>NC_037340.1:19824844-20137939 GCF_002263795.3 Bos taurus
GGTGGAGTGAATAAACGGATTACAGTCAGTTCTTTATGATGGTTTTCAAACATAGCTACAAATTCTTTGACAGTCCTCCATTGAGAAGAACATCAGTGCTCCCTCCCCTTGAATCTGGATGGGATTCTGACTGTTTCCACAGTCCTAGTTAAGCAGAAATGACACATGTGATTTCGAAGCCAAGCAGCTTTTGCCTTTGTTCCTAGAGCCACATGTGAGATGTCCAGCCACCCTGAGGCTGCCATGTTGGAGAAGCTGATGCAGTGACCACCTGAAGACATCTCAGCTGGACCTAGAGAGAGATGCACAGCCTGGCCCTAGACATCAGACATGTGACTGAAGACACCAGCTGAGGGTCCCAGGATCATGTAAGTTCCTTCCAGACTTCTGAATCTTCCCCACAGTAGAGCAGACCCAAACCACTCTATGCCCTATCTGAATCCCTGACCCACAGAAGCCAAAAGCATCATAAAACTGTGCTTGCTTGTTTCACACCATGAGGTTTTAGGGTATTTTGTACATGGCAGTAGATGAACATAACATTCTTCAAGACACAAGGCAGGAGGCTCGTGCTACACCATCCCTTCCCAGTTGGCAAAAATCCCTACAGTCAGGAAGTTGATTTTAAGAAAACTTAAATGGCCTCTTCAAAATGAAGCCCATAACTTCTTTATTTGACGTCCAGAGAGATGGGTAACAGCTGGTTCCCACTCACACTCTATCATAGGACTTTATATCCTTGAAGATATTAAGAAGCTTTTCAGGTTTTTCCTCTTTGGGTCAAATGCTCTGAAATCTTTGCAGATCCTTTCATCTTTCTTCATTTTACCTTGTATCTGTCATCCTCTGAAAACAGATGCCAACAGCTTTTTTAAAGAGATGGAGAACACCATCGTGAAATGAGAGACTTTGATCAAAATGACAATCCTTTTGGCATTTAAGGCACTTTATAACATACAAACCATTTTCACCTGTAGAATCCCCAGATTCCCATAACCACCCCTTGACATGAATGAGATGGACATTTATTCCTACTTCTTAAAGTTAGGCTCCTTTCTCAAATTTATACTTGCTGAGATGAGAATAGAAAACAAACCTCCTTAAGTTGCAAGTCTATGAATAAAGACAGGAAATGAAAAGAAGACGATCTTCTGCAGTGCTTAAATAGCAGATTATTTTCTCTTTAATTTTCATTGATTATAATTTTGTCTTTTCAATAAACAAAATCAGAACATTAAAAAAAAAGAAATTCTAGGTCTTTATAAAGTGTTTGAACAGTGTTGACCTATTTTGAACTAAGTCATTTTTAAACATGGGCTTCTCTGGTGGCTGAGTGGTAAAGAATCCATCTGCCAATGCAGGAGACACAGGTTCAATCTCTGGGTTGTGAAGATCCCCTGAAGGAGGGCATGGCAACCCAATCCAGTGTTCTTGCCTGGGAAATCCAATGGACAGAGGAACTTGGCAGGCTACAGTCCATGGGGTTGACTTAGCACGCATGCATGCATTTTAAACATAAATAACTCAAATTGTGGGCACAACAGAAAATTACATAGTAAATGATCTTCTCATTGCTGTCATTGATTTTCATTTTTATAGTTCTAGAAAAATGGTTGAAAATGTGTTATGGTCAGAGTTAGAAATATATTGCATACCACTGGAGTAGCCTAAAAAAATGTACATGTATTTGTCCAGTTACCAATTGCCAATGTATTCTATTACATAGATAATGTTAAGTATTAGGCCATGGAGAAGCAGCAGGATTTCATGGGTTCCATGTGACATCTGACATCTCCATCAACAAGGCACTTGAGTGAAATTCCCACTGTATTTAGTCCTATGCTCGCAATAGAATGTAGCAAGCAAGTCAGGACATAATGGCCTATGCCCCATGAAGTCAATTATGTGTTCACGCTTACTGTCAAGGTCAGACCTTTTGGAAGCCTTAATAAGGGCAACAGCTAGACAGGCTGTGTATGTCTATGTCCTGAATAGGGCAAAAGGAGGAGGAAGGTGTAAGTGATCAGAGAGAGGAGGGGTGAAGATGGAATAGAAGGTGGATGAAGCCAATTGTTATTCCTACTTAGTGACGTAAGGCTACATTCTCAGGATCACATCTAAAAAACAGGGTGAAGAGACCCAGTGGGACACTGTGCCATGTTGAGATGGCAACGATCACATGGTTCTCCGTAGTGCCCCTCAGACAGACCCAAGGAAACCTGATTCAAATCTCTGCTGGAGGGCTGGCAGGGAGATCAGAATCAGTATTCTATCAAGTCTTCCAGGCAGTGCTGAGCCACACAGAAATGAGTGGCTTGCCTGTCATCAACAACTCAAAAAAAAAAAAAAAAAAATCAACAGTAACAAAAAGTAATGTGAGTCTCAGAGAGGTTCTGCTCAAGGGCAACTAAAATAGTCACACTTGAACCTCTGACTCCGGAAGCAGAGTCTTTTCTTCATCACCTCAACCTGAGGGCAAGTCTTCACACTTCCCTGAACCTCAGCGTCCTTGTGCATAAAGTGAGCTAACCAGTTGGACTACATCAGCCTTGAGAGCTCTTTCATGTCTGATGTTTGGCGATGTCTTGAATGAAACAGTTGGCCGCATCCAAGTCACCGGGAATCAAGCTGCCATTTTGGATCAGAGAAACTTGTTCAGACTTTGGGCCAAATGGTCTTCTAGTGGTCTCTGAAGCCCCCAAGAGGGAGGACTAAGCCTGTGGCCCACATATATCGAGATCTAGTTGAGTTCTAGTTGGCATTGTATCCAACGGATCTTGCAAAAGCGATTGCCACCAGCAACCCAGGTGCAACGGAAAGGATGTGGGTACAAACCCTTCAGACTTGGGTGTGTCGCTTTAGACCAGGCCAGAGCCATCAAAGCATCAGGCTCTCCTCCACCCTTTCCGACTGCCCTGAGACTGGCACAGTGCTTAGTAAGAGCGAAAGTAACACTTGACTATCTGGGGGCCAACAGTCTTTTCTAGGTGGTTGAAAAATGTGCCAGACAGAGCTACCACCAGAGAGAGAAACTTCATAGCCCAAAACAGAAACTTCTGCTACCTGGGGTGCCAGCATCCAGGCCTGGCCCTGTGTTCCACTGGACTACATTGCAACAAGTGATAAGTGTACATTTACCAGCAAGATTTGACTACAAATCCTTATTTTAATCTGTCATTCCGAAATACGTAACGGCACTTACTTAGGCCAGAAAGCCTTCTTTTGCCTAACCGTGCTTTAGAGATAAATTGGCAATGAGAGGAGCCTGCACTGGTGGGCACTCTTTGTCAGCTGATTCCACTTATCAATTTATCAGTGCCATTCTGCAAGAAATAGTCTCCACTTTAGAGATGACACTTCGTACATAAGAGGGAAGCTTTCAGTCTTACTCGGCTGCCAGCCTATTACATAAGAGAATGTGTCACCCAGCCTCAAATAAAGCAGAAAGGCTGTGTATGTAGGTGACACCAAAGCCAACATGTGCTTAGCCAAAAAGTGATTCAATGCCTTCAGAATGTGGCTTTACAGAATGAGATTCTGTAGGAGTCAGGGGTCGAAAGTGGGAGAGTGCGAGAGAGAGAGCTGACAGCTTCCTAGCTCAGGGCAAGCTGTTCTCAGTTACATAAGAGCAGGGAGGAGACACTGAAGGATGAAAACTCTCTTACCCTTAATCGCGCGAATCAGTTACACTCTTTGACTTGACTATATGTGTCTGTTTCCCATCCCCTTCTGACTCCTTCCTTGGGCTGCAGAATGGGCTTAATTAGCTGGTTTGGTCATCAGTTATCAACTGTAACTGAGATAAATGGCAGTTAGGGGGTGGTGGGGAAAGGGGTCCCATCTGTAAAGTCTCAGTGACTCTCCAAACCAGACAATTAATCAGGAGCAAAGGAAGCCAGACTTCCTTGGTGGTCCAGAGGCTAAGGCTTCATGCCCCTGACGCAGGGAGCCTGAGTTCAATCCCTGGTCACGGAATACCATGTGCCACAACTAAAACTAAGACCTGATGCAGCCAACTAAATAAAAATAAATATTTTCTTTAGAAAAAACAAAGAGCAAAGGAAGACCATGGGTGGTTTTCATTCAAAGACAGCAAAGCAGTCTTTTTGAGAATGCCTCAGCATTATGCAGAAACCCTGAGGTGTTTTCTAGGTCTGTCTGGCTCTGGACTGAAGGACTTATGCCATGTATTAATAGTCTCTCTGGATCTATCTTTTGAAAAGCAAGGCTAATACATGTCTTCTGCAGAAAAGTACTGGTGAGGAATAATAATGAATTATTAAGAAGCCCTTTCCAGCATCAAAGTGGTGATGTAGCAATAATGAGCTTTGACCAGAAGCCATCTGTTTCGTGGGGTAGATGCTTTAATTGCTCCTGTTCGTCATTAAACTGGTGCTGGAGTTGCAGGAGGGCCGAGGTGAGAGCTTAGGTGGTCTTGTGAGGCGGTCGAGCGTGGGCTTTTGCAGACGTGCAACACTGCCCTCTATCGGCAACAGGCGTATTCACACGCCTCTGAAGCCGACCAGCCCTCCATCCACAGCTGGGCGGCTGTCCCTCGCAGCGGAGGTCGAAGGAGGTGGGGGGCGCTGGTGTGCAATCCCCCGTGACCAGCCCACGGCAGCGGAGGGCTCCTGCTTCACAGAGTGTGGTGCGTGTCCATTAGAAAGCTGCTGAGCAGAAGTCTTATTCCTTGGGGTTTTAAAGAGCCACATTTCTCAGTATTTGACATCAATGGGACATTTAGCAAATGGAGTGCCAGATGGAGCTCCTGGCTCTATTTTCTGTAAGACACTTGAGAGTCAGAACCCTCTGGATGTTTACATTCGGTGGGCTTGCTCCGGGGAGGGCTGGCCATGGCTCAGTGGACGCTGGGCATTCTGCAGCGGCCTGCCGAATCAGGGGAGGTCTAGGGTGCCTATGATGCTGTGGAAAAAAGCGTGGTCGTTATTGACTCCAACATGCAGACACTTACTTCTCTTACAGTGCCTGACTTTCTGTAAGCCACCGCAAAAAGGCAAATGATAATTGATTACCACCTTCATAAGCCTCCAAAAGGGCCAGCATCAGTGCCCCCATTTCACAGATCAGAAAACTGAGGCTCAGGATGGAGAAGGACTTGCTCTCAGTTCATGGTACATGTGATCAGAACCACACAAACACAGGAAAGTGATTACATCTCAGGCGTCTCTTGAAGCTCAGCAGTGCTCTCCCACCCCCGCTTTATACATGACCACGTGTTCATATAGAAATTATCTTGGTGATTTGGTGTTAATCATAATTCACAGTCATGTGAATCACAGCCCAGGATTATAGTCCTTTGAAACTGCTTTATTAATCACTGTATTTGTGAAGGCTTAAAGAAAAATCTCAGTGGTGATATTCTGAGAGCCTTTTATAAGCTCAAAGTTGTCTTGTAATTATAGCGAAGAGACTGAGCCCATCAACAACGATTCTCTGAGAATGAACGTCTGGATTTCTTCTTCCCCTGCTGTTGCCAGGGTCTGTATTCAGGCTGGTAGATGTCAGGTAGCTTTATTAAAGAGGTATGATACCGCATGGCTATGGTTCTTTGTCCTTTGCAGCGACTATTTAAAATTCTAGAACCATGATTCATCCCAGAGGAGTTTTCACTCATATTGTACAATGACCAGAAAGAGTTTGGGACTCAGAGTGTTGTGAAGCGGGCATGGCCCCGTCCTTCTGAAGTTTGCATGCTGCTATTTTTACAGATGTTCTCCTGGGCTCCCACCTTAATTCAGGTCAGGAGAGTTACTGGGAAATGAGACTGCATTTCCTCTGTGTCCCCTCTCCCTGCACGGTTGACTTCAAGAGCAGATATGCTCTGCCGGCCGATGCCTGAGTTGTTTACCACCTCAACCCAAAGATGCATTTTCGTTACCTGTCTTTGCTGGCTCAAGAAAAAGGGCTGCCTCATAAATATTTGGGGAGTTGATCTATATTTCTGGGGCATCTTACCTTTGCCTGGACTGAGACAGCGATACTTCCTTCTTTAAGGAAATGCTAAATCAGCCTCAGGCTGCTCTTACAGAAGGATCTGTGACGTGTGTTTCAGCTTAAGATAATTTCTCACCATGCCACACA
This sequence comes from Bos taurus, assembly GCF_002263795.3. Classification (NCBI taxonomy): domain Eukaryota; kingdom Metazoa; phylum Chordata; class Mammalia; order Artiodactyla; family Bovidae; genus Bos; species Bos taurus. The sequence goes on from NC_037340.1 coordinate 19,830,947, forward strand.
AACTAAACCGCCCTTCTTTTGTTCCAAAACAAAAACCTTTATCCCACATGACTCTTTCAATAACAACAAAAAAGAACATTTTCACTTTTTCAAGTAAAATTGATAATAAGAATAAAAAAAAATCTTCCATTTATATTTGTTAAGCTTCCCTGGGCTCCCCTATATTAAACTAAGTGAGTATAGTTTCAACAGATGTTAGCTTCAGAAGGAGTTTTAGAAAGAATCTGTTTCAACCTTCAGGTTAACATGGAAATCCATTCTCTTCATAAATACTTGCATGACCATGCATCCTGTCTTTAAAAGATTGTCCATTTCATTTCTGAAAAACCTCTATTAAAGCCTAATCCACAGGAAAGGGCTTTCTTTCACTGGATTTACATCTTATATGGGTTGCTTACACATATATTCACAAGAAAAAGGAGAGTAACCTACAAGACTCAAGAATAGACCGTTTCTGTGAAATGATGGCACAAGAAACAAAAGTTGATAGATTTGATCAACCTTATTAATTGTGAAAAGAGAAGTCTCACAGAAGGAGCCTTGGCAGACCCCCAAACTGATCCTTTCTGTGCTTGGTGATGGTCTAGAGACAGTCGTGGAATGTGGAATTTTGGTCTAACTCGAGCACAGAATAACATGAGCACACACCCAAGTTAAGTGAATCTCTAGTGAATAGGTCCGCGCAGTCTCTAAAAACCAAGCACAGGACTGTAATGAAACAAAGTGTTGACAGACAAGTTATAACACACAGCCAGCCAATTTCTGAACACAGTGTTTTGGCTGACTAGCCCTGGACATGGGAAGAATTATGTTACTCAATTTACAACTTATTAAAGAAGCAGAAAAGCCGTTGATACAGATGGCTGGTTCTATATCAAAGAAGACCAGGAGAGGTGATATTACAGAGCTTCTATTGAGCCAACTGTCAGGCAGTACTTAACTCACTTTTACCCATACCTAATCATTAGACAAGAATGAATTTTCAAAAGGTAGGAAAAAAAACTAAAAGCCTGCAGTGTTCTTGGTAAGCCAAGACATTGCTCTCTTGTTATCTGCAAAAGCTTAGACATGCTGATAGAATCTGTTTCTTTCCTTAGGCATGGCAGTAATGAATTTTTCACACAGTGCATGTATCTCGCCGTCAGTTGCCTACGACAGCCAGGATGCAATGCCTCTGTGTGGGGAGGGGGCTGAATTGAAAATATATGATCATGTTTTATGCTGGTAGATGAAATCTTCCCCCCAAATACAACATAAAAACTACTACTGATTCACCAGAAGCAGCACACGGTTCCTTATGTACAGTTGATGAGCATTTTTAACTGTCAGCCCCAAAAATAGGCCTCAGCAATGTTAAGCAGGAGAAGAAAAGAGCCATCCCACGCTGCAGAAAGAGCCAAAAGACCCATAGTGTAGTCATGAGTTATGCCTGATTTTGGTAATCTTGCAGAGGCCTAATTTGCCTTGTCTACAGAAAGGGGAAACCTGGATTTCCCCAAGATTTGTTCAGCCCTTACGGTCTGTGATTTTATCTTCTTGGATGAATAACTACAGCACCTAGCAGTGCGAAACAAAAGCCATCAAAAACCTTCATAAGCCTTAGGTCCATAAGAGGGCTTCTGGATAATGTGTTTCGGAAGACGAATAGGCTCTTAGTCCCCTCACTGCTGTGTGGGTGTGAATTAATCACCCCACCACTGAGTCATCTCTGACCTTAGAGAGACTTAAATTTCTTTCACTCTTATCCCTTTGTAAGTGGTGATAACCTGTCTAACCAACTCCTTACCAATCAGATCTGACTCATAAGAATTAATTAATCTTACATTCTATTCTATGGAAGTAAACATTCTAAAAAGGTAACAAATGTGTGTGTGTGTTTTAAATTCTTTTACATTTTTTGGGGGCGGGGGAAATCTTAGTTCCCCATCCAAGGATTGAAAGCAGGCCACGGCAGTGAAAACACAGAGCCCTAACCATTGAACCACCAGGGAACTCCCTATTTTTTAAAACAACAACATGTCAACAACCTATGTGGTGTCACACATAAATTAAGACATCAAAGAGAATATTTTGAGTGTACTCTGACTCATGAAGTAATTGCCAATTTTCTTTACAACCACAAGTCTTCAGATTTTTTTCTGAATTTCAGACTACATATCAGAATAAGTCAACAGCTTGGGTCGTATTTCCTTTTCTCTGCAAGAGGATTTCACATGGTGAGATGGGATTTCCTTTATTTAAGATGCTTGGAAAATCTGGAATGGTCTCGCTGGTTCATTTCTGGAGTGGGAGAATCCAACCAAGAGCTGAAACTGACATTATGCATAAAGGATGTCTTTGGCATTGCAGTAATTTATACTTCACATGTGACAAGTTAATGCCAAGCAGTTGTTCAGTCCATGCAGAAGCAAATTTCATAGAATATAAACTCCTGAGTCAGGAACACCCTGACGTACTTCAGACCTGGGTAACAGGCCAGGCTCACCTCCAGAATAGTTATATATGGGGGCAACTGTTGGGCGATTCATGAAAAACACAAACAGTTCCTTGGAACTTTCCAAGACTCTTCAGCTACTATTTGGTTTCTTTCCTCCTGTTTAATTTGACTCATCTATCTGGTGACCCATTTAGGTCAAATTTTCACATTTCAGGACAATAAATTATGTCTCTCACATTAATATCATCAGAACAACATATGAAGCTATGGATGACATTTTTATTTGATGCTAATGAAGAAGCACAAGCTGGAATCAAGATTGCCGGGAGAATTATCAATAACCTCATATATGCAGATGACACCACCCTTATGGCAGAAAGTGAAGAGGAACTAAAAAGCCTCTTGATGAAAGTGAAAAAGGAGAATGAAAAAGTTGGCTTAAAGCTCAACATTCAGAAAACTAAGATTATGGCATCTGGTCCCATCACTTCATGGCAATAGATGGGGAAACAGTGGAAACAGTGTCAGGCTTAATTTTTTTGGGCTCCAAAATCACTGCAGATGGTGACTGCAGCCATGAAATTAAAAGACGCTTACTCCTTGGAAGGAAAGTTATGACCAACCTAGATAGCATATTGAAAAGCAGAGACATTACTTTGCCAACAAAGGTCTGTCTAGTCAAGGCAATGGTTTTTCCAGTGGTCATGTATGGATGTGAGAGTTGGACTGTGAAGAAAGCTGAGCACTGAAGAATTAGTGCTTTTGAACTGTGGTGTTGGAGAAGACTGTTGAGAGTCCCCTGGACTGCAAGGAGATCCAACCAGTCCATTCTAAAGGAGATCAGTCCTGGGTGTTCTTTGGAAGGAATGATGCTGAAGCTGAAACTCCAGTACTTTGGCCACCTCATGCGAAGAGTTGACTCATTGGAAAAGACTCTGATGCTGGGAGGGATTGGGGGCAGGAGGAGAAGGGGACGACAGAGGATGAAATGGCTGGATGGAATCACTGACTCGATGGACGTGAGTCTGAGTGAACTCCGGGAGTTGGTGATGGACAGGGAGGCCTGGCGTGCTGCGATTCATGGGGTCACAAAGAGTCGGACACAACTGAGCGACTGAACTGAACTAAACTGAATTCCTCCATAACTATTCTTCACCTTCAAAAACCCAGCCATAGCTTTTTTTTTTTTTTCAGTTTTAAAATTGAACTATAGTTGATTTACACTGTTGTGTTATTTTCATGTGTACAGCAAAGTGATTCAGGTGTACATATACATGTTATTTTCCATTTTAGGTTATTACAAAGTATTGGATATAGTTCCCTGTGCTATACAGTAGGTCCTTACTATTATATATATAGTAGTGTATATCTGTTAATCCCAAACTCCTAATATATTCCTCCCCTGCCTTCCCTTTTGGTAACTGTAAGAGTGTTTTTTATGTCTGTGAGTCTGTTTCAGTTTGGTAAATAAATTACTCTATCTTTTTTTAAATCCCACAAATAAGTGATATCATACGATACTTCTCTTCATCTGACTGGCTTCACTTGATATGATAACCTTTAGGTCCATCCGTGTTGCTAAAAATGGTGTTATTCCATTCTTTTTTACCCAGCCATAATTTAGAGCAGAAAATAGATGATTCAGGCCTTCCGTCTATTTTTAACACGTTCAGTCGGAGGTGGCGGGGTGGAGTTTTAGTTAATTTCCCATAGGTACCCAAAATTGTGAAATATTTTTTCCCAGTACTATCTTTAAGAGCTAGTAAAAAAAAAAATAATAATAATGATAATCCATTGTTACCCTGTTAACTGAGCCGTTTCTGGATCCAAAATGCAAATCTGAGAATCAAAGCATGGGGTCCCCAGGGTAATCTTCCCATCACGGCAGCCTCTCTTCAGCAGATGAAAAGTGGAAGGTGGCAGGGTTCAGAGGCAAGCCCAAAACATGGCTGAGAAAGTGGGACTCACCAGGAAAAAAAGTTACAGAAGTACATTTTCTAATCTTGGTCGGGAAAAGGGAGACGTGAGGAGTGATGGACTCTAAGTCATCAAGCTTGTGAAGGACCCTGATACACAGGCAATGGGAGGGCATGTCTGGAGAAAGCGAAGGCAAGTGACAACATGCAGGTTTGTTGGGGGCGGGGGGTGAGCAGGGACTGGTGTCGTCCTGAGAAGCGTCTCCTGAGTGGGGGCTGTTACACACCAGAGCCAGGTGCCCGGGGGGGCTGGGTTTGGAAATTAGGTAGCTCTTACCTGCTGGGATCAAAGCTGTGGGGACAGCACTGAATCAGCTCAGGAGACCCCTTTCAAGGGTAAGAATCTCTTGGTTACTGTGGGAGGAACATTGATCATGAAGAAACAAAAAGGACTCTCAACTGACTCTCTTTATCCATTTCCTTTTTCTGTCAAAGCGAGAATTTTTTTTTTCTTTTCTGAGAGGATGTGTATCCTGAGGAAATTATTATTTTCTATTTGTGTTTGATAAAAATAGCGCTAACCGCTTCTGAGTTTTTAGCAGAAACCTCTGGCAGGGAGGATGGAAGGCTTGGGGCACTCGCTAAGGCTCACTTATGAGTCTTTCTCCAAGGTGTCCGTCCATTAAGGGAGGTGTGAGAGGGCAGGGCCGCTGTGCGCCAGCTTGCAGGAGCCCTGAGGATGTCAGTCTGTGTGGTTCTTACAAAGAAATAAGAGAAAGGGGGGAATTTGAGCTCTCACAGAGCGGCTACCTGAGGGACTGGGCGCCCCCAGTATTTCTGAGTACTGGGGAAAGCAAGAGAAGCTTTTCCAAGCTACACTTGCTTTCAGTCGGGTGCTTCTGAGAAAGTGGCACGTGTTTTTTATAAGCTTCCGGATAAAAATTGTAAAGACTTGTATTGCATCAAAACATGTGGTTTTCACACTTATTGCTGTGGCCATCACAAGATTTTCACACTTATAAGAACATCTTGGGAGGAGGACCAAGAAAGAAATTTGAAGCCCTCTGCAGACTGTTCTTCCCACTCAGATGAGTCTTTGCCCAGATGAGATCTGTTCCACTCTGGTTGTTCCCGTGCCTGAGGCCACTTGTGCCATAGATTGTTAAATAAAAATGGAGACTCGCCTGCAAAAAGGCAGTACAGTCTTTCCAATAAGGAAGGACAGGAGTCTGTTGTGTTTCTTTTAAAATACAGAGTCAATGGTAACTTCAGGATGGTTTCTCTAGCCCTTTCTGAGGGAAGCTGAAGCAAGTGCCCTTGGGGAGTGATTATTATCTATTCTCTCCTAGTTTTTGTTTAGGGTACAATATGTAGTTTTCCCCTGGCAGCTGGGAAATTATGTTGTGTCAGGAAGGACATCATTTTGCCTGTCTTGAAAGGTTTTCCCCAAGGGATCTCAAGCTGAGGCTGTGCTGATAAAACGCACATATAGAGAAGAAAGATTTCTTTCTTTCTTTCTTCCTCTCCTTCTTTATAATCTTTTGGTTACACATCTTTGGCAGGGAATAAACTAAATATAGAAATAAAGTAGAGAAGGAACATGAACATCTAATTTGATATGAGCAGGTTCTGCCTACACCGTGAGTAGACTAAATTATGGCAATTTCTATATTACTGTTTCAGCTCCAAATGGAAATTGGCCCATTTGTAGATTGGAGCTTCTTTCTGCAAATAAACCAACTGAACTTCTTCAAAAGTGTGCATGCACACAGATCTGAAGCCTTTCTACAACCTACTGTGTTGTAGCCACAAATGGCTGGCTGAACTCCCCAGAGGAATGAGTTATCCTGCCTTCCCAGGCCTTCTTAACTCTCAAACATTGTGTCTCAGAAGCTCTGTCTCTTCCCCCTACTAATAAACTTCACTATTTTATATACTGTAGTTATAGGCAATCACAAGCCATTTCAAGTTCCCATCCCTAAAGTTGCCCATGTTTTGGGTGGTTTGGGGCTACATTTTGCCTGTGTTTGGGGCTAGTTTTTCTCCATGCAGGAAGGTAGCACCCAGTTAATTGCGTTTGGAGCCTTCGGTGAACAAACCAGCCTTCAGAAATGAGTGCAATAAAACATATTCTTAGATGCTTTTTGGAGAATTAGTTCCTCTGACGTGAAGTGTTCCCCTTTTCTCCTCTGATATCTACAATTCGTAGAGGAAAGTAGATAGGCACTGTACTCTGGTACAGTTGTGTTTGAATTTCAACCTACCATGTGTGAGCTGTGTGACTTTAGGAAATTGCTTACCATCTCTGAGCCTCAGAGTCCTCATCTGTAAAATGAGTGTTCTTATCTCTTCTTTACAAAGTTGCTGTGAAGACCAGTTGAGAGGATGTAAGTTCCCTACATATGAACCTTCGAGTCTCCAACTTTCAAAGAGGCAAACATGCATTTGCCTTTCAGTCACGTAGGTTAGTTCCCGTGTCTGGCATACATTGTCATGTGTAAGCATCCTCTACAAGTGATTGTGCTTTTGTGAACTTTACTGCGCAGTACTGTATAGAGTACAGGAGTGCAGTACCTTCATTTCAAGCCCAGGATGTACCCAGACATCACTGGATCGTCTTTTCAAGAAGGTAGATAGAATTGAATCGAGTAACAAACCAGAACCTGTGCCATCAATGTCAGGCATGAGTGAAACTCCAGCTTGCCCTACGTCTCCTGTTGCTGATGACCCTTCAGCTCTACCATCTCCCACCTCCTCTCCCTGCTCCAGTCAGTAACGCTTCTTGCCTGTTCGTTCCACGCCAGCCCCTGTATGTCAGCTGTTGTACTGGACTATTGAACTTTTCAAGGTACTGCACTCTAAGTTTAAAAATGTTTTATTTTTTGTGTCTTTTTTTAATGTATTATTTGTGTGAAAACTATTACAAACCTGTTACAGTATAGTACTATATTACCGATTGTATTAGTTGGGTACCTAGGCTAACTTTGTTGAACTTATGAACAAATTGGACTTCCAGTCATGCTCTTGGATTGGAGCTCATTCATATGTAGGGGACTTACTGTAATGAGACACACGGTGCGGAGTAGGCAGCTGGTACTTTTGGTCCATTGGTAAGGACATGCCCCACCCCCCACATTGTAAGAAGATTCCTGGAACAAAACTGAAAAGAAAACTCACAAAAATACGAAGGAGGGATAGAGACTATAGCCTGACACAATAGACTGCACCGAAACCCAATTGTTCCATCTTTTCTTCCTAATTTCTTTCTCTTACTTCCTGGCTCTTCTTGGGTTCCCAGAAGCAGAAACTGGTTTAACTTCTGAAACTCGCAACTCTCATTAAAATGATTCAATTCTTCTGCTCGCTCTTTCCAAAAGAATTCAGAATGGTAATGACCATGTGCTTTCCTAGCCAGTTCCCACATTAATGCCTTTCCTATTCTCTTTATTAAAAAAAAAAAAAATGACCTCTGGCCGGATCCAACTGGAAGGCTGTTGCGAACTTCCTGGGCCAAGGTCGCCTGGGGTCAGGTACATTAATAGCCATTCCCTCCTCTGAACTTTCCTGGGAATTTTAAAAACCTCCTGAATCCACGATAATGAGCTGTAAGGATCCTACTTCCTATTTCCGAAGGAGTATGAAATTTGCAATTTATCTCTTCCTGCACTTTTCCTTCCAACTGCATCAGTATATCCCTACACTACTCAATAATCTGGGGATTTGTTAAATCCCCCATTTGTACAAAATGTTTCCCATTGATTAAATTGCTTGTTAAAACCAAGTCCTTTCTCAGGGAGGGCTTTGCATGCATGCATGCGTGTTAAGTTGCTTCAGTCGTGTCCAACTCTTTGTGACCCTATGGACTGTAGCCTGTCAGGCTCTTCTGTCCATGGGATTCACTACGCAAGGATAATGGAGTGGGCTGCCATTTCCTCCTCCAGGGGATCTTCCCAACCCAGGGATTGAACCTTCATTTCTTACATCTCCTATATTGGTAGGTAGGTTCTTGACCATTGGCACCACCTAGGAAGCCCAGGAAGGGCTTTGCTAAGAAGGTATTGATAGATCCTCAAGTAATTGGCGGAGAAGGCAATGGCACCCCACTCCAGTACTCTTGCCTGGAAACTCCCATGGATGGAGGAGCCTGGTAGGCTGCAGTCTGTGGGGTCACAAAGAGTCGGACACAACTGAGCGATTTCACTTTCACTTTCACTTTTCACTTTCATGCATTGGAGAAGGAAATGGCAACATACTCCAGCGTTCTTGCCTGGAGAATCCCGGGGATGGAGGAGCCTGGTGGGCTGCCGTCTATGGGGTCGCACAGAGTTGGACATGACTGAAGTGACTTAGCAGCAGTAGCAGCAAGTAATTGGTATATTTACTGAACACATACTCCAAAGTACCATCTCAATGACTCCTCCTAACAAGTATTCATACTTCTGGATGAGGGACACCGAAGCCTGGACCATCACAGGAGCCCCTAATGGGAGGATGCAGAACGAGCTCTGGCCATCTGATATCAGAACTAAAACTCACTCCACTGTCTTCCCTGTAGGTTCCAGCTCAAACCATTCATTTTGCTGCTGTAACAGAGTCTGTATGGGTGTTTCAGAGAAACTGAACTAAATCATGAAAAATACTGCTTTCTACTGTCTTCTAAGGGTTGAGTACGAGGTTACTTCATTTCTAAATCACACCTTCATTTACTTAGAACAGATTGCAAACTGAAGAAAATCCTAGAATTCCCAGAAAGCTGGCTTATTTTTTTCTTTGAGTCAAATCACCATAGTATGTTTCCAAAAGTCAGTAATTCTTCCCCAAAGTTGAATGGGACCCCTAGGAATATACAGTCATTATTAGGAGCAAACCCCAGGAGCCATTTCCTTTCGCTGTTGGATTGCGGTACACAGAAATCACCTCTATCTGGAACAGATAAGTTTTAGTGTCTTTCTACTTAGAGAAAACCAGCACAGGAATTGCATAGAAAATGTTAAGTTTCTATCCAGAGCAGGAAGTGATTTCAAATCAACTCCTAAATTCCTAAGCACTTTATCTTCACAGACCTTCTCCGGTTCTTGCTGGCTGACCAGCTCTGGTCTGTGTGCCCTCCTTCTGGGCCACATGGTGGTGTTGGTTTTGGAAAGCAAGTTCTATACCAATTTACTTCTTCCTAAACATTTCTTGCCAGTCCCCAGCTCCCCTGTCCCCAGGTTATCACAGTGGTGAGGGCAAAACCTTCATGATCCACAGCCCACACCCAGGCTGCTTTTCCAGTCTCTTCTTTACAGTCTTTCTGATCCACCTGGAACTCTGAGAAGGAGGGAATATATCTTCTTCCTTTCCACCTCTCTGAATCCTATTTACCCTCCTAAGTTCAGCTCTAATTAAAACAAACCTTCTTCCTACAATAATCACTACTGTTGTTCCAGCAATCATCCAAGTCTGTGCTATGATTCAGAACTGAGACAGCTGAAAGAGTAAGATTCAAGGCGGGGAGTGGAATAACAAAGAGAACCATCTGTATCCACAGTTGTGTATGCAGCAATGCTGGAAGGCCGTGTACCATTTTGAAAAGGCATTGAGCTAATAAGGCCCTCATAAAAAAGCAGGAAAGACTGCAAGAGACTCAAGAATGCAGAAAGCAAAAATCCAAGCACAAAATATTCAAGGCTAAGACCAACATGTGGACCTGGAGAGAAACCTGATCGTTGAGAGCACTGACCCTGGTCATAATGAAAAGGAACTGCCGGTTACAGAGGAAAACACGTCTGAGCACCACGTGTCATCCACCACAGGTTTCTAAGTAGTTTAATCAGCATGATTGGCTCTTCCTGACATGCTTAGTATCTAAACTGCTAAGTGAAAAATCCCTGTTGAATCCCGAGGATGGGAAAACTCATGTGCTAGGAGCCCAGGTTCAGACGTGGGTCTGGGGCACTCCATCAGGTGATTCCCACCTTCCCCAGCTGCTCCTCTGCAATGAAGACCCAGCAATTAGAGACACAGCTGGTATTACCCAACGAGAAGGAAATAGACAAGACAGCCCCTGCATCCCTTTCTCACTTAGGCAAACAGCAACATTCAGAGGCTGATTAGATGCAAGAATGGGAACCCAAAACTGTGTTAACAGTTCTTCAGTCCCTGGACCCATAAGATGATCAGAATCAGTCTGAGGACTGCAGAATTTCTGGAGATGGCCCCATATCTGTATGGTCTTTTGCCTGAAGACACTTTAGAAAATCTGACAGCTATGAGACAGAGTTCTCCATCCTGTATATTTTTCTTGATTACTTTCTTTTTTTAAACTATGACAGTGTTGAAAGTGTTAGTCGCTCAGTCATGTCCACCTCTGCGACCCTATGGACTATAGCCCTCCAGTCTCCTCTGTCCATGGAATTCTCCAGGCAAGAATATTGGAGTGGGTAGCCATTCCCTTCTGTAGGGGATCTTCCTGACCTTGGGATCAACCCAGGTGTCCTGCATTGCAGGCAGATTCTTTACCGTCTGAGTCACGAGGGAAAATGATTTTATTTCATTATTTATGTTTGGCTGTGCTGGACCTTCAGTGCTGTGTGGGCTTTTCTCTAGGTGCAGCGAGTGGGGGCTACTATCTAATTTCAGTGCATGGGCTTCTTGTTTGTGGCCGCTTCTCTTGTTGTGGAGCATGGGGCTCTAGGGCGTGTGAGCTCAGTAGCTGTGGCTCCCCGGCTCTAGGGCACTGGCTCAGTATTTGCGGCACACAGGCTTAGCTGTCCCACCACATGTGGGGTCTTTCCAGACCAGGAATCGAACTCGTGTCTCCTGCATTGACAGGCAGATTGTTCACTACTGAGCCACCAAGGAAGTCCCCCCTTTCTCTTTTTATAGCAATTGGCTGGGTGCCATGGGAAAAGCAAAAATGGAGGGATTGTAGTCTGTGTCCTAACGGTGCTTACAATACGACTGGCGAAACAAAGCACATTCACATTCACATGCCTGGCATGTGCTGCCAGTTATGATTAAGTACTAAATGAATAGGTGATCAATCAATGGCATGTCAGGGTATCAATCTGCACCCTGGTGTGCCAGCCACAGCTCAGTGCACTTGACATGAGTCAGGGTGCAGGGAGGCCACAGCTAAAAATGACTTTTGTGTATAATCCGGCAGAAAAGCAGCTACAGCATGGGGGGGGTGGGGAGGCCAGACAGGAGGGGAGTCCCCCACTCCTTTCCACCTCCCACCCACTGGACCATCTGCCTGGACTGCCCCTCACTGCAGCCCTCTGTAGAGAAGGATCCGCCTATCTCTTCCCATCCCCCACCTCATTACAGGGAAGAAGTGTATTAAGTTGTTTTAAAATTTCCTCTTGGCACTTTTCAGTTCTGCTTTTTGGCTTTTTCTATCTCAAGCTCATTAAACATGATTTAAAATATTTTACCTTACCTCCTTATTCATTCAGCTCTTAAAAGTTTCGCTTCACCACCCGTGTTTTATTATCACCTCTGCATTCTAATCATGTTCCCAGCTGCAAAGATCATCACACAACCTTGTTTTAGCAATAGGTTTCTTTTCCTTTTATCTTCTAATTGGAATTTACCTTCAAAATCTTCCAAGACTCCTTCCTGCCGACTCCCCATTTTTATTCCCTATGATTCACATCCTTTTATATTAAAGCTCTCTCCATTCAGAAAGCCAAACGCTAGCTTTTTCTTTAAGGCTCTCTCTCTGCAGTTACTCATTTCTTAGAAAGGCCTCTCTCAGAACCTGAAATTCACCATAAAATGCACAGCTTAGGTTGTCAGGAAAACCAGCTAGTTTCTATAGGATGACGCAAGACAGAGGTCACCTTGATTCACCCATGGAGTAGACATCGATAAAGGAATGGTTGGAAGCAGAAAGACCAGTTTCTGTTTACAAAAGAAAATTATACTTGATTATAATGGTGTCTTATGTGGTGTTTTTTTTTCCCAAAATAAGCAAGTAAAAATAGAAATTTTGTTGGTTCCATGATTTGCCAGTGAGCGGCATCCAGATGGGTGGGGAACAATTGACTATTCCACACAGAGAGAAAGACTAGTGTGAACGTGTCCACCCATGACTCAAGGACTCGCCGCAGATGACAGTCCCCAGCTGGAGGCCACATGGGAACAAGGGGAACTTGTGCCCACAGGACACGCCCAGTGCCCGCCAGGCATGGAGATTGCAGAACAGGCTTGTAGGGCAACAAAGCCTTCATTACTCTTGAATTTTCCCACCAGTGAGAAAAAGTGCCAAGTGCCTCCTCTGTCCTGAGGAGGCAACTGCTACGATTTTTTTCCTCCAGGTATTAATATAATTGCCATATAGCATTGTATGAGTTTACGGTACATGGCATAATGATTTGACTTACATACATCATGAGATGACTTTCACAGTAAGTTTAGTGAGCATCCATCATCTCATACAGGTACGACATAGAAAAAAATAGAAAAAAAAATTTTCCTTGTGATGATAACTCTTAGGATTTACTCTCAACAACATTCATATACAACCCAGTGGTGTTAATTGTATGTATCATGTTGTACACTGCATCCCTAGTACTCTGATCTTATATAAGGAAGGTTCCTTTAGAATTAACTCTCAGAAGGGCAAGGTGGGTGGACAAGGCTAGGAAGTGAATTCTGGGAAATTCCTGGACATGGAGCATGGTTGCATCTGAGGACTAATTGAATCCGTAGTGGCACTGAGCCAGAACTGACATCTGTTCTCACCATTTGAGACTCCAGAGTCTATGTTCAGAACGCCTGAAATTCCAGCACAAAATAGTCAGCAGGTTGATATTGTTGAACTGTTATAAATTATTTCCTTATAAGAATTGTGTCAAATCAGAAAGAAGTTAGGTGTATAAGTCATAGAAAGAAATTCACATGTAGCATTATCAATGGAGGCTCCATGGAACTCTGCTCAATGTTATGTGGCAGCCTGGATGGGAGGGGAGTTTGGGAGAGAACGGATACATGTGTATGTATGGCTGAGTCCCTTTGCTGTCCATCTGAATCACAACATTGTTAATCAGCTATACCCCAATACAAAATAAAATGTTTTTTTTTTTTTTTAGAAAAAGAACAGAGTGTCCTGAGGCTAAAAGAGCTCAGCTCAGTTAGTTTAGTTCAGTCGCTCAGTCGTGTCCTACTCTTTGCGACCCCATGAATCGCAGCACGCCAGGCCTCCCTGTCCATCACCAACTCCCAGAGTGCACTCAAACTCATGTCCACTGAGTCGGTGATGCCATCCAGCCATCTTATCCTCTGTCGTCCCCTTCTCCTCTTGCCCTCAATCCCTCCCAGCATCAGTCTTTTCCAATGAGTCAACTCTTCGCATGAGGTGACCAAAGTATTGGAGTTTCAGCTTCAGCATCAGTCCTTCCAATGAACACCCAGGACTGGTCTCCTTTAGGATGGACTGGTTGGATCTCCTTGCAGTCCAAGGGACTCTCAAGAGCCTTCTCCAACACCATAGTTCAAAAGCATCAATTCTTAGGTACTCAGCTTTCTTCACAGTCCAACTCTCACATCCATACATGACCACTGGAAAAACCATAGCCTTGACTAGACGGACCTTTGTTGGCAAAGTAATGTCTCTGCTTTTCAATATGCTATCTAGGTTGGTCATAACTTTCCTTCCAAGGAGTAAGCATCTCTTAATTTCATGGCTGCAATCACCATCTGCAGTGATTTTGGAGCCCAAAAAAATAAAGTCTGACACTGTTTCCCCATCTATTTCCCATGAAGTGATGGGACCAGATGCCATAATCTTAGTTTTCTGAATGTTGAGCTTTAAGCCAACTTTTTCACTCTCCACTTTCACTTTCATCAAGAGGCTTTTTAGTTCCTCTTCACTTTCTGCCATAAGGGTGGTGTCATCTGCATATATGAGGTTATTGATATTTCTCCCAGCAGTCTTGATTCCAGCTTGTGCTTCTTTCCATCCCAGCATTTCTCATGATGTACTCTGCATATAAGTTAAATAAGCAGGGTGACAATATATAGCCTTGACATACTCCTTTTCCTATTTGGAACCAGTCTGTTGTTCCATGTCCAGTTCTAACTGTTGCTTCCTGACCTGCATATAGCTGTGAAAAGAAGAGAAGTGAAAAGCAAATGAGAAAAGGAAAGATATAGGCATCTGAATGCAGAGTTCCAAAGAATAGCAAGGAGAGATAAAAAAGCCTTCCTCAGCAATCAATGCAAGGAAATAGAGGAAAACAACAGAATGGGAAAGACTAGAGATCTCTTCAAGAAAATTAGAGATACCAAGGGAACATTTCATGCAAAGATGAGCTCGATAAAGGACAGAAATGGTATAGCCCTAACAGAAGCAGAAGATATTAAGAAGAGGTGGCAAGAATACACAGAAGAACTGTACAAAAAAAATCTTCATGACCCAGATAATCATGATGGTGTGATCACTCACCTAGAGCCAGTCATCCTGGAATGTGAAGTCAAGTGGGCCTTAGAAAGCATCACTACACACAAAGCTAATGGAGGTGATGGAATTCCAGTTGAGCTATTTCAAATCTTAAAAGATGATGCTGTGAAAGTGCTGCACTCAATATGCCAGCAAATTTGGAAAACTCAGCAGCGGCTACAGGACTGGAAAAGGTCAGTTTTCATTCCAATCCCAAAGAAAGGCAATGCCAAAGAATGCTCAAACTACTGCACAATTGCACTCATCTCACATGCTAGTAAAGTAATGCTCAAAATTCTCCAAGCCAGGCTTTAGCAATACATGAACGGTGAACTTCCAGATGTTCAAGCTGGATTTAGAAAAGGCAGAGGAACCAGAGATCAAAATGCCAACATCTGCTGGATCATCAAAAAAGCAAGAGAGTTCCAGAAAAACATCTATTTCTGCTTTATTGACTATGCCAAAGCCATTGACTTTGTGGATCACAATAAAAGAGCTCAGGATGAATGAAATTCCTATGCCTACTGTCACATAAATAAAAAGTAAGTCACGGTCTGAGAGAACATTATTTGCAAAAACATTCCCCACCCCAGAAGGCTTGTATCTGGGCTATAGAAAGAAGCCTTATAGTTCACTAAGAAGACAAATGGCCCAATTTGGAAAAGAAGATAGGTGGCATTTAGGTACATCAAAGATACTCACTGGGGAAATTCAAGTTAAAACCACAGGAAGATACTAGGACCACCCACTAGAATGGTTAAAATTAAAGACTGACCTACAGTCAGTCAGCAAAAATGTGGAGAAACTAAAGCTGTCATTTGCTGCTGGTAGGAATGGCAAATGGTTAAACCACCTTGAAAAACAGTGCAGGAGGGACTTCCTGGTGGTCTTAGTGGTTAAGAATCTAACTTCATTGCAGGGGTCCTGGGTTCAATCCCTGGTCAAGGAACTAAAATCCCACAGTCCAAGGAGCAACTATTAATTCTGAAGCCCATGAGCTCTGGAACCCACGCACTGCAGCTACTGAGCACGTGAGCCACAGCTAGAGAGGCCATGTGTGCAACAAAAGATCCAACGTGACTTGATGAAGACCCGATGCAGACAAATAAATGAACGAATATTTTTTAAAGAAGAAAATAAAACAGTGAGGCAGTCTCTTACATGGTTAAACACACACCCACCCAGACATATAACCTGCCACTCAAGTCCTATGGGAAGAAGTGTATTCAGATAACTGACAAAGCCTTGCAAATCAGTGTCCGTAGAGATTTCTTTATAGTAGCCCAAAGGAGAAACATTTCAAATGTCCGACAATAGAACAATGGG
The DNA here is from genome assembly GCF_002263795.3 of Bos taurus. Lineage (NCBI taxonomy): Eukaryota > Metazoa > Chordata > Mammalia > Artiodactyla > Bovidae > Bos > Bos taurus. The sequence continues at coordinate 19,847,052 of NC_037340.1, forward strand.
TAATGACTGTAGACATTCCTAAAAGAGGAGGCTACAGGTCAGTAAGAAAGAGTGGGTTATTGGCATGTGTAAATATCAAAATAATCACACTGAGTAAAGAGACCAGAATCCCCAAAAACGTAATATCTGATTCACTTATATAAAGTTCTAGAAACTGCAGACTTCTGTATTGTGATATCAAGCAGATCGGTGGTTGCCTGAAGATGGGGGAGGGGCAAGAAGAGAAAAAAAGAAAGGGTGACCCAGGAAACCCTGGGGGTGATGAAAGTGTTCCCTGTCTCGATGGTACTGATGGATTCATGTGTGTATACATACTTGTATACGTTATACATGTACAGTTTCATGTGTTTCGATTGTTCGTCAACATTATACTTGTTGTTCAGTTGCTATGTCATGTTCGACATTTTTAAAAAGAAATAACCATGTAGTCAGACTCTCCATTATTAAATTACAAGATCTAAAGCTCTATTTTAATTCAGAAGTTCCAGTGTAATGGAACTCACATGAAATGTGTAATTGAGACACCAAAACGTACTGACATAATCAACTTTTTACATAATTGACCGATGACATTCCAGGAAAATGTCCTATACTATGAAGACCTAAGTTAAAACTCCTATCGCACCAAATACTAGCCTGAGGGACTTTAATCAATTACTTCAACAGCTGTGAACTTAAATAATTTTTATAAGATGCATGAAAGAGTAATACTAAAGATGTCTACAACATAGGCTGTAGTAAGCATCAAGTGGGAAAATGATTTGTGAATTTTTTGTATAAAATTATAGATCATTAAAGGATTAATAGCCATATTCCAATGATAACAATGACTGCATGCCTGGCAGCATCCTGAGTTTTTTGCTTGTGTACTCTTTCCAGGAGCTCTGCAAGGTAAGTACCGTGACTCTTCTCTTTGCTGTGGATTGGGTTTAGAGGTTTAGAAAGGATGGATTATTTGCTTGTGGGCACATATATAGGATGAGGTGGGGCTGTAATTTTCACTCTCGTTTCTTAGACTCCACAGGCCATAATCATGAGTATTGTATGATAGTGTCTTCTCCTATGATTTTTGCATGAATGGATTCCAAATGCATATGTAGATGCATTGACTCCTTGAGAGGGCAGATACCCCACTGCACTGCTTTTCCAGGCTCTATGGAATGTAATGTTGGCAAAAGTTATTATGAAGTGCTTCTCCGTAAAGTAGATCTGATATAAAGTGGGTCTTCAAATCACCTCTCTATACGTATGGGTGGATAGAGACCATTTCCACTAGCGAAATAGATAATGATGCCAGGCTTGTGAAAAAGTGATCCAAAATATACAAAGAATTCATACAACTCAACATCAAAAACAAACAACCCAATTTAAAAATGGGCAGAGGATCTGAATAGACATTTTTTCTGAAGAAATGGCACATGAAAAGATGCTCACTATCACTAATCATCAAAGAAATTCAAATCAAAAGCACAATGAGATATCATGTAACACCTGTCAGAAAGGCTGTCATCAAAAAGACAAAAAATAACAAGTGTTGGCAAGATTGTGGAAAAAAGGGGCCCCTGTGCACTGTTGGTGGGAATGTGAATTGGTGCAATCAGTATGTAAAACAGTGTAGAAGTTCCTCAAAAAACTTTAAAAATAGAACTGCCATATGATCCAGTGATTTCACTTCTGACTATTTTCCCAAAGTAAACAAAAACACTAATTTGGAAATATATATATATATATATATATATATATATATACCCATATTATTTATGGGTATAGCCAAGTTATAGAAGCTATCTGTCTATGGATAGATGAATGTGGGCATCTATCTAAAAAAGATACACATACACACATAACATACAATAGAATATTACTTGGCCACAAAAAAGAATAGAATCTTTCCCTTTCCAACAACATGAGTGGATCTGAGGGTATTATGCTAAGTGAAATAAGTCAGAGAAAGACAGATACCACATGATTTCACTTATATGTGGAATCTAAAAACCAAAACAAATGAACTCACAAAACAGAGTCTTAGATACAGAGAACAAACAGGTGTCGGTCAGAGGGGAGGGTGTTGTCGAAAGAAAAGAAATAGGTGATGGAGATTAAGACATTCAAAATTCCAGTTGCAGAATAAATACATCACAGGTTGTGAAATGTACAGTGTGAAGAATACAGTCAATGAAAAAAAAAACAAAACAGAACTGTGTGAACGTTTATTCCTAAATCCGTAATAGCCAAGTGGAGAGGCCACCCATGTAGTAAGGATGAATGGGCTGATGGATGGGAAAAGGTGGCGGACGCAAGGTTTACTCCTCAGATGCCTGGCTTTTTAATCAGGTACTTGATTGAAGCTTTTCTGTTTCATTCACCAATTAATTTTCCTACCTATTCTTCTATTAATTTATCTCTCATCTTTTGGAAAAACTTTTCTTCTGTTTTCTACTGTTTTTGTTCTTTCTGATCACTCATTGATTATTTAATTAAATATGTCTACCTAATGTCTTGAAATAGGCAATGAAATAGGCTTATAAAAATAAATTGGGGAAATGAGAGTGATTAGCAGCTTAAAATGACATCCAGCTGACTTTCAATTTCCTCATTACACTGGCAGAAACAGAACACAATTACAAAAAGATACTCCAAATAAATCATTAAAAATATTACTTTAACCTTCTTTCTAACCACCTGTTTAAAAAGTAATAGTATTTATTCTAGTAACTGTGACTTAATGAATTTCAAATGCTCAAGCAAATACTAACTGGGAAAGAGAGAAATTAGGCAAAAGGAGAAATAAGACAAACTTATTTGCTATATTATGCTGTGCATATTATATTATGTATATTATATATAATTATATATTGTGTTTGAAGTAGAATTATATGTTGTATTTTATAGATGATTTTTATATACTATATATCAATCCAGTAAACTTTGCCTGTAATGTAGGAGTTCAGTTCAGTTCAGTCACTCAGTCGTGTCCGACTCTTTGTGACTCCATGAATCGCAGCACGCCGGGCCTCCCTGTCCATCACCAACTCCCGGAGTTCACTCAAACTCATGTCCATCGAGTCGGTTATGCTATCCAGCCATCTCATCCTCTGTCATCCCCTTCTCCTCCTGCCCCCAATCCCTCACAGCATCAAGGTCTTTTCCAATGAGTCAACTCTTCTCATGAGGTGGCCAAAGTATTGGAGTTTCAGCTTCAGCATCAGTCTTTCCAATGAACACCCAGGACTGATCTCCTTTAGGATGGAGTGGTTGGATCTCCTTGCAGTCCAAGGGACTCTCAAGAGTCTTCTCCACTTCTTCAGCACTCAGCTTTCTTCACAGACCAACTCTCACATCCATACATGACCACTGGAAAAACCATAGCCTTGACTAGATGGACCTTTGTTGGCAAAGTAATACCTCTGCTTTGCAATATGCTGTCTAGGTTGGTCATAACTTTCCTTCCAAGGAGTAAGCGTCTTTTAATTTCATGTTTGAATCACCATCTGCAGTGATTTTGGAGCCCCCAAAAATAAAGTCTGACACTGTTTCCACTGTTTCCCCATCTATTGCCATGAAGTGATGGAACCAGATGCCATAATCTTAGTTGAGCTTTAAGCCAACTTTTTCACTCTCCTCTTTCACTTTCATCAAGAGGCTTTTCAGTTCCTCTTCACTTTCTGCCATAATGTAGGAGACCTGAGTTCAATCTCTGGGTCAGGAAGATTCCCTGGAGAAGGTATTCCCTGGAGAATCCAGTATTCTTGCCTGGAGAATTCCATGGATAAAGGAGCTTGGCAGGGTACAGTCCATGCGGTCGCAAAGAGTTGGACATGACTCAGCGAATAACACATAGGTATATACATACTTTCACTTCAGTTCAGTCGCTCAGTCATGTCCGACTCTTTAAGAAGACTCTATTGTTTGTCTGGGGAATTCCCCAGTTAGACCAATGGTGGGAAGCAGCCCAGCTTCCCATTACTGAAACTGAAAGTGACAACTTCCCCCTACCCCCACCTCCTGGCCAGAAGGTACAACCATGTGGCCTCAGAGGCTGGGATTTGTATTTGAGAAAATCAGTGTGGGAGAGATCAAGGTAGTCTCCCCTTTGAAACTATTTCTAGGTTGAGGTTTTGATACCTTTGCAAAGCAGAGGGCAGGTAAATGTACCTGTTTAAACTATAAATATTCCTGGGACTTTGCTGGCAGTCCAGGTGTTAGGAATCCACACTTCAACTGCAGGGGGCACAGGTTTGATCTCTGGTCCAGGAGCTAAGATCCCATATGCCATGAGATACAGCCAAAGAGAGGGGGAAAAAAGAAAGTAAATAAAATGTAAATATTCCTAGATAAGTGAGATGTTACTGACCTGGAAGGGAGACAGATTGCTTTTCATCATAAAGGAAAATCAAGGGAAACAAGACAAGAGAGAATCATGTTTGAAAGAAGAATGCTGGAAATACTCAAGAGGCAGCCCAGCCTGGGAGTCCAAGGGGGACAAAGGACCCAGACTTCTGGGAAGCCTGGGAATCTGGGAAGGACAGACAAAGGTCTTCAGGTAGGAGTAGACCTCTTCAGCGTGTGGTCCAGGGCAGCACAGGCGAGACATTAGCGTAGTAGATGCCAGAATTGTCACCTATTTAAAGTAGGAGGTCTCCCCTTATGGCTCAGCTGGTAAAGAATCCGCCTGCAATGCGGGAGACCTGGGTTCAGTCCCTGGGTTGGGAAGATCCCCTGGAGAAGGGAATGGCTACCCACTCCAGTATTCTGGCCTGGGGAATTCCCTGGACTGTGTAGTCCATGGGATAACAAAGAGTCGGACACGATTGTGCAACTTTCCCTTCACTTCACTTCAGTTAAAGTAGGGAAACTCCAATTAATGGTAATTTTCTGTGGAGTGGAAGCCTCCTCGGGGCCTCCCAGGTGGCACTAGTAGTAAAGAACCCGTCCGCCAACGCAGGAGACGTAAGAGACGAGAGTTCTGTCCCTGGATCGGGAAGAACCCCTGGGGGAGGGCATGGCAACCCACTCCAGTATTCTTGCCTGAAGAATCCCCATGGACAGAGGAGCCTGGTGGGCTACAGTCCATGGGGCTGCAAAGAGTTGGACACAACTGAGTGACTGAGTTGGACACAGCATGATGTGCTTAGTCTTTTACAGCCGGTTCATTAGAAGATGAGAATGTCCTCTCAGGTTTCAGGGGAGCCTCTTTTCAAGTTCAGTCTAAGTATCATTTCCCAGTTATCTGTTGAACAGCTTAGACCTCGAAACTGCTGGCACTTGCCTTCAGAGAGGACCACACTCACTCCTTGTCTTGCTCAAGGAATGTAGAGATTCAGCTTGTTTTTTGTTGTTATTATTGTTGTTTTTACATTTTTTCTCCATCAATCTGTCCCTCAGATCGTTTATCAACTTGGACTCTTCCTGAAATTCCACAATCTGTCACTATTTCCCCAACCCTTAACAAACCTCTTACTTTAATTTTTTCCTTTGACTTGCCTGTTTATTTTCTAAGAAATGGAGGAAGCTTGAATATTAGTGTCTGTCAAGCATAAAACAGCAGGAATGCAGATGCTGTAAATTAACAAGCCAGAGAGTCAGATTCTCCCGGGAATAACCCACTCCTGGAGGTCAGACCCTCAGGGCCCTCCCGAGTGCCTGCAGACTTTCCTGCCCATTGCCGTAGGTAATGCCCGGTGGGGAGATGTCATGCATGACTCAGAGTCACACTATGGGAGGGCGGCAGACTAAAAGCCAGAGGTCCTCCTGGCCACCACCTGGATGAGACTCTTAACTTTTTTGTGCTCTTATCCATTTCAGAGAGTGGCTGCAAAGATGCAGAGATTATTTTAATAACCCCAAAGAAACACAGTGTAAAGGCTACAGCATCAGCAGACCTGAGTTTGATTCCCGGACATCCACCCCCTGCCCCAGCTAAATGGCCTCAGTCTAGATCTGCCCCTCTACTTCTCTGGCTATAAAATGGGGCTAACATTAGCATCATGAGCTTTGTCAAGATTGACTAATACATATAAGGTGCCTGGCACATTACAGGTACAAAATAAATGCTATCTTTTTAATTCTTCCTTTCTCTTCCAATGGTAAGTATTAAGAATTAATTGTGGGACTTCCCCAGCAGTCCAGTGTAAGACTCTGTGCTTCCAATGTGAGGGGCATGGGTTCAATCCCTGGCTGAGGAACTAAGATCCCACATGCCACAGCCAAGAAGAGAATTAACTTTAAAGATTAATGTTGTGGTTACTAAATAATTTATAAAATATTAAAGTAATGTATCTGAAAATGTCTGTGTAATATAAAAAGCAACAATAAATATACAGCATTTTGAAAGTTAAAGCACTAGATAAAACAGAGATGCTTCATTATTAATTATTACATAAATTCATTAAATTAATTTTGTCCTAGTTTGCTCATCTTAATAGAGCACAGTATCCCCAAAGAAGCTATTACTTACTGTTTTTATTTGTTGAAAGTAATCTTGAACTGGATATTCAAAGGCAGCAGATCATCTAAAAGTCATTCTAAAAAGTCAGCTTCCCTTTGAAATGCATTTCATGTCACTAGGGGGACAAGATCCTTGAAGGCAGAAACATTAATTACTCCTTTCATATCCCCAAATCCTGGCTCGTTGAAGGTGTCCTATAAACAGTTTTCAAGCTGAATTTACTAAGTAAAAAGTCCAAACTATTTCTTATCACATGTTAGGTGATGCTGCAGTCAGAGAACAAGCATGGGATTCGGAATTTGTCTCACAGATCTGAAGAGAGGGCTCAGAATCAACCATCTCATCCTCTGATGAGACTGGGACTCAGTCGAGAAACATCATCCACAGGCCTCCTCTCTGGGGTCAGAACTAACCATGTTCATGTCATAAATGGAGCCCTTTGTCCGACGCCTCATTCTTTGTCTCCTATTAGCTGAAGTGTTGAAACTGCTTCAACTTCCATACACCAAACATACAACCTTCTCCTTCCTTCCTGTTACAAAGAAAGACACACCTCTGCCTCCGTAAATGCACCTCTGCCTTACCCGTCCATCCCCAATCTCAGCTGCCTTTGAAGGGAACAGAACTCTCTTTATTGAATATTCTCTCTCCCGCATCTGTTCCTCACTTGACTCTCTTCCACCAGTATTGAAAGTACTGCAGACGCTCCCATCTTAAAAAGCAAACACCAAACAAAAACTCTTCTTAACATGCTATCCTTGTCCATCTGTCATTCTGTCTCTATCCAACCGAATGCAGAGTTCCAGAGAATAGCGAGGAGAGGTAAGAAAGCCTTCCTAAGTGAGCAATGCAAAAAAATAGAGGAAAACAATAGAATGGGAAAGACTAGAGGTCTCTTCAAGAAATTAGAGATACCAAGGGAACATTTCATGTAAGGATGAGCACGATAAAGGACAGAAACAGCAAGGACCTAACAGAAGCAGAAGAGACTAAGAAGAGGTGGCAAGAATACTCAGAAGAACTGTACAAAATGGTCTTAACAACCTGGATAGCCACAATGGTGTGGATGCTCACCTAGAGCCAGACACCCTGGAATGTGAAGTCAAGTGGGCCTTAGGAAGCATTACTATAAGCAAAGCTAGTGGTGGTGATGGGATTCCAGCTGAGCTATTTAAAATTGTAAAAGATGCTGCTGTGAAAGTGCTGCTCAATATGTCAGCAAATTTGGAAAACTTAGCAGTGGCCACAGGACTGGAAAAAAGTCAGTTTTCATTCCAATCCCAAAAAAAGGACAATGCCAAAAATGTTTAATAGAACTCATTTTACATGCAAGCTAGCAAGGTAATGCTCTAAATCCTTCAAATCTGGCTTCAGCAGTATGTGAAGCAAGAATGTCCAGATGTACAAGCTGAGTTTAGAAAAGGCAGAGGACCAGAGATCAAATTGCCAATATTCGTTGGATCATAGAAAAAGCAAAAGCATTCCAGAAAAACATCTACTTCTGTTTCATTGAGTACACTTAAGCCTTCAACTGTGTGGATCACAACAAATTGTGGAAAATTCTTAGAGATAGGAATATCAGACCACCTTACCTGCCTCCTGAGAAACCTGTATACAGTTCAAGAAGTACGGTAGAACCAGACATGGAACAACTGACTGTTTCAAAACTGGGAAAGGAATGTATCAAGGCCGTATATTGTCATCCTGCTTATTTAACTTATATACAGAGTACATCATGGGAAATGCTGGCCTAGATGAAGCACAAGCTGGAATCAAGATTGCCAGGAGAAATAACAACCTCAGATAAACAGATGATACAACTCTAACAACAGAAAGTGAAGAGGAACTGAAGAGCCTCTTGATGAAGGTGAGAGAGTGAAAAAGCTGGCTTAAAATTCAACACTCAAAAAACTAAAATCGTGGCATCTGGTCCCATCACTTCATGGCAAATAGATGGGGAAAAGTGGAAACCGTGACAGATTTTGTTTTCCTGGGCTCCAGAATCACTGTGGACAGTGACTGCACCCATGAAATCAAGAGACACTTGCTGCTTGGAAAGAAAGCCATGACAAACCTAGACAGCGTATTTATTAAAAAGCAGAGTCATCACTTTGCTGAGAAATGTCTGTATAGTCAAAGCTGGTTTTTCCAGTAGTCGTGGACAGATGTGAGAGTTGGACCACAAAGAAGGTTGAACACTGAAGAACTGACACTTTTGAATTGTGTTGCTAGAGAAGACTCTTGACAGTCCCTTGGACAGCAAGGTGATAATCAAACCAGTCAATCCTAAAGGAAATCAACCCTAAATATTCACTGAAAGGACTGATGCTGAAGCTAAAGCTCCAATACTCTGGCCACCTGATGCAAAGAACTGACTCATTGGAAAAGACCCTGATGCTGGGAAAGATTGAAGGCAGGAGGAGAAGGGGACAACAGAGGACTCAATGGACATGAATTTGAGCAAACTCTGGGAGATAGTGAAGGACAGGGAAGCCTGATGTGCTGCAGTCCATGGGATCACAAAGAGTCAGACAGGACTTAACCACTGAACAGGAACAACAATGTCCTTTCTTCCACGGAAAGCCCGAGGAAGCATCAACACTTACTATGTCCATTTCTTCACCTTCCACTTACTCCTTGAGTAGCTATCATGCCAGGATTCCTTGAAAACTATTCTCACCAGGATTTGCACCCACAACCTCCTTATTGTGAAATGTGATGGGTATTTATTTGTCCTGATCTTCAGCCCTCTACAGTGTCTATCAATGCTGGCCATTCCTCCTTGTTAAAGCATAACATTCCCTGTAGATAGACCATATTGTTTTCACTTTTTTGCCTATCTCCTGCAACGTCTTAAATTTTCTCCTACATCTTTCAGTCTCATTTGAAGGTTTGTCTTTCCTTGACCATTCCTTCCACGTTGGTGTTCCACAGGTTAGCCTGCTCTCAGCTCGTTTCTCACTCTCTATCTCTGGAAACCCATCCACTCACTGAATTGCCTCAGGGAGAAGCACCATGGCTGTCTCAGGCACTGTTGCACGCCCAGAATCTTGAACTTCCTGTTTAGTGAAGGCCCTGAAGGTGGCTCCCTGGTGGAGGTCAGGAGTGTGTGTGGAAAGAGTAGATGCCTGGGAAGTCCTGACCTGTGCTCCTGCGGCTGCTGGTTCCCAGGACCTGGCTACTAAATGAGCCGAACAGGAAGAATCACAACCTAGAGGACTAAAGTGTGGGATGGTCTTGTCCCAACTTTGATGACAATGGGATCATTGTCCTGGAAGATCCAGGGCTGCCCATACAGGGATCTGGACCACGAGGACCTCACTGCAAATTGGAGCAGCATCACATTCTTCAGAGGACTGACTTTCCACAGCAAACTCCCCCTGAGATCTGTCACATTCCAGGCTCAGGGGCCTAAAGCTCAAGAGGAAGTTATTACGTTTCATTAACACAGGATGTGGGAGTTTAAGTCATTACCTGCAAAACTCAAAAGAGAGGAGACTATATTGACACTTTGGGCAGGACACACAGTTCATAACATCCAGGCTAGGACACTTTGATGTTACATTTCCATTTCTTTTTTTTTTTAGAATTTTATTTATTTATTTTTGGCTGTGCTTGGTCTTTGTTGCTGTGTGGACTTTTCTTGCCGCAAGGGGGGCTAACTGTCTAGTTGCTGTGTGTGGGTTTCTTACTGCAGTGGTTTCTCTTGCAGAGCGCAGGCCCTAGGGCGTGCAGGCTCTAGTTGCAGCACATGGGCTCAGTAGTTGGAGCACAAGGGCTTAGTTGCTCCACGGCATGTGGGATCTTGGCAGACCAGGGATCAAACCTGTGTCTCCTGCTGTGGCTGGCAGATTCTTTACCACTGAGCCACCAGAAAAGCCCTGCATTTATTTCTTAATGGTATTTTCCCTGTTCCCAGAGCCTCAGCAGAAAGGGAGCAAACAGCAAATATGCTCTCACAGTGACAGTCCTGAAAATGAGTAGCAAATTTATCTCTTGCTTGTCTTTCTCCTGGAAGTAGTCTGGCATATGTGTGCTCCCCCAAGAGCCCTGGAGGCAGCCAACACTTTGACAGGCTCAGTAAATAATGAGCGAACACTTTACAGAATGTCTTGTTGCATGAGGGCTCCAGACATGAGACTCGCTGTGACTTGATGGAAACCACTTGCCAAAAGACCAAAGGTAGTCTATCTTGCTTCCACAGGGCCCCTCGTATCTACTTCATGCCAGAGTCTGGCTTGGATTGGGGCTGAAAGAGAAAGCAGATATGGTTCCTTCAAGGAACTGACGGAGCATGGATGACGCCAAGAATTGGCACTCACTCGGTGCTGTACTCCTCAGGTATAACATCATCTCCTCTTCTCTCTGTCACAGGGGGCACACATCTTCTTACCAAAAAGCCTCCCAGTTTCACCCAAAAAGCAATCCCTAGGGTCAGTCTACCATCCTCAGCAGCTCAATAGAATCGGCAACTCTTGCTTTTCCTTTCTGATCTTTCCTTCTTCTTCCTCTTTTCAAACTGTCCCTTTTGAGCAAACAGCTTTGACCCTTGGCAATGGAGGGGTCCTGCTGCAGCCCCTCACCAACAAGCCTGTGTCCAGATTTACCCTGAATTCTGTCCGAGCTGGACAGTTTCCCCCAGGGAGTAAGACCCTGCTGTGCTGAAGTGTTAATTCATGTTAACCTCAATGTATTTTGAATCTTTAAAACGGGTTCACAGATGAGTTTTTCTAAAGCTTTGAGATATGGATCAGTAACCTAAAAATGAGGGGAAGAGAAAAAGGGCTCCATTTGGAAGCTGGAGAAACCCTAATCCTCTTTAAGATGAACAGGTACCACAAAGATGGCAGCCTCTTTTCTCTAGTGGTAAACTCCAAAAGTAATCAGAATTAGGTCAACTCACAAATAAAGATAAGAAGCCCTCATTAGACCTTGCTGGGCTTTCAAGTCAGCCAGCTGGCTCCTGGATTATTCACAGACAGTTCTGACTCAATACAACACTGTCTGGATTCATTGTCTACACACAAACACACACACACACACACATACACACACACACACACACATATATGAACACCCACTTCTCCCACCCACCCCCACAATTTCTTCCTGTTCCTAGGTGCCTTTTGAGGAAAGATGGGCTTCCCTGGTTGCTCAGAAAGTAAAGTGTCTGCCTGTAATGCGGGAGACCTGGGTTTGATCCCTGGGTTGGGAAGATCCCTTGGAGAAGGAAATGGCACCCCACTCCAGTACTCTTGCCTGGAAAATTCCATGGATGGAGGAGCCTGGTAGGCTACAGTCCATGGGGTCACAAAGAGTCAGACAGGACTGAGCAGCTTCACTGGTTCAGTGGGGGAGAGAGAGATCACTTAAGATGAGAGAAAAATCCCTCAGTGTAAATCTATACTTGGAAATACAAAATATTTCCCTGAGAAAGATTTCTTCTAACTAAAAGAGGCTGAATTACCTTTAATTGAGTTTTTTTGTGCTTCCACACTCAGCAAAAATGAGGTCAATGATTAAAAAATAAGACTCTTTCCCTCTACATTTTTTTTTCCAAAAATGATTTAAAGAAAAAGTATAAAATGCAAAAGACTGTTTATAAAATAGGGAAGAACAGAAGAAAGGAAGTGAGGCAAGTAACACAAATGGAACCAGGGATGATGGCAATGTGCATCCCACAGTGAATTCTTCACCACAGCTGTTGGATGGCAAGGTGGATGCTGTGTTCTCCAGCGGACGTCAAAGGGGGCGTTCACAGTATCCATGACATAAAAACAAACCACTGTTGAAGGGAGGTAGGACTGTCCCCTCAGGAAGTGGGAGGGGTCCTTCTAATTAGGACAACATTCTCACAGCAGACAGCACGAGTTCCATGAAGCTGCATTCTACAGCAGCCTTCTCCTCCAGGTCCCCTCCACCTAGGCGATGACAGTGCAGCAAAATGGCCCTCAGAAGAAGCAATTCTCCAGGGAACATTCAGTGTGACATGAGCCTTCAGGTCCTGACAAATCCTGCGTGATCCAGGCTGTGAGCCATCCGAGGAAAGCAATGGACTCGGCTTAATTTGCTCCACTGACTTTCTCATCTATACTGGGCAATAATCCCCTGGCAGTTATATGGTTACCAATGTGCTCTCCTCCTCAACTGCAGATCAACTGGATGTTCAAGGATATCCTTTTGTACATGCATGAAAAATGGGATACCACAGTCCCAAAGTTCTAGTAAAATAGTGTGAACACAGTTTATAAAATAGGTGGAATCAGATGATCACTTCAGGCAAACTAGTCACATAGGAAAGAATTTTTTAAATTCTGCGCGGCACTCTCTTGTGTGTGCCCTCCAAAATGAATTACTTGGAAATATGACCGAAGAAAATGAGCTTACTTTTCTGTGGCAGAGTTAACGGTAAATCAGATAAAATAAAAGTGGGTCACATGCATCAAGTGGAGGAGCTTTAATTTTTAAATTTTTCTGATAATATCACTTGTTATGGTTTTCATAGCTATTCGATTTCTCCTACTTCTGTGCAAATAGGAGGACTGCACTCTCATGTCCCCTTGGGAGTTAGACGTGGCCACGTGAGGTACGGGCAGTAGATGGAAGAGCCAGTGTGTAGTTCTCCACTGTCCCATGCCCCTTTGGAATCACTGACGGTGACAGAGCCTTCTTCAGTCCGAATCTCTGGGTGAGGTCCAGATACGGCAGGCTTTCAACAACCGCCTGATTCTGCCTCTCTAGCTCACAGTCTCAGGGCTGTATATACATACAGCATACCCACCATTTCTTATTTGGCAGCTTCTATGTTTGCTAAGGGCTTCCCCAGTGGCTCAGTGGTAAAGAATCCTCCTGCCAAGGCAGGAGATGCAGGAGACACGGGTTCAGTCCTTGGGTCCGGAAGATCCCCTGGAGGAGGGCATGGTAACCCACTCCAGTATTCTGGCCTGGAGAATCCCACGGACGGAGAAGCCTGGGAGGCTACCATTCATAGGGTCATAGAAGAGTGGGACTCGACTGAAGTGACTAAGCATGCATGTGTTTGCTACACTCTCAGTCTGGGAAGACTTTTCCTATCCTGTCCTTACAATATCCACATAAATAACTCCCTCTGATAAGGCTCAACTCAGATCGCCTCTTCCAGAAAGCACTCTTAAACCACCATCCCATCCTGGGACTTCGTGAGATATACATTTGTGTGTGTGTGCTTCCAGAACCTCCTGCACATTGTGCTAATGTTGCCCATCAAACCGAAATGGTCTGACCCTCCCTCATCTGGTTTTAAGCTCTCTGAATTGAAGTAGACACTAACCTGTTCAGAATCTCTGTTATCTCAGGGCCCAAGTCAGTACCTAACCCATAGGATGTGCTCAGCGATATGTCTGTTGGGTGAGTGGATGACTGACTTCGTGAAGGAATGAATGGAAACAAGTAAGTGTTGAAGCAAAGGAGAGACGTCCGTTCCCCAAAGACCATGCTAAGATCTGCTCTCAGTCATGTCTGACTCTTTGCGACATCATGGACTGTAGCCCACCAGGTTCTTTTCTCCATGGGGTTCTCCAGGCAAGAATACTGGAGTGGGTTGCTATTTCCTATTCCAGGGGATCTTCCCAACGTAGCAATTGAAGCAGGGTCTCTTGTGTCTCCTTTAATGGCAGGCAGATTCTTTACTACTGGTGATACCTGGAAAGCCCAAAGAACTTAAGAGATTTTATCTTTCTGGTAGCTATTTCTGCTAGTATATGATGACCACTCAATAACTATTAGTGGAATTGAATACCAGATTAAAGCCTTTTTAGTGTTCTTAGTCAAAATTAACCACCCACTTCAGAAAGGACGCTTTATTGTGGGAGATTTGTTATTTAGGCTTTCCAAGATTTGCTTGCTAACACACATGAACTCTAGTGACATCCTGGGGGCTTGTTCAGCGTGGTGACATTGGCCAAACCAATTAAGCTCTCCCTTTTCATCTGTTAAATAAGAAGACAAGCTCACATATCTCTCAGTCTTTAAGTACCTCCCAGTACTGAAAAACTATACCAGACAAAATTTGAAAGGACAGACACAAAGTAGTTGGTCAAGTAGCCTTTTGGAATTGAGCCAGAAAGCAAAATCCTGGAATAAAGTAGAAATTACATGTATATTGTGCCTCCAACCTACTGATAAAAAGAATACTGGCCAATCTCATAACACAGCTGCTATACCAGCACTCTTCCTTCTGCTTGTGAAGGTCAAGTTCATGGCGTGAATGGTGTCCCTCCTGGTATATTAACATGTTCAGACACCAGGCTGGCATTTCAGGCTGGTTTATGAAAGAACCGGAAAAGGTCAGGATTTTAGTTCTTTATCTTCACTATTGCACTGTTTATACAACAAACAACCACGGGCGGTTTCCCTATTTATGTTGCTTAGTGACAAGAGCATTCTCTCCTGCCAATAATATATATTAAAAAGGAAGAAAAAAAAAGAAAAGCTAGGTCAAACTTTCTCAAAGTCTCAGGAAATGAGAAACCACAAGCAAAACAAAGCAATTGAAGTTATTTCTAAGGGTAATATGAACTTTACTTTTTCTGATAGATCTTCTGTGGGGAGGGAAGGGGCTGAAGGATGTTGCACAATTTATATTCTACTTTGGATAAATATAGTTGTGGTGCAAACAAGCTCTGGCTGCTGATGACTGCCCCACTGCAGTCACCCTTGGGAGGGTGAGTAAAGAGAAATAAATGTTGAACTTTCTCTCAAGATGAAATTCTGCATTCTAAATTAGCTGAGTAGAGAAATCCAGCCAGAAGGAGGACCAGGGGGTCAGAGGTATTCAGGACCATGAATCACGGTCAGGAAGCAAATGCTGAGAGAGTCCACCTCTGGAAGAATGAGCTCATTGTCACACTGGGGTGCCCTCTGTGAGAGCAAGATTAAACTTCCCTGGCACCAACCTTCCCCAGCTAGACGTTATGAAGAATAATAATGCTACCTGGCACAAAGGGAGGACTTGATGCTTATTCACAGTGACAAAGGGCTCAGCGAGTGGTTCACATTCTTTGCCATCATTATTTTATAGATGAGCTAACAGATTCCCTGATCGGCCCCAGAGTTTGACACAGCAGGACTGGACTCGTATCCACGGGCCTGGCCTCCTGGCCACACACACACAGAGAAGGCTAATCAGATCTTCCGTCCTAGAAGGAAGAGCCTAGAGCAGCTGGCTGATGTCTCACTCACTCCTTCTCGTAGGGGTTCGGCAACATAAAGAAATCAACCACCCAGAAGAACATGCACTTCTGAAAGGACACACTTTCCAGTTTATTGAATGTCTCAGTTTATTGAAGTCCTTGGTAGGAGACTGAGGTTCAAAAAAAAAAACAAAAACCAAAACTAATAGCAGAGGGAAAAAAGGCACAATTATATTAGGAAGATAGGTTTCATTTTTCTTCAAAGACATTTACTTATGTTTTGAAATAACATAGCAGGTAGGTTAACTGTAGTCTGAAGTGGTGGGCGGTGCCCAATTATTTCCCCACAACTTCCTGGGAAAATGGATTGCATAGTGTTGTGTCTGTGTGTGTGTGCTTAGTCGCTCTGTTGTGTCTGACTCTTTGCGGGCCCCTGGACTGTAGCCCATTTTCCAGGCAAGAATACTAGAGCAGGTTGCCATTTCCTATGCCAGGGGATCTTCCTGACCCAGGGATCAAAACCATGTCTCTTGCATCAGCAGGTGGATTCTTTACCACTAGTGCCACCTGGGAAGCCCCTGCATAGGGTTGCTGCTGCTGCTAAGTTGCTTCAGTCGTGTCTGACTCTGTGCGATCCCACAGACGGCAGCCCACCAGGCTCCCCCATCCCTGGGATTCTCCAGGCAAGAACACTGGAGTGGGTTGCCATTTCCTTCTCCAATGCATGAAAGTGAAAAGTGAAAGGGAAGTCGCTCAGTCGTGTCCGACTCTGTGCAACCCCATGGACTGTAGACTACCAGGCTCCTCCATCCATGGGATTTTCCAGGCCAGAGTACTGGAGTGGGGTGCCATTGCCTTCTCATTGCCTTCTCCGCATAGGGTTGGCATAGGGTTGGTGCACAGGGTTGGGGCACAGATTTGGTGCACAGGTGAACTATAGTGTGGAGAACTTGGCTTTCATTAGGGCCTGGGAGAGAATGAGATGGCTAACTCTGCCATTTTCACTCACAACCAAATCTCTTAGCACCATGAGCCCCACTCTAGCACTTATTTGAAAACCGTTCAGAATAGAACCTCATAGCTTCCTTTTATTCCCTGAGCTAGAATTCCTCATGTTGCCACCAGCCAGCAGTTTTTTCTGGTGCCCAGCAAATACCATTCAACATTGAACCTACAAATAGGGAACTGTCCATCTATCACTGATCTATTGTGGATGATTGTCCGTTATATAAAATTCCCATTTAGATTTCCTGTGTTAAAAGGGAAGGTAAGTGGTGATGCAAAAGTAATTTTCCAGGGAATATTTCTCTATTCAGAATCTTTCAGGCAGATCAGAATTCCTCTGCTTTTGGAAAAAAAAAAAAAAGATTTGCAATGCTCTTTGATTCATCTTATCATTAGATAAATCTCTTCTTTCTCTCTTAACTTCAGAGCGGTCCCAATCCCCCACCCCGATCTGTTTTTAAGGCATAGACTCTTAACCTAACAGAGTAACATTTGAAATGCATCTGTAATGTATGAAGGAAGCATTCAGAAATATAAATTTTCTAAATAAAAGTGTCAAACTCCTAATAAAGTAAGATAGATTTATTTTTCTTTTGTATATCTGTAGCATAATTCATTTCCCCCATTAAAAGTCTCATGTAGAATACCAAGATTCACAGTTTTTCCCCTAGCAAAAAACATTAGCCTAATTCCCCCACTTAAAATGATTTAACTTCTCAGCAGATGTCCTAAGCAGGCTTGGGCTATGTTCAGAGGCTCTCAGCAAATTAACTATAGTCATGTCCGAGGATGAGTAGACCTTTTCAATGCCTAAAGGAGATTATTTAAGATAAAGAAAGGAAGCAGACCAGCCCTAGAATAATAATTTGAAAACCATCTCTAAGCATTTGTAATGCCACAAAATCTTGATTTAAGGGCTGGTGTATTATTTCACAGATGCAGATATACCAAAGGTCACACCACGTCTCTAAAAACAAGTGCATGCAGCAAAGGCTGAATAAAATGCACTTTGACCATGAGGAGTATGTTAATGCTGTTTCTCAGACTCTGTTCAAAAGAAGTTCCACTATTTATTCTCATTCAACATCAGGGCCTGGTGCCCTGGGCCTCCATTCACCTACTGGAAGGAATGTGTCCTCCTATGGTTTTTAAGTTGTCAGTGAATGACAGATAATCAATAAGCTATTAAGGGAAGCCAAGCGTACCTATAAACTAAGTTTTGTACACAAAATATAACTTATAATGGTACTTTGGGGTACATACTTCGCTATTACACATCACAGTAATAAAGAATAAAATTGGTGAGTTTATGCAAATGAATTTAATTAGTAGTACTTTAATACATGGGCTTGGACAGCAAGGAGATCAAACCAGTCAATCCTAAGGGAAATCAACCCAAAATATTCATTGGAAGGACTGATGCTGAAGCTGAAACTCCAATACTTTGGCCACATGATGCGAAGAGCTGACTCACTTGAAAAGACCCTGATGCTGGGAAAGATTGAAGGAGGGAGGAGAAGGGGAAGACAGAGGATGAGATGGTTGGATGGCATCACTGACTCAATGGACATGAGTTTGAGCGAACTCTGGGACATAGGGAAGGACAGGGAAGCCTGGTGTACTGCAGTTCACGGGCCTGCAAATAGTCAGACAGGACTTAGCAACTGAACCACAACAGGGACGTCCCCAGCGGCTAAGCGGAAAAGAATCCACCTGCAATGCAGGAGATGCAAGAGATGTGGCTTGATCCCTGGGTCAGGAAGATCCCCTGGAGAAGGAAATGGCAACCCACTCCAGTATTCTTGCCTGGACAATTCCATGGGCAGAGGAGCCTTGTGGGCTACAGTCCATGGGGTCGCAAAGAGTCGGACACGACTGACACTGAGCACACACATGCACTTTTGTACAGTCCTATCAGTAGGAATTAGGGTTGGCTCCTAGTGACAGAATCAAGAATAACTGAGGTGTAAAGTGATTGACATTGATTTTCCTCATTCTGGCTAGAAAATGTCTCCTTTCAGATATCACACTGAAGGTCCCTGCAGGGGTGAGATGGTGGTTTTGAATCTTCTGGAATCAATCCTTATCCTTTAGAGGAGAATCTGAACCCAGGGTGGGATTCACTGCGGAGGGTAATCAACTGTCTTGGTTTGCTGCAACCAGTCTCTTTTAGCACTGAAAATCCCACATCCTGGGAAAACTCTAGACTGGGACCAGTTGTTACAGGTCACTGGGAGCCTCTTCTCAGCAAAGGGAGGAACACAAGTCTGGCCAGGTGACTTCATCAAAGTTCTGCCAGCCACGGGGAGTGGCCCCCTGACCTGTCCCGGCCCAGGCCTGATGACAGCTCTGGTCAACCCATCCAGGCACTGTACCCCCACACGTGAGCCTTCGTTCCTCATCACCTGCCTTTGTTCCACAAACGCTTGTCAAACATTCATTCTAGGTCCATTTCTCCATCACCCTGGAAGAACATCATTGCTGAGCCATCAAGAAGAAAAACTACCATGTCCATTTTTTTGACAAAACCTCAGAGGAGTGGCCTTCTGGCCAAGGGTCTGTGATTTCATCTTGTTGGAGCATTCATTGTCCCCCTGGGAGTTGCAGTTTTCTGTAAGTTTGCTGTGGCTGAACCAAGAAAGAAGGCATGTGCAGATTTCTACAGCAATTATGATTCCCTGAAAGATTTTGAGGAGAAGAGGAAGGCTGGTATCTTTCAAAGTGATTTAGAACAGAAAGAATTTCTTCGGGTTGAGTTCCATGAAATTGTGTCACTTACCTGTGTTCCTGAACTATGAAACTAGGAGTATCTGGGCTGAGGAATAGTCTCTCAAGAAATAAATGATTAACAAATACTGTGAACACTAAAAAAAAAAAGAAAATTCATTCTAAGTCAGGCAACATCCAAAGATTCTGGTTCACCAGGCACAGGATTTGCCATATGTTCAGCAAAGTTTTCATTTCCTCCCTCTTCTGTGGAAATTTAGGTCACCGTTAACTGGAGAAGAGGAAAAGGCCATGGCAAAACCCCAAGTCTTCAGTGGCCTTAGTATCTGCAAAAGAGTGTGAATTAATATGAAGTCATTTAGAAAGAGTTTCACCATACATTAAGTTTAAAAAAATAAATGAGTTCCACAGAACAAAGTGAACAGTATAATCCGAGTCTATAAAAAATAGATGAATATTTCTTTCTTTGTTTAATATATTGATAGGAGGAAAAGGCTGGGAAAATATGCACCAAAATGTAAATGGCTATTAACTCCAAGTGGTAGAACCAGGGCGAAGCAGTTGTGATAGAGATGAGGAGACCTATTCAAAAGCTACTATGACCACTAGAGACTGTCGTACGAGAGAAGTAAGTCCGATAGAGAAAGACAAATATCATTATTAATGCATATATGTAGAATCTAGAAAAATGGCACGGATGAACCTATTTGCAAGGCAGGAGTAGAGACGCAGACATAGAGAACAAGCATGTGGGCCCAGGAGGGGAGGAGAGGGTGGGACGAATCGGGTGGTTATGACAGATATATATACACTGAGAGTGATAGTGTTCGTTGATCAGTCATGTCTGACTCTCTGCAGCCCCAGGGACTGTAGGCCGCCAGGCTCCTCTGTCCATGGAATTCTCCAGGCAAGAATACTGGAGTGGGTAGCTGTCCCCTTCAAGTGATCTTCCCAACTCAGGGATCAAACCTGAGTCTCCTGCATTGCAGGTGGATTCTTTACCATCTGAGCCACCAGGGACGTCCTTATACTCACTATGCTGTGCTGTGCTTAGTCGCTGAGTTGTGTCTGACTCTTTGATTCCCCGTGGACTGCAGCCCATCAGGCTCCTCTGTCCATGGGAATTCTCCAGGCAAGAATACTGGAGTGGGTAGCCTTTCCCTTTTCCAGGGGATTTTCCCAACCCAAGGATCAAACTCAGGTATCCCGCATTGCAGGTGGATTCTTTACTGTCTGAGCCACCAGGGAAGCCATACACTACAATGTGCAAGATAGATTGCTAGTGGAAACCTGCTGTGTAGCACAGGGAGCTCAGCTCGGTGCTCTGTGATGACGGAGGAATGGGATGGGGGTGGGAAGGAGGCTGAAGAAGGGAGGGGATATATGTATTCTTACTTTGTTGCACAGCAGATTCACTTTGTTGCACAGCAGAAACTAACACAATGCTGTAAAGCAAGTATAAAAAAGGAAAAGAGAAAAACTACCATGAAGGCAGATTGTGAGGACTTGGCGGTGGATTTGCTGCAGAGGGTAAGGCAGAGGGTGCAGCCAAAGATGACAGGCAGCCTGAATGGATGGGAAACAGCGGGGCAGTGGAGAAGAACAAGGAAGGCAGAGGGAGGGGAATTTGCTTTGAGATGATTTTGCCTTTGAGACATGGGGAACGTTGGAAGTCAAGATTTCCAACAGATCATCAGCAACACAGAACTAGCTCTTTGGGCTGGAGAGGACTAGAAAGTCATCCACGTGCACACACAACCTGAAGCCCTGGAGTAGGGGGAGAGGGGGCGGGCATGAAAAACAAAAGAAGAAAGTCAAAGGCAGGAAGGTGAGAGAGACAGCCACACTCAAAGGGGAGGAAGAGATAGAAACTAGGTGACAGGTCAGACAGGAATACAAAAAAGCTGGGGAAGCCAGCGTGAAACCCA
Organism: Bos taurus; assembly: GCF_002263795.3. Lineage (NCBI taxonomy): Eukaryota > Metazoa > Chordata > Mammalia > Artiodactyla > Bovidae > Bos > Bos taurus. The sequence continues at coordinate 19,868,330 of NC_037340.1, forward strand.
GAAAGGCAAGACAAAGATGCAAGGGAAAAAAGTCCCCCCTCAGCTGGAGCTGCCAGGCTGGCCTCTCACTCTCTGGGCTTGGCAGAGTTTACTGCTGGAGAAAAAGCAGTCAGCTACCCTCTCCCTCCTGCTGCAGATAACCAGAGATGCAGCTGTAACCTTGAATGAAGTTGAAAGTTTTGGCTATTACTCTGAATCAGACATCTTAATTACCTCTTAATACCTGAAGTAATAGTACTAGGAGACCTTTTATTACCTGAAGGTGACCATAAAAGCCATGGTTATCCAGGAGCAAGAGACCAATTAGCTCCACAGCACAAAGAAAGACAAAAATAAAATTACTTCATAATTACACCCTGAAGTCATGCTTCTTCAACATCTCCATTACACAGAGACGGAGCTGCTGTGACCACCGCCTCTCCCTTAGACAGCAAGCAGGATGTCCAACAGAACTTTCTCTGTAGTCTGGGAATTGCAGCTCATTTCCAAAGTCAAAAATAGTAGTGCAGTGTGCCCCTGTTCTTAAAAGACCCCAGTAGCAGCCAGATATTTCCCTGGGGTTATTTGACTCTGCTGCCGTCAACCCATCACCTGCCTCTTGTGCGCATTTGGAAATGCACACTTTTACAATGCACGCAGCTCCTGTAGTTGGAACCGGGAGTTGATGGCTTCCTGAAGATCGCTAGAGTCTCTTCTCCCTCTTTTCTACTATTCCTATTATCTTGCTTTGTGACAAATCACCACAAATGTAGTAGCTTAAAAACACAGAGGTTCCTGAGCTCTGCAGGTCAGAAACCCAGGCACAGTTCTCTGCTCAGGGTCTCAGAGCCGAAATCAAGGTGTTGGTGGCTGTGATCGCATCTGATGCTCTGGGTTCTCTTAGCTCACTGGTTATGGTAGAACTCGGTTCCTTGCAGCTGTAGGACTGAGGTCCCTGTTTCCTTACTGCCTCATTTGGGGGCTGCTCCCAGAGGCCATGAACCTCCCTCACTGTGTGGCCCCCACCATCTTCAAAGCCAACAGCAGAGCCCCCATGTCCAGTCCCCCTCACACTTAGAGTCTGTTTCCAGGAGGAGCCAGGTCTTCTAAGCCCTCCCCAGTTAGGGCAGGCCCCCCCCCGGCCCACCTCACTACTCTCCCTTTCTTAAAGGCAGCTGTGTGGTAGAACATGACCTCATCATGGCAGTAAACCATCAGACCCGCAGTCTTGAGGGAGTGATGCATGGTGTACCCCCAGGGGCAGGGATCTTGGGGCTGTCTATTCTATAACACTGCCTCCAAAAAGCCAGTCCTAGGTGGGCTCCCAAAGGCTCTTTTGTGAAGTGTAAGGAAGGAGAGTTACTGGGGGTTTGTTCCTCAGTTGGACAGTCTCTGCTGCAGCAGACTTGCTGAGCTGCCTTCCTGCCTTTCAGACGGAGCTGGCAGATGGCCAGTGGGTGGCAATAGTGATATTTGCCCCCCATCCTTTGGCATGGCTGGAGTGTGTGCGCCACCTGGGATTGCCACAGAATGCGGTGGGTTTTGAGCTGACTTCCCAGGACAGCATCCAGGAGCCCCGCTGGCCGTGGGGGTGTGTGTGGGGGGGGAAGGGGCTTCAGGTATAGGCAGAGGACATGGGGCCGCAAGAGGCTACCACATCAGGAGGGCATCACCCTCCCCAGCACCCCCACCCCAACCCCTAGCCGCCGCCACCAAGTCGCTTCAGTCGTGTCCGACTCTGCGACCCCATGGACTGCAGCCTACCAGGCTTCTCCGTCCATGGGATTCTCCAGGCAAGAACACTGGAGTGGGTTGCCATTTCCTTCTCCAACCCCTAGCCAGCACCCCCAATTTCTCCACACAGGGCTATCAACAGCCAGGAGAGAACAGCCACAGCCGCAGCTTAATCAAAATGTGTGCTCCTTTCCCTAAGCCCACCTCCACCTTCATCTCAGTCAAACCTGTGAGAAGCAGAAGGTGAGAGAAATGAAAAGACCAGCCACACCCTGGCGGGTTCCCCGGATGCTCCGCCTGCAGGGCTCTCAGGAAAAGGATGTGACCTGAGCCCTAAAGCAGCTAATATGCCACGTCTTCAAGTGGCCAGACTGCATTTTGGGGATTCCTGTAATACCTGAGAAACAACAGGTTCACCACTCTGGGAAGGAAATGGAGAGTCGACAAATCATGCCGGAAGGTCAGCTTTGCAGAAAAAAAAAGCTTCATCAGTGTTGCTCACCAAGTTCACAGCATTTAATAAACCAGTTACATTCTTGAACACTGGGAACTGTCAACTTCGGGAGGGGACATGCTCAGTTCAGCGACCTCGGAGCAGGGGGAGAAATTCAGAGAGTGGCCTGACCACCAGGGCCCAACTTTGGTGGATAATCTGGGAATTTCAGGAACGTGTGCATCTGTAAGGTTGAGTGTTTGTATTCACACGTGAGTGAGGAGTGTGTGTGTGGAAAGAGAGAGGGTGTGCACATGAGGGCATGTGTTGTGTTTGAGGCCATGCATGGGGCAATGTGTGTTTCTGGGTTGATGTTGATGGTACAAGGAGGCACCTGACCCTAAGTGGAGGAGGAAAGAAATGGAGTAAGATGGACTCTAACAGGCAATGTACCATGAGCTCTAACTGGCAAAAGGAAAATAAGACTTTGAAAACACGGGAGGTGGCAAAGCCAAGTTTACTGCAACGAGGATGCTCATTTAGGGACTGGCATCTTAATCCAAGGAGAAGACCCAACGTGATCTACTGTTGCTGAGTTTCCAGGGCTGCTAACTTGTTTTGCTCCCCAGCCATTTGTCTCTCTGTTAGTTTCATCCTTTCCACAGCTGTTGTGTAATGTAACCATGAATGTGCTGCTGAGCCAGTGTCCCGCAGCCAGCCCTGCTTCCACAGGAACTACTGGGAAGAGGCGGCACCGGGATCTCCACTGCAAACCTGCCAGAGCTGGTGAACTGGGCCACAGTGAGTTTGCTGCCGGAGGGAAGGACAGACAGGCTGCCGTCTCCACCGAATGTGTCCTTTGTTTTCCCTTTCTTGCAGATAGCACATCTTTCCCTATTTCTGAAGAAATCCACCCCCTCCCTAGTTCCCTGGCTCTTTAAGGAAAAAAAAAAAAAAAGCAAGACCTGAAGAGTAAAGATAATCATTTAGGCACAAGTTGGGGCTTCCAAGGTGGTGCTAGTGGTAAAGGATCCACCTGCCAATGCAGGAGACATAAGAGATGCTAGTTCATTCCCTGGGTCGAGAAGATCTCCTGGAGGAGGACGTGACAACCTGCTCCAGTATTCTTGCCTAGAAAATCCCATGGACAGAAGAGCCTGGTGGGCTATTGTCCACTGGGTCGCAAAGAATCAGACACGAGTGAAGCGACTTAGCACGCGCCCACAGTTGTGCAACCGCTTTTGATTCCATAAAGAGCACAACTTCTATTTTCTTCATCTTATGTCTCCCCGAAAGCATTTCACAATTATTTCTTGTCCTCTGTTTTCCCAATTGGATGACTTCAGTATCATCTCAGAAAGGCAGCTGTGTCCAGAGTACTGTGCCATTTATCGAGCTCAAGAGAATTGTGACCATTGGCAGCACCAATCTTTACAGAGAATCCTGGAGAAACAAGTTGCTAACTTACAAAGGAAGTGATTTCTCCTGGAGTGTCCCTTCATCCAGGAACAGGAGTGAGCACAGTGTCACAGATTTTCAGGAGTCAGAGTGGGAAGTCACCACCCATGCTGAACCCCCTGTCTTACTCCTAAGGAAACCAAGACCTGGAGAAGTTAGCTTCTTTGTGAACTAGTCACCAGGAGCAGAGCTGCAATTGGCTCTTAGCAACCACGCCTCCCAGCTCCAGTCTCTGGTCCTGGTTCCCTGTGGCCCCCTAGACCTTGGCCTTCTTGATACTGAACATTTCCCCTAGTGTTGGCCCTCCAAAATATCCTTATTCCAAAGCGAAATGATTCCTACATTTTCTTTATTGGATATGTAATTTAGAACTAAGATTTATGAAGCTCCACTGGGAGCCAAGACCTGTGCTGTTTCGTGCACATTGACACATTGATAGAGGTATTTTCCAAGAGGCTGTAAAATGTAGGCTATTAGTGAATGGCATTAAAAAAAAAAAATCCATGGCAGAGAATATCTTTTCTCCTCCATATAACCAAAGAAACTAGTCTACACTTCACTAAAGAAATAAGGACTTAAAGTGTCCTTAGCTACTGAATTAGGTGGCTGGTGAGTAAATGTGGTGTAGGTGTGTAGATGTGTGTGCTGTGGCTTGTGCTATGAAAAGCTAAGTCAGAATGAAGTTGGGAGTCACAAAGGTGATGGAGGCTGGAAAAGTCTAGAAGCAGAGACAAGAGACTGTCCACGTGTCCACTTTATCTGCCCAATTAGCCATCAACAGGCAGGTCACAGACTACGGGGTCAGCAAGAGGAGTGTCTTTCTCTTCTCATTACATATGCCTATCTGCTACTGTTGCCTTTTTCTCTGTCACTTTGGCAAAACAGCTCACCCTGGTCTGTCTCTGAAAGATGCTCAACGCTTATCTTCTTTCCCTGAAACTGAGGAAGTTTCTCTACTTTCCAACTCTTGTAAGTGGGTGAGTTTGGCAAGTCTGGGGGTAGCTGCTGTCTCATCAGCCCTCCCCAGACTTGCCCTTGGCCTCAAAGTGAGGAGAAATAAACCTCCAGAGCAATTCAGTCCATCCCTGAAGGGGGCCAGGGATGGAAAGAGAGTCCTGGGTGTACCATTGTTTGGTATTTAAAGCAAACAAAACACCAAAGATGATGGAATGCTGACAGGGCCAAATGACATCAGGAAGCAGCAGAAACCCCCTCCAGGAAGTGTTTATGTGGGTCTGCGATATCAAGCTAGTCTTGATAAACTAGATAAACTCTCTAGTAGTAGAGGTAAGGTAGTCCAATTAAACTCATAGTCTGAGAGACGTGGAAGGTACTTGGCAGAGAATTACTTAAGTGGGAAATGAATAAGGTTCAAGCCTGGTGTTAAATGAGCCTTCTGAATTCAAAATCCAAAGACATGTCCTAAGTTGTGTTCTAAATTTCATGAGATTATATTCAAGGGTAAAGAGAGGCCAGGTGAAGTAAGTCAGGAAAAGAAAAACAAGTATTGTATATTAATGCATATGTGTATGTGGAATCTAGAAACACAGTGCAGGAATAGAGATGCAGACATAGAGGAGAGACTTGTGGACACAGGAGGGGAGGAGAGGGCGGGGCACTCTGGGAGCAGCATTGGCGTGTGTGCCACCATGTGTGAAGCAGCTAGTGGGGAGATGCTGTGCAGCACAGGGAGCTCAGCTTGCTGCTCCGTGATGGCACGGCGAGGGAGGGTGGGAAGGAGTCTCGAGAGGGAGGGGATATACATACACATAAAGCTGATTCATGCTGTTGTACAGCAGAAACTAACACAATATTGTAAAGCAATTGTTTTCCAATTAAAAATAAAAAGTGAATTTAAAAAAGAGAGAAGCCAGGGCTCTCTCTGAGGAGGGCAGTGAGACCATGGATCAAGGGTCAGGAGCAGAAACAGACAGAGACCCCATCAGGCAAGTGTGGGGTCAGGTGCTGCCTTTATTTTAAATGTTGATGTTTTTCTCATTATAGAATTTTTCTTTAACTTTAATTGTTTATAGTGAATTCTTAACATATTATTTATCTTGATTGCTGAGTTATTTTGCACTCCCTAAATTTAATTACAGATGAGTGTCTCACTTACCTCACTCCAGTATCATCCCTGGTAAGGGGCCTGGTACATACAAGTGACAGAAAAGTTACCATCCATTACATGTTGAATTGTGTCCCCCCAAAAGATGTTGAACTGTGGTGCTGGAGAAGACTCGTTGAGAGTCCCTTGGACAGCAAGGAGATCAAACCAGTCAATCCTAAATGAAATCAACCCTGATTGTTCATTGGAAGGACTGATGCTGAAGCTGAAGCTCCAGTACTTTGGCCACCTGAGACAAACAGCGGACCCATTGGAAAAGACCCTGATGCTGGCAAAGACTGAAGGCAGGAGAAGGGGACGACAGGATGAGATGGTTGGATGGCATCACCGACTCAATGAACTTGAGTTTGAGTGGACTCTGGGAGATGGTGAAGGACAGGGAATCCTGGCATGCTGCAGTCCATGCAGTCGCAAAGAGTCAGACATAACTGAGTAACTGAACAAAAAGATGTTGAAGTCCTAGCCTCTGGTATCTCAGAATGTGGCCTTATCTGGAAATAGGGTCATTAGAGATGTAGTTGGTTAGGATGCGCATTCTGGGGTAGACTGGACCCCTGATCTTGTGTGACTGATGTCCTTATAAAAATGGGAAATTCAGACACTCATGTGAAGGACAAAACATGAAGGCAGAGATAAGGGTGGGTCATCCACACATGCAAAGATCGCTAGCAAAGAGGCAAAAGCTAAGAGAGAGGGAAGGAGCGGATTCTCCTTGTGATCCTAAGAAGGAAATGGCGCTGTGGACATGTTGATCTTAGACTTCTGGTCTCAGAGCCATGAGATGTTACATTTCTGTGGCTTAAGCCACCCAGTTCATGAAACTTCGTCACGGCAACCCTAGCAGACTAACACATCATTCTGCATCTTAGGAGAGACAGCACCCCCATGTCAGTTGGTCAGAAGGGTCCTATTTCAACCTTGTAGTCAGGAAACCTGGATCATTGCTTAGCCCAAAGATGTAACTATCAAGTCAATTGCCGAGGCTGTAGGGTAGGTAAGCTGGTTGTAGGGAGGATGAGGCAGTTGGAATGAGGCTGTGATCGCTGTCAGGGCACAGCGTTCTATAAAAATGGCGGCACCAGGAAGGTCAGAGGAAAGAGCCCCCTGAGGGCAGGTGTGTGGTTGAAGCGAGGGGAGGTATGGGGCAGGAAGGCCACTGCGGATCCCCTCACAGGATGGCTGCTCATCATGGGAGAGAATTTACCCATCTGGGAAAAGCATCTCTGAGCTCTGCCTGCATCTGACCTTGAGACTTAACAAAGCTCCTACTGTGTGTGCCAGCACGGCACCAGTTTCTGTGTCAGAGAGAGTGTGTATAAGAACGAGGGGTCCTATGAGAATGTAAGAATGCTACCAAGTCCATGCTTGCTCTGCTTGTCACACGACAGGCCAGTAAATCAGCTGAGTGGTTGGGATGAGGAACGGCGATTCTTTTTTTCAGCTGCAGCAGGTCTTAGTCGTGGCTCTTGGAATCTTTAGTTGCAGCCTGTGGGAGTCTAGTTACCTGACCAGGGATCAAACTGCGGCCCCCTGCTTTGGGAGTGTGTCATCTTAGCCACTGGACTACCAAGGAATTTCCAGGAATAGCGACTTTAACAGAAAGCTGGCAGACTGAGAAGATGGCAGACTAGGGTCTCAAAAAACCACCTTCCCTCAGTCCCAATTCTGCTCCTTTTATACAGAGGACGGGGAGAGGGCAGAGCCCGCAGCAGTGCCTACCAATGGCTGAGCAGGACTGCTAAGGTCACTCCCCCGCTCGCTTTGGGGAGGGACCCACTGCGATGCTGACCAGTGGCCAAGCAGGAATCCCTAACAGTGGCTCACTAGCAGCTGTGCATCTGCCCCAGGCCCATTACAAGAAAAAGGAGAGAGATGAATAATGCAACTCCCTCAACCTTCTCTTAAGGTTGGTCTTTATGAGAAATTCATTCTTGATTTCTGAGAAGAAATCAACAGAGAGGAAGGGAGGGTGTCTCCTGGACTCACCATGAACTAAGGGGCCTGGTTGGCTCTGGCTGGCTCTGGTCACTGACCTGTGTATGAGTGACATTGTATATTTCATGTGAAAGTTAATCCCTGAGAGTCACTTCTTTTACTTGCACAGAACATTTTTCTCATCATTTTAAAGTTCCTCTCTGATGCTGTGAAATCTGTTGCCTTTGGCTACCACCTTGGCTTTACAGCCCAGGTTATTCTCTTGCTGTCTTTCTCCCCTTCTGGGTGGCTAGTATGGGTGTGATCGGTAGCCTTCGCCTCATATTGCTTTCACTGTGTCCTGCCCGTCATTTGTTGTGGACAGAAAGGAAGAGTGATCAGGGAGGAATAAATCACAGGCCAGACTTTGGCTCCAGCCAAAAGCACATATCCAGACCAGCTTCCACCAGAGGTGAGTGCTGGGTATGAGGGGTTGTCACATTAACAAAACTGCTCCTGGTTCCTCATGGGTCCTTGATCCCTGAGCATGTACATCATCAATCAGAACCTGGGCTAAGTGGAAAAATAAACCACCAATATTAAGCGTAATGGGCAGCTATTGTGTAGATGAAAATAGAAATATCTTAAAGTTTTCTGAAAGGTTAACATCAGTGAGTCCTCTTTTACCATTTCTTGGTGGACTTCCCTTCCTCCCAGCCTTACTTTTTAAAAAAATATTTATTTGCTTATTAGGCTGTGCCAGGTCTTAGTTGCGGCATGCAACTAAGATCTTCAGTCTTCCTTATGGCATGCAGGACCTTTAGTTGTAGCATATGATCTCTTTGTTGTGGCATGTGGGATCTGGTTCCCTGACCAGGGATTGAACCTGGGCCCCCTACATTGGGAGCATGGAGTCTTAGCCACTGGACCTCCTGGGAAGACTCACCGGCCTGACTATTTTTTTACTGACTTAAATGACTTCTCCTCCCACTTCCTCAAAGTCTTCCTAGTTCAGTTCAGTTCAGTCGCTCAGTCATGTCCTACTCTTTGCGACCCCATGAATCGCAGCACGCCAGGCCTCCCTGTCCATCACCAACTCCCGGAGTTCACCCAGACTCACATCCATTGAGTCAGTGATGCCATCCAGCCATCTCATCCTCTGTCGTCCCCTTCTCCTCCTGCCCCCAATCCCTCCCAACATCAGAGTCTTTTCCAATGAGTCAACTCTTTGCATGAGGTGGCCAAAGTACTGGAGTTTCAGCTTTAGCATCATTCCTTCCAAAGAATCCCAGGGCTGATCTCCTTCAGAATGGACTGGTTGGATCTCCTTGCAGTCCAAGGGACTCTCAAGAGTCTTCTCCAACACCACAGTTCAAAAGCATCAATTCTTTGGCACTCAGCCTTCTTCACAGTCCAACTCTCACATCCATACATGACCACTGGAAAAATCATAACCTTGACTAGACAGACCTTTGTTGGCAAAGTAATGTCTCTGCTTTTGAATATGCTATCTAGGTTGGTCATAACTTTCCTTCCAAGGAGTAAGCCTCTTTTAATTTCATGGCTTCAATCACCATCTGCAGTGATTTTGGAGCCCAAAAAAATAAAGCCTGACACTGTTTCCACTGTTTCCCCATCTATTTCCCATGAAGTGATGGGACCAGATGCCATAATCTTAGTTTTCTGAATGTTGAGCTTTAAGCCAACTTTTTCACTCTCCACTTTCACTTTCATCAAGAGGCTTTTTAGTTCCTCTTCACTTTCTGCCATAAGGGTGGTGTCATCTGCGTATCTGATGTTATTGATATTTCTCCTGGCAATCTTGATTCCAGCTTGTATTTCTTCCAGTCCAGCGTTTCTCATGATGTACTCTGCATATAAGTTAAATAAGCAGGGTGACAATATACAGCCTTGACGTACTCCTTTTCCTATTTGGAACTAGTCTGTTGTTCCATAACCCAGGCCCATATCTGACCACTTCAGATATTCTAGAATAGAGCCCAGCATTCATGGCATTATTTGATAGAATACTTACCTAGAGTACCAACGTGGCACTCATTAAATACTATTGTACCATGAAAAAAAAAATTACCTAGAGTTCCTCAGAGTTAAAAAGGCTTCATACATAGAGACAGAGACTTATTCAATACCTGAGAAGTTAAATTTAGTTGAAGAACACTGCTTTGTTAAACCAAGAAGATCATCTTGGGTGATCTCAAGATATCCCACCATCTCCATGAGTAGGAGATTATGCCTTTTTATCTCAATTATGCCTTTTTCCTTCAAACAGTGTAGCTTTGGAAGTCTTTGTCACAGCCACTTAACCATTATCCTAACAGACTCTAGTTTTCAGACTGAATTGGGTACCTTTTTATTTTTATTAGATTTTTATTTCCTCTTTATAAAAACATGGTGAGCTAAGTATTGTTCTATTTTATTATTTTTTGTTTTGTTATTCTATTTTATCTTCTCACTGAGGGTGAGACACCCTTTGTACCTTGTCTGTAAAGGTAGGAAATGGCAAAGTTGGGACTGGGACTTGAATTCAGGTCTGTCTTCCTTCAAGACCCTGGACTCTCTCGCCAGCACTGTGCCCCCTCCCTAGTGAGCAGCTAGTGTACAAATCACAGGCAAAAAGAGGTGTGCAGAGTCCCATTAGCTATGAGCCTAAGGACTGCCAGTTGGTTCTTTCAAAGTTCAGCCCAAGGCCCGTTTCTTCCACAAAGGCTAAGCCTCTGCCTTTAATATGGGCTGGACTGATTGTAACCACTGATGGGTATTTAGCTCTCAGACTCAGATGTAGTGATCTTCACAGGGACTTGGAGTGGACAGTAAACCCTTCCAGGGCATCGCCAGCCTCACAGTCTGGAGTCTCACGCCTCACATGGACTGTGGCTCTCAGTGGATGTCACTGCCTCCATGCGGGAGGTAAACTGGCCACTGCTTTGTAATCCTAACAGACCTCGGGGTCGGGGGACAGAGGAAGAGAGGCAATGGGGGATTCAATCTTTTTTGCATCACAGTGTTCTCACGAATTCTGGGCACCATCCCAGGGGGAGGCCCACGTGGCAAAGCTAGAGAGTTCACACACTGCAAGAATAAGACTAGGCTACATGAGCTGCCCTTCAGGCTGAAGTAAAGTAAACCCTGTGGGAATCCTGCCACCCGCTTGGCTCTGCTGCTGACACGTCTGCACTGTTTTCCTCTGCGACATGTTTGTATGTCACTCTCAGTGTGTGCCCACCACAGAATTTTCCAGTTGTAGATTTGCTATTGGTCTAAAGTAGTTCCTTCTCAAATTCTCAAACTGTACATGCTTGTGAGCTAAGTGGTGCCCAAGAGGAACTGGACACTATGCAAAGACCCCTGAACTCTTCTCCCAGACCTTGAGTGACTAGACGATCCCTCTCGCTGAAGCACCTTCCAGGGACCAGGAAAACCTTCAACACCTATTTTGCCTGTAAGTAAGAAGCTACTAGAAACCAGCTTCTTAAGTCACTATTGGTTTTCTTGTCACCAGTATTTCTAAAACAAAATAACTCATCAATGAAAAATAATTTAAAAACTTCATAGATACTCCCTGAACTAAGAGAATTACAGAATGGAGTCTGAGCCTTCTTAATCTTTATACCTCTAGTGACTAGCCTGACATTTTCTAGATGATCAAGAAACGTTTGTTAATCTCAAATGATTTGCATCAATCCCCTGCATCAAAGCAAGACGACCGCCCCAAGTGGGAGCACACTGCCAGAGCTAGCCTCTGGGGACCTCGACTTACAAAATCACACACAGGCATCCCACCCCCTCCACTCCCCAAAATCACCTGTGTCTTTGTCCTTTTTTTGTGCTAGGAATAAACAGTACCCATTGTGATTCAAGATGCTGAGAGGTGGTCAAATGCCTTTAATTAACTAAGGTGGATTAAATAACTGAAATAAAAGATTTCGAGTGCCCTGTTATTTAGCTTTCTGTTTAAATACTCAGTGACTACCTGCTCCTTACAAGCCATGAATCATGCAGTGAATAAATGATTTAAGGTGACTACTGGATTATGCCCAGGAGGGCCTGTCAATATGGCTTGCTATCAACTGCCACTTTATATCAAGGCTAATGGAATGAAATGTAATATGAAATTCAGGTTTGGATAAAAATAAAATAGTGGTTGTCTATTGATTAAATTTACCTGAAAGTCTGACATAGTCATCGACCAAATGTTGTATTTCTGAATGAGTCATGTGCTTTTAAGAGGCTGCCGGTAAAATACTGCCTCTATTTTAGACTAATCCTGAAAGCTTCTGTTCTGTAGGCTAACTCCTGTGATGCTCAGCTCCAAACATGCGACCCTATGAACCATAGCCTGGCACCAGGCTCCTCTGCCCATGGGATTCTCCAGGCAAGGATACTGGAGTGGTTGCCACGCCCTTCTCCACAGAAACTTCATGACCCAGGAATCAAACCCGCATCTCCTGCACTGGCGGGTGGGTTTGGTTTTTGTTTTCACCACTAGCACCACCGGGGAAGCCCAAACATGACCAGTCAGGACTGCAGGCCTTGGCTGGTTCCTGGGCTGAGGACCCTCGGCTTAGACCACAGACCAGAGAGGGCCTTGCGATAAGCTTGTCCAAAGTTGACATTTCATAGAACAGGTATCCTGTTATACCATCTGCTGTAACGAATTACCACAAACTTAGTGACTTCAAAAAGCACAATTTTATTTTCTTACAGTTCTGGAGGTCAGGAGTCTAAAATGGGTCCACAGGGCTGGGGTCCCTCTGGACGTTCTAGGGGAGAATTCCTCTCCTCTCCCTTTCCACCTTCCAGAGGTTGCCTCATCTCATCTTTTGGCTCCATCTGCCTCCTTCATCTTTAAAGCCAATAGCATAGCATTTTCTCTCCCTTCTGACCTCTTGCCTCCCTCTTATAAAGACGCTTGTGACTACATGAGGCCCACCCAGATCATCCAGGACAACCTCCCCATCTCAATACCCTCAACTTTGTCACATCTGCAAAGTTCCTTGTGCCACACAAGGTAACATATGCCCAGGTACCAGAGCTTAGATTGGATACATCTCTGGGGAACTTTTATTCAGCCTGCTATATTGTCAAAAGAGAAAATACTGTAAGCAGACCACTGGAAATATTCCTATCTATTGACATAATCTTATCAATCTCAGACTGCCTGCATCTGAGTAGTGAGTGGGTCAGAGGACAACTTCCAAAGATGGGAGAAGGCACACCAATGAGTGTTCCAAGCCAGCCTCTTCTGGAGCCGGTGCTGTGTGGGAGCAGGAGGGCTGAGAGGAGCAACTCCACGTTCAAGGTCAGGAGGGGCGGCTGTGAGGAGATACCCCTCGTCCAAGGTAAGGAGCAATGGCTGCGCTTTGCTGGAGCAGCCGTGAAGAGATACCCCATGTCCAAGGTAAGAGAAACGCAAGTAAGACGGTAGGTGTTGCGGGAGGCACCAGAGGGCAACACACAAACCATAATCACAGAAAACTAGTCAATCTAATCACATGGACCACAGCCTTGTCTAACTCAATGAAACTAAGCCATGCCCTGTGGGGCCACCCAAGATGGGCAGGTCATGGTGGAGAGGTCTGACAGAATGTGGTCCACTGGAGAAGGGAATGGCAAACCACTTCAGTATTCTTGCCTTGAGAACCCCATGAACAGTATGAAAAGGCAAAATGATAGGATACTGAAAGAGGAACTCCCCAGGTTGGTAGGTGCCCAATATGCTACTGGAGATCAGTGGAAAAATAACTCCAGAAAGAATGAAGGGATGGAGCCAAAGCAAAAACAATACCTAGCTGTGCATGTGACTGGTGATAGAAGCAAGGTCCGATGCTGTAAAGAGCAATATTGCATAGGAACCTGGAATGTTAGGTCCATGAATCAAGGCAAATTGGAAGTGGCCAAAGAAGAGATGGCAAGAGTTAATGTCAACACACTAGGAATCAGCAAACAAAAACGGACTGGAATGGGTGAATTTAACTCAGATGACCATTATATCTACTACTGTGGGCAGGAATCCCTTAGAAGAAATGGAATAGCCATCATGGTCAACAAAAGAGTCCAAAATGCAGTACTTGGATGCAATCTCAAAAATGAAAGAATGATCTCTGTTTGTTTCCAAGGCAAACCATTCAATATCACAGTAATCCAAGTCTATGTCCCAACCAGTAATGCTGAAGAAGCTGAAGTTGAATGATTCTATGAAGACCTACAAGACCTTTTAGAACTAACACCCAAAAAGATGTCCTTTTCATTATAGGGGACTGGAATGCAAAAGCAGGAAGTCAAGAAACACCTGGAGTAACAGGCAAATTTTGCCTTGGAATATGGAATGAAGCAGGGCAAAGACTAATAGAGTTTTGCCAAGAGAACGCACTGGTCATAGCAAACACCCTCTTCCAACAATACAAGAGAAGACTCTACACATGGACATCACCAGATAGTCAACACAGAAATCAGATTGATTATATTCTTTGCAGCCGAAGATGGAGAAGCTCTATACAGTCAGCAAAAACAAGACCAGGAGCTGACTGTGGCTCAGATCATGAACTCCTTATTGCCAAATTCAGACTTAAATTGAAGAAAGTAGGGAAAACCACTAGACCATTCAGGTATGACCTAAATCAAATCCCTTATGATTATACAGTGGAAGTGAGAAATAGATTTAAGAGACTAGATCTGATAGATAGAGTGCCTGATGGACTATGGACGGAGGTTTGTGACATTGTACAGGAGACAGGGATCAAGACCATCCCCATGAAAAAGAAATGCAAAAAAGCAAAATGGCTGTCTTACAAATAGCTGTGAAAAGAAGAGAAGCGAACAGCAAAGGAAAAAAGGAGCATCTGAATGTAGAGTTCCAAAGGATAGCACGGAGAGATAAGAAAGCCTTCCTCAGCGATCAATGCAAAGAAATAGAGGAAAACAACAGAATGTGAAAGGCTAGATATCTCTTTAAGAAAATTAGAGATACCAAGGGAACATTTTATGCAAAGATGGGCTTGATAAAGGACAGAAATGGTACGGACCTAAAAGAAGCAGAAGATATTAAGAAGAGGTGGCAAGAATACACTGAAGAACTGTACAAAAAAGATCTTCACGACCCAGATAATCATGATGGTGTCATTACTCATCTAGAGCCAGACATACTGGAATGTGAAGTCAAGTGGGCCTTAGGAAGCATCACTACAAACAAAGCTAGTGGAGGTGATAGAATTCCAGTTGAGCTATTTCAAATCCTGGAAGATGATGCTATGAAAGTGCTGCATTCAATATGCCAGCAAATTTGGAAAACTCAGCAGTGGCCACAGGACTGGAAAAGTTCAGTTTTCATTCCAATCCCAAAGAAAGGCAATGCCAAAGAATGCTCAAACTACCGCACAATGGCACTCATCTCACACGCTAGTAAAGTAATGCTCAAAATTCTCCAAGCCAGGCTTCAGCAATACGTGAACCATGAACTTCCAGATGTTCAAGCTGGTTTTAGAAAAGGCAGAGGAACAGAGATCAAATTGCCAACATCTGCTGGATCATTGAAAAAGCAAGAGAGTTCCAGAAAAACATCTATTTCTGCTTTATTGACTATGCCAAAGCCTTTGACTGTGTGGATCACAATAAACTGTGGAAAATTCTGAAACAGATGGGAATACCAGACCACCTGACCTGCCTTGTGAGAAATCTATATGCAGATCAGGAAGCAACAGTTAGAACTGGACATGGAACAACAGACTGGTTCCAAATAGGAAAAGGAGTTCGTCAGGGTTGTATATTGTCACCCTGCTTATTTAGCTTATATGCAGAGTACATCATGAGAAACGCTGGGCTGGAAGAAGCACAAGCTGGAATCAAGATTACCGGGAGAAATATCAATAACCTCAGATATGCAGATGACACCAGCCTTATGGCAGAAAGTGAAGAGAAACTAAAAAGCCTCTTGATGAAAGTGAAAGAGGAGAGTGAAAAGGTTGGCTTAAAGCTCAATATTCAGAAAACGAAGATCATGGCATCCGGTCCCATCACTTCATGGGAAATAGATGGGGAAACAGTGGAAACAGTGTCAGACTTTATTTTTTTGGGCTCCAAAATCACTGCCGATGGTGATTACAGCCATGAAATTAAAAGACGCTTACTACTTGGAAGGAAAGTTATGACCAACCTAGATAGCATATTCAAAAGCAGAGACATTACTTTGCCAACAAAGGTCCATCTAGTCAAGGCTATGGTTTTTCCAGTGGTCATGTATGGATGTGAGAGGTGGACTGTGAAGAAGGCTGAGTGCCAAAGAATTGATGCTTTTGAACTGTGGTGTTGGAGAAGACTCTTAAGAGTCCCTTGGACTGCAAGGAGATCCAACCAGTCCATTCTGAAGGAGATCAGCCCTGGGATTTCTTTGGAAGGAATGATGCTGAAGCTGAAACTCCAGTACTTTGGCCACCTCATGCGAAGAGTTGACTCATTGGAAAAGACTCTGATGTTGGGAGGGATTGGGGGCAGGAGGAGAAGGGGACGACAGAGGATGAGATGGCTGGATGGCATCACCGACTCGATGGACATGAGTTTGGGTGAACTCCGGGAGTTGGTGATGGACAGGGAGGCCTGGCGTGCTGCGATTCATGGGGTTGCAAAGAGTCGGACACAACTGAGCGACTGCACTGAACTGAACTGCCAGTGTCCAGTGAGTGTGGCAGTAGGAGCACAAAGCCTGGGCCCAGGAATCACCCAGGTCCCATCTGACCTGGCTTTGCTATTCACAAGCTCTGTAAGTCTGGATCAAAAAATTCATGAATGGTCGTGTGGCTTAAGCATCAAAGCCTAGAAGTGGGAGGAAATCAGGCAGGAGAGACAGAGGGTGATTGAACTGAAGTAGCACGCTAGGAATTCCACAGACAAATGTGAGTTCTCCTCTGCTTTGTGTACCCCTGAGTTGTGGGTACCTGGGACAGCACTGCCGTGGAAAACAGCTGACGGATGAGATACTGACTCTTCAATTTCATGAACCTGTACCGTGGCAGCTATTAGGAAAACAATTTGTGCATCTCTATCTTGCCCACTTGGGCTTCCCTGGTGGCTCAGATGGTAAAGAATCTTGCCCAGGAATTCTATGTGACTTGGACAAAGGGGCCAAATCTTGTTCTATTTTACACGCTCACAATACCTAATACCTAATAGATACATGCTTATATACTCCTAAGAATTAAGAACTTACTAGATCCGTGCTCATATGCACTTAAGAGTTGAGTCAGACTGCTAATAAATTTTAAATTAAATGTTCTCTATTCATATAGATAAACGTAAATGTGAATGAAACCATCTGTTTAGTAGAATATTTATAAACTTTCTCACCTTGTGTCTTTAGTAAATCTCTTCAGAAATAGATCCACTAATTTTAAATATAAGATAAAACAGGCTCAAGAGAAATCTTAAAAATGCTGTCAACTACAGCAGATGTCAGATCCTGCCCAAAGCTTCTCCATATTCAGCCCTAGGTGAGCCAGTCCTGCAGCCCCCAAATGCAAGCTCCTCCCACTCCTCGCTGAGGGCTTTCTCTGGCCTCCAGTTGGCTGAGGAGTCAGGCAGATGTGTGGGGGAGTCCACGTCCCCTGAGGCAGCCTTCAGCAGATGACTGACAGTTCATGGTCATTGTAGAAGGGAGCGTCCATGGCCCATAGTGCCATTCTCCTCAATAACGCATTTTTGTTGGCTCCCTTGCTCCACTGTAACCCCCCACCTCCTGCCACTCCCCTGCCAGTGCCTCTGGCATCACCAACCAAGTTAACTACCTGCGCTGAATCTGTGTCTCGGGGTCTGCTTCTGTGACCACAAGTCAAGGACCACCTGTGGCCACTGGAAGCCGAGAGAGGCAGGGCCGGGCTCTCCCCAGCCTTTGGAGGGAGCCCAGCCCGGTTTACACCTTGGTTTAAGCCCTCAGACGTTGAGCTTCTACCTCCAGAACTGTAGGAATTCATTTCTGTTGTTTAAAGTCACCAAACGTGTGGTCGTTTGCTATGGCAGCCCCAGGAAATGACTTATTCTGTAACTTTTACAGAGAGTAAGTCATTCCTTTTAGGAAAACCGAAGCAGCTTAAGAAGTGCTTACCTCTCTTAGATGCAGGATGTAATTCCAGTTTTGAAGTGGAAACTTACACATTCAGAAGTAGTTACTTGAGGCAGATAACATTGTTCTGCTGCATAAAACCCTCCAGTGGGTTGCATCCAACTGAGACTAAAATCCTATCTCACTGGGCTACAAAGGGCTACATAGCTCCTCCCGCCTCTCTACCTCCTCTTGTCCACACTCTTCGGCCACATAGACCTTCCTTCAAATCCTGAACAAGACTTAGAGCCACTGCACTAGCCTTGTCTTCAGCCTGGAACCCTGTCTCCCTGATGACTGCACAACTGACCCCTCCTCTTCCTTCAGACCTCAGACGCCAGCTCTTGAGAGATGCCTTCCTGGGTTCCTCTCTGAAGTCCCCATCAGATAGCTCAGTTGTAGTTCTCTGTGGAGCACAGTTTGGTATCTTTGGCTTCTTCCAGTAATCATGCTTTGCTCAATTCTTTCTCCTCCTAGACTGCAGGTTCCTCTACAGGTTCGAACCTTATCTGTGTGCTTCACTGTGAAAGTGAAAGTGTTAGTTGCTCAGCCATGTCTGACTCTTTGCGACCCCATGGACTGTAGCCCTCCAGGTTCCTCTGTCCATGGAATTCTCCAGGCAAGAACGCTTCATGGTTTGCCATTCTCTTCTCCAGGGAATCTTCCCACCCCGGGATTGAACCCCAGTCTCCTGCATTGTAGGCGGATTCTTTACCATCTGAACCACCAGAAAAATCATTCCCCCAATATTAGAACAGGTTCCAGCATAGAGTCAGGTTTTAACAAGTATTTGTAAGTGGGTAAATAAAAGAATATTCAAATTCTGGTGGAGATGCAGTTTAGTGGCTTTTATTGTTTCCTCTTCAATAATCGTTGTAAACCCAGATTGCTGTCATGAAGATATATGGCAAACCTCAGTGAGAAAATGCTTGGCTCATCCACAGGGCTCAGACCCTGACGATTCTGCCACAGGGAACTGTGGCCCAGCATGGACAGATTGGCTGATTTTTTTATTTAACAAGACATACTCCAAATCCAGGTTCTCATATGAGGCCACCAGTTTTTAAACATTGTCTCAAAATATTTTAAATACTCTTTGAGCCAAATGAAGTATGTCTGCCAGTCAAATTCAGCCCAAGAATCTATTGTGCTGTGTCTCTTCTTCAGCCTTCCCGAGCTTCCAGGACAGTAAGAGGTAGATACTGGATATGTTGAACTGCCAGCTTATCAGAATTTATCAAGGGAAGGAAAGGAGAGCTGTTTCAGGAACCCACACACATGTAGAAACACAGGGCCTAATGAGAATATCCATGTTGGCACCATCCTAAAAATAAAAAAAGGAAAAAAAATGAGAGCAAAAGATCACAGCTTGGAATAGGCCAGGCCTACAGTCAGACTCCAGCACCCAGGAAACAGCCTTCTCATTGTGAGGTGTTGCTGGTCAGTGAAGCAAAGCCCAGGGGTAACTGTGGATGCCAGAGCACTAAGTCCTCAGCTTGTGGTTTTAAGGCAAGAAGCCCTGCCTAGACCTTGCTGCAGGGCACTCTCTCCATAATGTGCACCACGTGTTTACTCTTTATGAATATACTTCATTCAAACACATGTTTCTCCCTTCTTCCTGGGATTTCTGATGACAAGTGTTACTGATCCACCCGGGAGGTGCCCGGCATGTTCTCAGAGTTTCAGACCCAGTCTGTGATTGCTTCTCTTTCATATGAGACAGAAATTTAGATCAGATGAAGTCCCTGACATCCCCCAGCTCAGTATGGAACGGGGGAAAGACCCTGGTCAGAGTCTCAGCTTTTCTGGTTATTACGAGGTGACCACAGACAGGTCAGGTGACCCTCTCTGGCTCTCGGCCTCCAAATCTGTAGAAAAAGGGAGCTAGTGATGACGGGGCCTGCAGACCCCTTCCTGTGTGACAGTCTTGGTTTGCATGACTGCGTTTCATAGGTGGTGCCTCCTGCTCCTTTAGGGATCTCTTAACTCCAGTACTGTTGCCTGGAAAAGCCCATGGACAGAGGAGCCTGGAGGGCTACAGTCTATGGGGTCGCAAAGAGTCGGACAAGACTGAGCGACTTCACTTTCACTTTCCCTTTATGGATTTCCAGGATGCCCAACACACCTGTAAGAGTGGAAGGAGCAGGAAGTGCAAGGACCCAAAAAGGAGATCATGGATGGGCTTCCTCCGTGCTCTCATGTGACCAGATCAAGCTGATGGAGAGCAAACTCTGACACCTCTTTGAACCAGGGCCTCAGAGCCACATGCATCTCTTGGAAGGGAAAGAACATTGTTCTGGACAATTCTGGGAAAGATGCTGGGGAAGATTATTTTTGATCACAGACAAACTCAAAATATATTTGCTTCTTATTTCCTTGAATAAATGATTCATGGAATGCATGCATTTTAAGAAGTTGAATGCTTTGGGGTTGTTTTCCTGGAACCCTCCATTTCTGAACAGTCTCTAAAGACCAGTAATAAATATACACAGCTGCACAGCTAAGTGATCATGAGCATGCCCTTACGTGTCTATTGCATTTGCTTTAGGAAAATTCATTAATAAATAAACATTTTCCATAAACATGCCAGATAAAACAAAGGTAATGAGATTCACTTTTAACAAGTCGATACTAAGAATAACAAATGATGACTTTTTAGGGGATTTTCCTGTAAGTTTCCTGAAAGCCTCATAAATCTCTTCCTTCACCTCCTTTTTTCCCTGACTATATTCTCCTGACTGAAAATACCCTCCTACAATGAAAAATCCACAGTCAATTACACAGAGTTACAGAAAAGACGGTGAGAATGTGGAAAATAGCAAATAATCCTGGGAGAGTCTTCTTCATGTTCAAGTTCTCTTAATGCGCCCAAATGATCCAAGGCTGCAACCTCATGTCTTTTCTCAGGGTGACTGGTGTGGGATCAGCAGCCAGGGGTGTAGTGTGATGTCAGGAGACTTAGAAGTGCTTTGTGCTGGAATGACTTCCCCCACTGACACAGGCTTCCCTGGTGGCTAAAGAATCTGCCTCTGATGCAGGAGATCCAGGTTCAATTCCTGGATTGGGAAGATCCCCTAGGGAAGGGAATGGCAACCACTCCAGTATACTTGCCTGGAGAATTCCATGGACAGAGGAGCCTGGTGGGCTACAGTGCACGTGGCTGCACTCTTGGACACAACTGAGCAACTAACACCGGCTTCTGTGTCTACAGCCCCTACTGTGTCTGGCACATCCTGAGAATTCAGATGAATGAATTACTAGAGTCTGAATTGGCCAAGGTACAGGGTGACGTTTGTTTTGGCCAACAAAGTGTATGCAGCGGTCTCTGGGATGAAGGGAATCCAACCAGGCTTCCATAGCTTGATATACATATTCTCTAAAATAGTCATGGAGAGAGCAAAGATTTGGAATCTTACAGACTTTGTTGAGTCCAAGGTCTACATATACAAACAAGTTGTGTGAGCCTGCATGAGAGATTTAAAATCCTTAAGCCTACATTAAAAATTTTTTTTATTTTTGGCTGTGCCACATGGTGAATGGGCTCTTAGTTTCTTGACCAGTGTTTGAACCCGCTCTCCCTGCACGGGAAGCTTAGAGTCTTAACCACTGGACCACCAGGGAATCTCCTCAAGCTTATATTTTATTCTTGTCCATCAAGGACTATAATATTCACTAAATCACAGGATGGTTGAGGAACAGAATAAAATATGTAAATTATCTAGCACAGCATTGAACACAGCTGATGCTCAATGTATGTTTAGGTTTTCCTCTCAACTCACCCCTATACACTAACCCCTTGGCTCTGATCCCTTTTCTTTTAATTCATATTCCTCAAGTAACCCAAGTAGGAAAAAAAGGTGCTTAACAACATACACAGAACATTTTTCTCTTATTAAGCTCATTGCATGGTGATTTATCAAAGTTTGTATTATCTGTTTTGCAACTTGGAGTTTAGAATCTGGAAAAAGGAACCATTCTAAGCCACAAAGAATTTCTATCTATAAAAAGTTTGAAGATGTGTATTCACCTTTTTCAAGGCTAGCTCTTGTTTGGTAAAAAGTCTCTAAGTATTCCTTTAATTTTATAGATCTAAAGGAAGATACTCTGTTATTTTTCCTAGTATTTGGACATAACCATTGACATGAACGCAGTTGTAATATTGAGAAGATAATTTGCTTGAAGAACTGAAACATTACTAGAATTAATTGAGCCAAGGCCATTTAAGAATTTCTTGCCTTTTGGTGGGGGATATTGAGGAAAGGGTTCTGTCAATGTCTCTCAGCTCTGTGTAACTTAAGAGGGCAGTGTGCTCTGGAAATTGTGGAAAACCTAGGTT
Source organism: Bos taurus (assembly GCF_002263795.3). NCBI lineage: Eukaryota > Metazoa > Chordata > Mammalia > Artiodactyla > Bovidae > Bos > Bos taurus. The sequence goes on from NC_037340.1 coordinate 19,890,417, forward strand.
GGAGACTTAGCACAAGATAGAAAGAAACTGTATTTCTTACCAGACCATTCTTCCCACCAGAAGAGACTGCATGGAAAACACCTGGCCAGGGTTTGGCACAGCCCAGCATGGACTTGGTATCAACTATCATGAAAGACATTACTAATGAATAAATAATCCAAAAGAAACTGATATCAAGCTGTTACACACCTGTGTGTAAGAATGGGCTGTCTCTATGGGTAGTGGATATTTCTCTGGCTAGTTATTGAGAAAAGAGAGTCAATTCTGGGACAGGAATCAAGGGCTCTGGAGTGGACCTTAGCCTAGGATGTGGACAGAACATCTGTTTTCTCCCTGAGCCTCATGATAGCTGGGTGCCGACCATCCTGGGGGGCAATCCGTGGAGGAGGACCAGTTCTGGAGATTTGGCAGAGCTTGCACAGGTGGAGCCATGAAGAATCAGCACACAGAGCAATGTCCAGAAGCAGTAAGGTCACTGGTGCCACGGCTCTCAGAGAAGTTGCTGCCCAAGAGCACAAGGACCCACGGAGAGCACACACCACAGGGTAAAACCTCTTCACATATAAGCCGAGGTTCAAGCCAACACTGGGTTATAAACAATCTAAGCACAGGATATATTCAGCTTGGGCTCGGATATTTTGCTTACGCACAGATTATGTCCCTCACCGTGCTCATCTCAATTCATTTGGTTGAGGTAGTTTCCAAACCAGTTTTAAAGAGCAGAATCTGAATGGATTGAAAACTTCCATACCTACTCACCAAACCTGGCATCCCTCATCAGCCGAGCCAGTGAGCAAACCTGGAATTCTTGTGCTTGCTTTGACAAGGCTTTTTTCTGCATTATGCCTTTAACACAAAAATTATGAAAGGGAAAAAGTGTGTGGAGTCCAGTACAGCTATGATATTATTTATTCACCAGATACAAATTATATCTCCATTATAAGTACAATCCTGAATTGTGCTTTAGTGGCAAGACTGGTTCTATGTTTTATTGGTGGAGGAAGCCCCTGAGATCTCTGCAACCCGTGGCTCATTTGGAAAGCAGGACGCTTCTGTGAGGCTGTTCACCCTCTGCCTGATCACATTTCCAGACGCCACCCCAGCGAACAAGGCAGAAAGAAAATCACCAGAGGCATATCCAATGCACAAGATAAACAGAAGCTACTGGAAAGACGTGTAGGATCAGTAACGAGGCAAAAAAAAAAAAAAAGAAGAACCGTAGCACCCAGTTGGAATAAGGGAAGAAATCACTCACCGCTCAGCAGGAGAATCACTGCACTTCACCCGGGCAGGTGAACTGGGCATGTTTGCCTGTTAAATCATTACTGGGATTTAAAGAACCTGCATGAAGCAAGGCCACAGATTGATTTGTGTGCTATTTATAATTCCTTAACAGTTTGATGTTTTGCAGTCAGAAAAATAGATCACAGGAATGATTCACTGAAAAAAAAAAAAAGAAACATATATATTTAGTTCTCTCTGCTGAATAAAATGGCACAACCACCTTTTGCATTTTTCCCCATACCATGAAAATGTGTTTTCATTATGCATCACATTATATAAAACGTGGTGCTGAGAGGATTCCTGCTTCCCTCACCAGGCAGGAGTGGAGAAAACAGCCTGAGTATGGAAATTGGGCCTCCCACAAACCATGCTTGGGGGCCCATCCAAGACTCAGAGGGGAGACCAGCGTCATGAGCCCAAGGGCCTTCAGACGCTCTTCAGAGGGCCTGGAGACCAGGAAAGAGGTGTTCAAATTGCCCTTAAACCCTGTCTCTAGAGAGCTCGGCCTGGGCCCCTTCACGAGAAGGGTGGAGGTCAAATTCATGTATGATCCTGAACCCCTGTCTACCACCTAGGAAGCTACAAGCTGACCACTGGCCCTGGCTCTGCGGCAGGAATTCCTGTCCTTTACCGGGGGATCACCTGGAATAGGAGTCGATTCCATTTTACAATGAAGCACGTTTGTTCTCTTACCCCAGATCTGAAGGACAATCTAGCTACATTTTCAAACTATTGCTTCTGGAGAGAGTTGAAGAATCCTGTAGAGGTATATAATCTCCCGTTTGAGGAACAGTAGGTCTGGTTTCCTGGTGGCTCAGATGGTAAAGAATTGCCTGCGAGACAGGAGACCTAGGTTTGATTCCTGGGTTGGGAAGATCCCCTGGAGAAGAGAATGGCTACCTACTCCAATATTCTTGTCTGGAGAATTCCATGGACAGAGGAGCCTGGTGGGGCTAACAGTCCATGGCCTGGCAGAGCTACACAATCCATGGGGTCGTAAAGAGGCTGGACACGACTGAGTGACTAAGCACACACGGACATCTGCCAACCAGGAGCTGGCTTCAGGGAAAGTGTGTGTTCTCAATCACCCAGGACCATCACTGGCACTTTCTGTCCATTTCCCTGGGCCACACTGCTCCATTTGACACTGGGAACCTTCCAAAGCTGAGCAATTCCTCAATGCTGGTTGAACTCAAGCAAAGAAAACTGAACCTCCCCCCTACACCTCTCCGCCCACTGAAGGCCTCTCATTGGTGGCTCTCTAATATATTGAAACGTCCTCATTAGGCTATACATCTCTTGAGGTATGAGTTTTTGTTTATTCACGTGCATCTATTTCCCATAGTCTGGAACATGACGTTGCACACCTACTAGGGTGTGACTGCTATTTATTGATTGATTGATGGAGGCCTTCGACTAATTCAGACATTCACATGCAAACTTCCTCTGCATTGTCTGGAAGCCCATAGGCCAGACAGAGTTCAGCTCACTCATTTTCTTTCTGCTCTTTCAGCATCACATCCAGAAACCAGATATTTGGAGCACTGATTCTATCCTTGACATCAGAATACCTTCATTTCCACAGCAAATCTATGAATGCCCTTCTCTCTTGTGCTCATGCTCAGTCGCTCAGTTATGTCCAACTCTTTGCAACCCCACGGACTGTAGCCTGCTAGGCTCCTCTGTCCGTGGGGTTCTCCAGGCAAGAATACTGCAGTGGGTTGTCATTTCCTCCTCAAGGGAATCTTTCCGACCCAGGGATAGAACCCGTGTCTCCTACGTCTCTAGCGTTGCAGGTGGATTCTTTCACTCCCTAACCACAGGGAAGCCCTTGTCTTCTTCTCTCTGGCATTTCACAATAAGAACCCTAACTAGTAATAATTCATTTGTTATGCCCTGTGCTAAAGAAAGCAATGCCCTTCTGGAAGGTGTATGTGTTTTAAAGAAGGGATCCCCAACCTCCTGGATCTCATGCCTAATGATCAGAGGTGGAGCCGATGTAACAATAATAGAAATAAAATGCATAATAAATGTAATGCGCTTGAATCATCCTGAAACCAGCCCTCCACCACCCCAGTCCATGGAAAAATTGTCTTCCACAAAACTGTTTCCTGGTGCCAAAAATGTTGGGGACTACTGTTTTAAAGAACATAGGCTAAGTGAAATGACCTTGATTTATCGAAATTAGAGTCCAGAAAGCAAACAGGACTCACCCCACATGGGACTAAGCTTGCAATTGTTTCTCAGAAATAGATAAGTTCTGGAACAAATCTAATTACTTGATGTCTAACCTGCCAGTTTCAATAGGTCACCCTTCATTACTTTAGAGCATCTTAAATTCACAAGACAAGTGGAAATGCTAAAGTTCTGAACATCATGATTACTCACAAAATAGTTTACTATAGGAAGCTTGTAACTGAGCAATGCAAATTTTTCTATCCATTTTTCTGATTCTATAAATTTTTCTGATCCTTTTTTAGTTTAAAAGTAGAAACAGAACATCTATATGGGCCTCAAATGCCAATATGTTGAAGCAAGGATTTTGCCTCAAAATCATATAGTACATGAAAATTTAAAATAGTGTTACTAGAAAATCACTAGCACACAATTGTATCAATCATTTCTGTCTTTGATCTCTGAGATGTTTCGTCTTGTCACATATTTTTAAAAGTTAGGAAGTTTTCACCAGTGTTATATAATGGGAAAGAAGGAAACATTTGAAACTAAGGAGCCAAGGTTAAAGTCTTGTTCTGATAATTTTCTAGCTGTATAACTTGGGACACATCCTTGAATGCTCATAGCTCCATTTTCCTGTTCTGTAAAATGTGAAAAATAATACCTATTTCATAAGATAGCTGTGAGCGTTAAGTCAGATAATAAATGTGGGAATGATTAAATAGAGCACTCTGTACACTAGAAATTATTGCACCATCATCACTTTTCTTCATTTGAAAAGTCATAGTGCCAATGTATGCATGGCCCTAAATTAGGTATCTTAATAGATCAAGAAAGAATCCCATTAAAAAAACATTGTATTTTAATTAGCATATTTTATAATTCACTGGAACACTATCTCTAACACTCAAGGACACTGGTTTTACATTAACTAATATAGTTCAAACATTCAAAGCACTTAGCTCCTGAGGATCCTGTCTAGAAAGTTTGACATGGTCACCTAAGAGTAATTAAATGAATGAGCAGTAGCACCAGCAGTAAGAGGCCTCCTCGTCTTGCCAGGTGGTTGGTTTTTGATGTGTAAATTTACCCTGGGCTCTTCTTTGTCTGGTCCTTTGATACTGAGAGAAAGGCCTACTTTATGAAGAAACCACTTCAAAGTTGTCTCAGAAAGATAAGAATAGCATATTTTTTTTCCCAAACATTTATTTTGAATTGAAGGAAAATTGCTTCACAACGTCGTGTTGGCCTCTGCCGTACATCAGCATGAATCAGCCTTAGGTACACATGTGTCTCCTCCCTCTTCAGCCTCCCTCTCACGTCCCACCCGATCCCACCCCTCTAGGTTGTTACAGAGGCCCAGTTTGAGTTCCCTGAGTCACACAGAAAATTCCTATTGGTTATCTATTTTACACATGGTGGTGTATATGCTTGGAGAAGGCAATGGCACCCCACTCCAGTACTTTTGCCTGGAAAATCCCATGGACGGAGGAGCCTGGTAGGCTGCAGTCCATGGGGTCACTAAGAGTTGGACATGACTGAGCGACACCACTTTCACTTTTCACTTTCCTGCACTGGAGAAGGAAATGGCGACCCACTCCAGTGTTCTTGCCTGGAGAACTCCAGGGACGGGGGAGCCCGGTGGGCTTCCGTCTATGGGGTTGCACAGAGTCGGACACGACTGAAGCGACTTAGCAGCAGCAGTGTATATGCTTCCATGTTACTTTCTCCGTTCATCCCACCCTCTCCTTCCTCCCACTGCCAGCGTCCGTAAGTCTGTTCTCTGTGTCTGCGTCTCCACTGTTGCCCTGTATCAATAGGTTCATCAGTCCCATCTTTCTAGATTCCGTATATAGAGAGTAGCATATATTTTTTCAAGTGTAGGAGGAAAAGCATTTATTGATCATGCATATCAAGACTAAGAAATCCAAGGTTTTTTAAGGAAAATGCTTTGTAAAACTTTAAAAAAATACATCTATTTACTTGGCTGTGCCAGGTCTTAGTTGTGGTACATGGGATCTAACTCCCTGACCAAGGAACAAACCTGGACCCCCTGCATCGGGAGCAGAGTCTTAGCCACTGGACCACCACAGAAGTCCCTGTAAAGCTTCTCTAAGAAAGAAACTGCTATGAGAGAATAAAAGAAAATTATATCTCAAAAAAGAGGGACAAAGTAAGAAAGGCTATGTACTCACTGTGTAGAATAACTTTATATGCAGAATCTTTGGAACAGTGTTTATACCCTTTGCTTTTTTGGTTTTTTGAACTTCTCTAATGAGACATTATGAGGGTTTTTTTAAATTATCAGTTCAAGATGGTGGAAGAATAAGATGAGGACACCACTTTCTCCCCCACAAATTCATCAAAAGATCATTTGAATGCTGAGCAACTTCCACAAAACAACTTCTGAACACTGGCGCAGGACACCAGGCACCCAGAAAGGCAGTCCATTCTCTTCAAAAGGAGGTGAAAGTGAAAGGTACTCAATCATGTCTGACTCTTTGCAACCCAGGCCAGAATTCCGGAGTGGGAAGCCTTTCCCTTCTCCAGGGGATCTTCCCAACCCAGGGATCAAACCCAGGTCTCCCACATGGCAGGCAGATTCTTTACCAGCTGAGCCACAAGGGAAGCCCCATCAAAAGGAGGTAGGGCAAAATATAAAAGACAAAAAGAGAGACAAAAGAGTTAGGGATGGAGACCTGTCCTGGGGAGGGAGTTGTGAAGGAGGAGAAGTTTTCACACAGCAGGAAACCCTCTCACAGGTGGATCTGTGGGGAGTTTTGGAATCTCAGAAGGCAACATAACCTGGAAAAAAAAAAAAGAAAAACCCACAGAATACATGCCTAACCACAACTGCGGAAAAGAGAATTTTCCTGTGAAAGGCTCTAACCTAACAAGCTAACATGCAGCCTGGCCCACTCACAGAACAAAGGACTGAGCAAATACCAAAGGAGAGCTAGCCAGCTGCATACCAGCCCCTGCCCACCCAGAGGCAGAGAGGCAGGCTTGCAACAGCCAGAGCCAGAAGGCAAGGGGCTGCTGCAATCTCAGCCCCAGAGATGCAGGCATCTTCAACCAAACCATGAGGAGGCTCCCAGCTGCTAACCACATCTTCCTGAGATCCTGGGTGGCTGACATCTGCCAGGAGGGTCACAGCCTGAGATCAGCTCTCCAGAGGAGACACACAGCACACCTGAGACAGTGCTCTCATGGGGCACCTGTAAAACCGAGCAGCCGGGACCACGGAGGTGACTAAGATGCGTGGCCCACCTAGGACAGTGCACTTGCCAAGCACCTGGTTGTCTGAGCTGCTCAGATCCGGGAAGGGCACAAAATGCACGCCCAACCCACAGAGACTGAGCCAGAATTGTGTCTGAGTGTCTCCTGTGGAACTACCAGAGCAGTGGCCTGCTGCAGGGACAGGGGCTCTGGGTGCAGCAGACCTGGGTATGGCATAAGCCCTCTTGGAGGAGGTCGCCATTTACCCCACCATAGAACCAACAGAACTTACACAGGACTGGGGAAACAGACTCTTGGAGGGCACAAACAAAACCTTGTGCACACCAGGACCCAGTAGAAAGGAGCAGTGATCCCACAAGAAACTGATCCAGACATGCCCATGAGTGTCCAGGAGTCTCTGGCAGAGGCGTGTGTCAGCGGTGGCCTGCTGCAGGGTTGGGGCACTGAGTGCAGCAGTGCCTGCAGCGGACCTTTTGAAGGAAGTTGCCATTATCTTCATTACCTCCACCATCCTTTGGCCTCAGGTCAAGCAACAGGGAGGGAACACAGCCCTGCCCATCAATAGAAAATTGGATTAAAGATTTATTGAACATGGCCCCGCCAATCAGAACAAGAACCAGTTTCCCCCCCAGTCAGTCTCTCCCATCAGGAAGCTTCCATAAGCCTCTTAACCCTATCCATCAGAGGGCAGGCAGAATGAAAACCACAGTCACAGAAAATTAACCAAATTGATCACATGGACCACAGCCTTGTCTAGCTCAATGAAACTATGAGCCATGCTGAGTAGGGCCACCCAAGACAGGTTATGGCAAAGAGTTCTGACAAAACGTGGTCCCCTGGAGAAGGGAATTGTAAACCACTTCAGTATTCTTGCCTTGAGAACCCCATGAAAAATATGAAAAGGCCAAAAGTATGACACTGAAAGGTGAACTCCCCCCCCCAGGTTGGTGGGTGCCCAAAATACTACTGGAGAAGAGTGGAGAAAAAATTTCAGAAAGAATGAAGAGACAGAGCCAAAGCAAAAACAATGCCCAGTTGTGGATGTGATGGGTGATGGAGTAAGTCCAAAGCTGTAAAGAACAACATTGCATAGGAACCTGGAATGTTAGGGCCATGAATCAAGGCAAACAGGAGATGGCAAGAGTGAACATCTACATTTTATGACTCAGTGAACTAAAACAGACTGGAATGGGTGAATTTAACTCAGATGACCATTATATCTACTACTGTGGGCAAGAATCCCTTAGAAGAAATGGAGTAGCCGTCATAGTTAACAAAAGAGTCTGAAATGCAGTACTTGGATGCAATCTCAAAAATGGCAGAATAATCTCTGTTCGTTTCCAAGGCAAACCATTCAGTATTACAGTATTCCAAGTCTATGCCCTGACCAGTAATGCTGAAGAAGCTGAAGTTGAACGGTTCTATGAAGACCTACAAGACATTCTGGAACTAATACCCAAAAAAGATGTCCTCTTCATTATAGGGGACTGGAATGCAAAAGTAGGAAGTCAAGAGCTACTGGGAGTAACAGGCAAATTTGGCCTTGGAATACAAAACGAAGCAGGTCAAAGGGTAACAAGAGTTTTGCCAAAAGAACGCACTGGTCATAGCAAATACCTCTTCCAACAACACAAGAGAAGACTCTACACATGGACATCACCAGACAGTCAACACCAAAATCAGATTGATTATATTCTTTACAGCCAAAGATGGAGAAATTCTATACAGTCAGCAAAAACAAGACCAGGAGCTGACATGGCTCAGATTATGAACTCATTATTGCAACATTCAGACTTAAATTGAAGAAAGTAGGGAAAACTACTTGACAATTCAGGTATGACCTAAATCAAATCCCTTATGATTATACAGTAGAAGTGACAAACAGATTCAAGGGATTAGATCTGATAGACAGAATGCCTGAAGAACTATGGACAGAGGTTCGTGACATTGTACAGGAGGCAGTGATCAAGACCATCCCCAAGAAAAAGAAATACAAAAAAGCAAAATGGTTGTCTTAGGAGGCCTTACAGATAGCTGAGAAAAGAAGAGAAGCTAAAGGCAAAGGAGAAAAGAAAAGATATACCCATTTGAATGCAGAGCTCCAAAGAATAGTAAGGAGAGATAAGAAAGCCTTCCTCAGCGATCAGTGCAAAGAAATAGAGGAAAACAATAGAATGAGAAAGACTAAAGGTCTCTTCAAGAAAATTAGAAATACCAAGGGAACATTTCATGCAAAGATAAGATCAACAAAGGACAGAAATGGTATGGACCTAACAAAAGCAGAAGATATTAAGAAGAGGTGGCGAGAATACACAGAACTATTACAAAAAAATATCTTCATGACCCAGATAACCATGATGGTGTGATCACTCACGTAGAGCCAGACATCCTGGAATGCAAAGTCAAGTGGGCCTTAGGAAGCATCGCTCTGTACAAAGCTAGTGGAGGTGATGGAATTCCAGTTGAGCTGTTTCAAATACTAAAAGATGATGCCATGAAAGTGCTGCACTCATTATGTCAGCAAATATGGAAAACTCAGCAGTGGCCACAGGACTGGAAAATGTCAGTTTTCATTCCAATCCCAAGGAAAGGCAATGCCAAAGAATGTTCAAACTACCACATAATTGCACTCGTCTCACATGCTAGCAAAGTAATACTCAAAATTCTCCAAGCCAGGCTTCAACAATACATGAACCGTGAGTTTCCAGATGTTCAAGCTGGATTTAGAAAAGGCAGAGGAACCAGAGATCAAATTGCCAACATCTACTGGATCATTGAAAAAGCAAGAGAGTTCCAGAAAAACATCTACTTTTGCTTTTTTGACCATGCCAAAGCCTTTGACTTCAGAAATTCTGGATGGAAATACCAGACCACCTGACCTGCCTCCTGAGAAATCTGTATCCAGGCCAGGAAGCAACAGTTAGAACTGGACATGGAACAACAGACTGGTTCCAAATTGGGAAAGGAGTATGTCAAGGCTATATATTGTCACCCTGCTTATTTAACTTACATGCAGAGTACATCATGCGAAATGCCGGGTTGGAGGAAGCACACGCTGGAATCAAGATTGTGGGGAGAAATATCAATAACCTCAGATATGTAGATGACACCACCATGATGGCACAAAGTGAAGAGGAACTAAAGAGCTTCTTGATGAAAGTGAAAGAAGAGAGTGAAAAGTTGGCTTAAAACTCAACATTCAGAAAACTAAGATCATGGCATCTGGTCCCCATGGCAAAAAGATGGGGAAACTATGGAAACAGTGACAGACTTTATTTTCTTGGGCTCCAAAATCACTGCAGATGGTGACTGCAGCCATGAAATTAAAAGACGCTTACTCCTTGGAAGAAAAGCTATGACCAACCTAGAGAGTATATTAAAAACCGGAGAGATTACTTTACCAACAAAGGTCCATCTAGTCAAAGCTATGGTTTTTCCAGTAGTCATGTATGGATGTGAGAGTTTGGCTATAAAGAAAGCTGAGCACTGAAGAATTGATGCTTTTGAACTGTCGTGTTGGAGAAGTCTCTTGAAAGTCCCTTGGACTGCAAGGATATCCAATCAGTCCATCCTAAAGGAAATCAGTCCTGAATATTCACTGGAAGGACTGATGCTGAAACTGAAACTCTAATACTTTGGCCACCTGATGAGAAGAACCAACTTATTGGAAAAGACCCTGATTTGGGAAAGATTGAAGGCAGGAGGAGAAGGGGATGACAGAGGTTGAGTTGGTTGAATGGCATCACCGACACAATGGACATGAATTTGAGTAAACTCCAGGAGTTGGTGATGGACAAGGAAGCCTGGCATGCTGTAGTCCATGTGGTTGCAAAGAGTCAGATGTGACTGAGCAACTGAACTGAACTGAAGGAAAGTTTTAAAAAAATATTTTCCACTATCTTATTTGATGGCAAAAGGGAAAGACAGCAAATCAAAGGAATATTGTAAAATTACAGACTATAGTTGAATATATCCAATGACCTGATAGGTTTTTCCAAGGTTGTTGCTCAATTGCTCAGTCGTGTCTGATTATTTTCGACCCCATGGACTGCAGCACACCAGGCTTCCCTGTCCTTCACCATGTCCTGGAGCTTTCTCAAACTCATGTCCATCGAGTCAGTGATGCAATCCAACCATCTCATCCTCTGTTGTCCCCTTCTCCTCCTGCCTTCAATCTTTCCCAGCATCAGGGTCTTTTCCAAACAGTTGGTTCTTCCCATAAGGTAGCCAAAGTATTGGAGTTTCAGCTTCAGCATCAGTCCTTCCAATGAATATTCAGAGTTGATTTCCTTAAGGATTGACTGGCTGGATCTCCTTGCAGTCCAAGGAACTCTCAGGAGTCTTCTCCAACACCACATTTCAAAAGCATCAGTTCTTCAGCACTCAGATTTCTTTATGGTCCAACTTTCACATCCATACATGACTACTGGAAAAACCATAGCTTTGACTAGACGGACCTTTGTTGGCAAGGTACTGGCTCTGCTTTTTTTTTTTTTGGCTCTGCTTTTTAATATGCCGTCTAGGTTTGTCATAGAGGTAAATTTTATTTAATTCTACTGAGTCTTATTGAGCTGTTCAAACCAGAATTGTGTGTTAAATTGTATTTCTTTATTTGCTTATCATCACAATTCAATAATAGTTAATAATAAGAGTTACTGTGTATCATCATTTACAATGGGCCACACCCTATGTTAGCATCTTTACCTACATTATGGCTTTAAATCTCCAAAATGGCCTTTGAAGTACACACCATTCATATTCATACTTTCTAGCACAAAAAATCACTTCATGGGAAATAGATGGGGAGACAGTGGAAACAGTGTCAGACTTTATTTTTTTGGCTCCAAAATCACTGCAGATGGTGACTGCAGCCATGAAATTAAAAGATGCTTACTCCTTGAAAGGAAAGTTATGACCAACCTAGATAGCATATTCAAAAGCAGAGACATTACTTTGCCAACAAAGGTCCATCTAGTCAAGGCTATGGTTTTTCCTGTGGTCACGTATGGATGTGAAAGTTGGACTGTGAAGAAAGCTGAGTGCCAAAGAATTGATGCTTTTGAACTGTGGTGTTGGAGAAGACCCTTGAGAGTCCCTTGGACTGCAAGGAGATCCAACCTGTCCATTCTGAAGGAGATCAGTCCTGGGTGTTCTTTGGAAGGAATGACGCTAAAGCTGAAACTCCAGTACTTTGGCCACCTCATGCGAAGAGTTGACTCATTGGAAAAGACTCTGATGCTGGGAGGGATTGGGGGCAGGAGGAGAAAGGGATGACAGAGGATGAGATGGCTGGATGGCATCACTGACTCGATGGATGTGAGTCTGGGTGAACTCCGGGAGTTGGTGATGGACAGGGAGGCCTGGCGTGCTGCAATTCATGGGATTGCAAAGAGTTGGACACGACTGAGTGACTGAACTGACTGACTGCCTGAGCACAAAAAATTAAGTGATCATACCTAAGGTCACACATCCAATAAGAGGAAGATTCCAGGTCACATCAGTAGCAATGCCAACAACCTATCACTTAGCACATATGGTGCTACCAAATGCAGAAAGTGCTTATTGGATATTAGCTGATTACAGTTTTGATTGAATATAATGAAAATATACTGACTTATAAAATGTTATCTGCCACATCACTGTATTTTTATAGATTTGAGTTAAAAAATTTGAAGTTATATTGCATGTATAATATTTGATTAAATAGTTTCAGATAACCAAACTAAGCCTAGACTAGGAAACTTGCACCTAGCTCTAATAAGTAATCTATATTCTGACATCATTTTACTTTTGAACAGCTAAATTACGTAGGGGACTAGAATCCCAGAAAAGGTTCTGAGGAGACTCTCTCCCATGCTTAACATGCAATGATTAAAGGGTGAAATAGCCCTAAGCTTGAATTCCCTCACAGCTTAGGTTATGCCCTAAACATTACATTTATGCTGTAATTTTGTTTCATTTTGGTGTAAAGAAAGGAACTGTTACAGGCAATGCCTATTGAGCTGTTGTGGTCAAATATTTATTAAAAAGACCATATTGATTTGCAGATTATGACTGACCACATATGAACCCTTCTTTCCAGTGACATTCTTATTTAAGGTATTGATTAAGGGCTTTTCATGCAGAAAGCATTTCTCTTGTCAGTTCAGTTATGCTGGCTTTTGTAATAAGCTAATTTGATTTCCTTTTTTAACCTTTGTTTGATTAGGGGAACGACATTTGCATTAAAATTCAAGAGAGATGAAGTCTGCCATCGATCTTGACTTCCTCATGGACCTCTTGTACTGAGCGAAAGATGATTTAGAGAATGTCAAGAGTCTTGGAACAACCATAATGAGAGAGGGAAAAAAATCACTTCAGACTTACACACCAGAAAGGGCTTATTTGACAGAAAGGGCAATTGCATTTGGTGGATATATTTTAGAGAAATCAAATTCAGGAAGTTTAATTTTGTTCTTAGGGCAAGTCATGAAGAAAGCTGTAAGATGAACTGCCGTTAATAAAGTACTCTCTAGTTAAACCAAAACATTTCCAAACCACTGAAGAGGTTAAGCAAAACATGTATATTGTTACTTGCCGCAAAGGAGGAAGAAGAGTAAATTCTAATATTTCTTTATAAACATGTTCCTGGTAAAATACTAACCTCAAACAAGTTTGTGGTTAAATAGAGTTAATCCTTTTCATACTGTTCATGGGGTTCTCAAGGCAAAAAAGAAAGAAAGCTTAGCACCAAAGAATTGATGCTTTTGAACTGTGCTGTTGGAGAAGATTCTCGAGAGTCCCTTAGACTGCAAGGAGATCAAACCAGTCAATCGTAAAGGGAATCAGTCCTGAATATTCATCGGAAGAACTGATGCTGAAGCTGAAACTCCAATACTTTGGCCACCTGATGTGAAGAACTGAATCTTTGGAAAAGATCCTGGTGCTGGGAAAGATTGAAGGCAGGAGGAGAAGGGGATGACAGAGGATGAGATAGATGGCATCACCAACTCAATGGACATGAGTTTGAGCAAGCTCAGGGAGTTGGTGATGGACAGGGAAGTCTAATGTGCTGCAGTCCATGGTATCGCAAAGAGTTGGACACAACTGAGCAACTAAACTGAGAGTTAATCCCCTATTGCTGTCCCTGAGAATTGTGGAGATAAAACCCACATCAGTTCAAGTCCTCCACTGACGTTGTTGTTATTGTTCAGTCGCTCAGTCATGTCTGACTCTTTGTGACCCATGGACTGCAGCACACCAGGCTTCCCTGTCTTTCTCCATCTCCAGGAACTTGCTCAAACTCATGTCCATTGAAGTCGATGATGCCATCCAACCATCTCATCCTCTGTCGCCCCCTTCTCCTCCTGCCCTCAGTCTTTCCCAGCATCAGAGTCTTTTCCAATGAGTCAGCTCCCCCAGGCTTAATCAGTCTTCTTTCATAATAACACTCAAAGATATGTGCAACTTCTTACAGTTGCCTTTGACTCTGGATCCTTTTCCTAGGGAGGAAATCAATGTATTTTGTGGCTTCAATAGCTTAGTTCCATTACTTATTCCTGAAATCTCCAAAGATCTCTATTTGGATCTTTTCTGGCAATGAAGACTCTTTCCATTTTATAAGGAGTTTCACTGGGCTGGGGATTTTTAGTTCAAGAGAAATTGAATGATGAACCTAAAATGAACCTAGGAATGTATTAAATGCTCAGTGGAATACATGGAAACTGTATCACATGGGCCCACCCATTCCTTCTACAATAGCGACTCAGAATGTTTTTCAGCTGACACAATGTAGGAGTTAGAAAAATCAAAAGACAAGAAAGGGGAAAAACTTGCAAGCAATTGGTTGCAAAATTTCTGGTTCCCAATAAAATTGGAAACTCTCTTCGCTCAATTGGGTAAATTCTCATGATTCTAGGTCACTTGGAAGAACTTTGAGGGTCAGCAGGTCTTTGCTAACTTCTTTTTCTCTGGAAAAGTCATTGAGTATATTTACTGAAAGTAACTTTCCATTTTCCATTGTTCTGCCAGAGGTGATTCATCTCCAGTCCCCAGTTTCCCAGTTTTATAGCTTAAAGTTGTGGCTTGACTCTTTTTATATTAATTCTTAAATTAATGTAAATTGATATATTTCTCCTTTAAAATAAGATAAGCTAAGATACTAGGAAATCAACTTCTTAAAAACCCAATTCAATTTGGAAGTATATAGTTGACTTTTGGCCTATGGCATTAAAGGTAAATTTAATGCTTCCTTTCTTCTGTGAGTAATATTACACAATTATACACATTTTAAGGACTGCAGATAAAATATGATTATTCAGAGAAAGACCGATGTTCAGCTGCTATCTGTGGTTCTACAGCAATAATTAGATTCTAATTAGGAAAGAATAAGAACCAATGAACACCAGGAGAAGAAAGGACTGTAAAGAAGGTACGACCTTGTCTTGTTATAGATGAGGAAATTTGGTCAAAGAGAGGGAACTGCCAAGTGAAATATTTCCAAATTAATAAAATAAGACAACTACAATTTACTTTCAAATTCCATGAAGTTAGGTTCTTTTACAGTAAATATGACACCATTTAATCTTATGTCTAACAAATAATTGAGATGAAAAATGTTCCACTGATGCCACCAAGCTTTCATACCGTTAGTAGTATGGAAGTAGATTATCCATAAAACGTGGCAGAAGAATTTAAGGAAAGTATTTTCATATGTCCCATATGGGCAAATCATTAACTGTTCTTTCATGTTGTGAGCCCAAAAGCATCTCTATTATATTTTATATTGTGTTAAAATCAATATAATGTAATATAAAATTCATCCAGAGGATAACATATTTATGTATTCCCAAGGCATTTTTAGTTGAGACATTTATTTGGACTTTAATTTTAAAAATAACACTGCTTAGCTTCTGCCTCCATTGTTCCTCCCATTTTATTACAGCCCCCAGTCCTGGCACCTGGGAAATTCATCAGACTCATCTATGTGGAGGTTTAGAGGGCAGACACATCATTTTTTTAAATCTTCAGTTGCCCTTCAAATCCGCTGAACAGAATTCCTTATCTCCTAACAAAGATTTTACTAGAGTATTTTATGTGTAATTCATCAGAATAGCTCCTAAGCTGTTCAATTTTATTTTTAAAAGGTAGGAGCGTTGTGGCAGACAAGCCTGAGGTTTAGAAAGCCTGATTCTGCTTGCCTTTCATTTTCCCTGTGGCCTCTGAAGTGTGGTTTATTGGTAACCACCACGTTGCTATTCCTGTCTCAACTGACTCCTCATTACTCAAAGCCAATAATAATTGCTAAATATGACTAATATCACATGGAAGTTCGCAAAGTTCACTGCTAACCTTCATTCCAGCTCAAAATGTTTTCAAGGTTAATAGATTGATCTCGAGCTGAGATATGATGCATTTATAAAAAGGGAGAAAATGAAAAATTTGGCATCAACAATATGCGAACAGTTTTAAATGATTCATTTGTTACATTTGGACTGTAGCCATGAAATTCATTTGATATATATCACATAGTTATATTCTAACCTAGACACTGGAAAATAAATTAATGATACATTTTAACATTAGACAATTTTACGAACACACACACACACACACACACACACATTAATCCAGGATGAGAATCAGGGCATTAAAACTTACTGGCTATTCCAGCTGGGGAATACTAGGCATTTAAGACAGAGCTAACCACTTTCAAAGACTGAGACTGCTCTAACACACAGCTCAGTTACAGCTGTGACCTTAAGAGGCTAGTTGCCAATTGTGTCTCTTGGTGTCCTTGCTTGGAGGAAAGACAAATGAAATTCCTGACCTCATCTCAGTTCTGTGCTTCCTACAGTTTTTGGTACACAGGTTCCGGCCCACAGAATCTCCTGTTTTGCCCACACCCTTGATTGGACTCATCAAGGTTTCTAGGGTCCCAGAGAGACCTAAACCACCGCCTTTCTGATCCTGCCCCATGCCCACTCTGAGCCCATTCCCACAATCTGTTTCTGAGCCTGGATTTCAATTCCAGTTTGGTGAGGTTAGGGAGTCCTGGCCCCTGGCCCAGCTTTGCCAGAACCTGGCCTACCGAACTGGAGGCAGCATTTCCTGGGAGGGCCTCCCATGTCCCGACAGGCTTCCAGGTCCTCATTAAGAGCAAGCCAGAGAGGCTGGCAGTTTCTTCCTCTCAATTGTTCAGTTCCTTGATTTCACAAGGCTCAGACCACTAACTGCCCCTGCTAGCAGACTGGACCGCTTTTATGTCTCTGCTCTTCCCATCTTTCTTCCTGGTTAATTACCACTCACAGTGAATATTGTGGTTGTCTTCTCCAGAAACAGCGCCACTGAGCTCCACTTACCTGCAGACGTGCACGCAAACCCCTTGGCTTGGCACTCAAGTCTTCCTACCTGCAATACCACTTTCCCGCTCCTGAGGTCCTTCGGGAACAGACGGCCTGTGATCTCCCTTGACTCAGCCCTCCGCTCACTAACTGTAAACTTGGGCCCGTCACTTAATCTAGCTGAGCCTTCCTTTCTCAGCTCTGCGGAATAACACCTTCCTTACTCACTGTGAGGATTAACCACACAGCGCAGACAATTTCTAGCATGCTCCAGGCACACGACAAGGGCCCCACGCACTTGTAAGAAGACTTTGTTAGCCGCCTGCTGTTCTCAGCACTTCTCAAAGGCTCTCTACCTGCTCACTTCCCACTCACTCTTTAAAGCCATGTCAGAATCCACTGTGATGAAGGCACACAGACTCTAATATCACAGTGGTGCTTGATCACATCTTCTTCTTACCATTTCCTAGTTTCTCGGTTTTGACCATCTTGTCTTTCCCAACAGATTATTGGGAAATAATCCAATAATTATTGGAAATAAGCTCCAGGAGGGCAAACCAAAATCTTGTCCTCTTGTCACTGGTTTTTGAGCCTTCTTAGCCTCATCTGCTCCCCTACTCCATGTCCCCTCTCGCCAGCTATTCCTGAGGCCCTCCAGGTGTGCCTACAGGGTTCATTAATATTTCGCTCTGCTGAGCACCCCTGTGCCTCATCCTCCTCTGTGAGTTCCCACGATGCCTCCATGAAGCGTTTCCACAGACCTCGCTGCCTCTGCTGTGGACACTGTCACGCCCTCATCCCCATCATATCTGCCCTCCCTAGAGGTTGTCATGTCCACTGACCATCATCTCATTGCACTGGGACCCCCGAGTCCTATTCCCTGTGCCCCAATATCTCAGGAGAGCTTTTAGGAAAACAGTCTTTATTTAGGGAAACATTTGTCATGGGATATGAGTTTATGGGAAAGCAGCCAAGAAAAAACAGAGTGACAGATGCAGAATTCCCTATTCCAACTGGTAAGTCAGGCTTTGTTACTGGATTAAGTCTGTGGAGCTGGTTGCCTCTTTCCCAAGGCTGGGTTTGCTTCCAGGAGCCCTCAGTACCTCAAGCTACTAGACTCCTAATGAGCCCTGTGCCAGGTCCCCAGCCAGCTCTCATTTCCAGCACCAGCATGTGCTTTGGACAAGTGTCACAGTTCTTAACAGCACCCTGCTGGATACACGCAGAAAACTAAGCAGAAGGGAATTCCCTGGCAGTCCAGAGGTTAGGCCTGCTTCCATTGCAGGGGGCACAGATTCAATCCCTGGTCTGGGAACTAGGATTCCACAGACTGGGTGCATGGCCCCCACCACCAAAAAAAAAAAATCAACTAAAGGTCAGTGGACCAACTATCTTATTCTAGAATATAAATAAATAATTTGGGGGCATTAAACTGAATCTGTACCAGGCAATTGTGGTTTTTTTAATTCCTGTTTTGAATGTTTTAAATTGTCTTTTTTTTTTTAATAAAAGTAAGCCTAAAGAAAAATAACATCTGTTATTTGAAACATGCATGTAGGGCAATTTATAGCACATCTAGGTTCAAATAACCAGGTTGAGGAAGACTAAACTTTGCCAAAGCATATGTTCAAAGGAAAACTGATTTTTTTTTTTTTTTTTTTGCATTTTAGATAGCTAACATCAGAATACTCCCAAACCCCTGCAGTGTGGTGGCTGCATTAAAGAATCTTGCTAAGGATACTTCTGAAGTTTTAAAAAGCCCACTGGCCTGAGAATTCCAGTCTCCCTCACCGTTCTGGTATGATCATTAGATGCTCCTGGTACTGGTAAGCCTCATCTCCAGTCTGGGGCTGTTAACTACCCCTAACCATCCTGGGAAGGCCAAGGCCATCCTTACAGGCATCAGTGGATTCTCAGTGCTAGAGGCCTGTTACGCAGGACTCCTCCCCGATTCTGAAAGAGAAATAAGAGAAGGGGAGGGGTAGCTTGAAGAAAATAAAAAGTAAAAGAGAGAAAGCAAAGCGCTATGTTTTTCTGTGGCTGGTACTCTGGGTTTTAGTCTGCTTAACACAGTGGCTTTACCTGGTTTCTTCAAGGCTTTCAAATCTGAATATAACATCCTACACAAACACATACCCCAGACAGATGCATATACATACACCTTCACAAAGACTCTTACAGAACTGAGAATACTAAGACAAATCAACAAGGAATTAATTTCACCATTGTTGCCATTTTTTTGTTTTGTTTTTGATGTAAGTCAGGGGCAGGAGCACTATGGAATTTCCAGATGATACAATATAGATGATACAATACTAGAAAATGGCATGAACAGAACATTAGAACCAGAAGACCTTGGAAATCATCTAACTCAGTCTCCTCAATTTGCAGATGAAGAAACCAAGGTCTCAAGAAATAAAGTCATTTGTTCAGAGTCAGGGAAAGGCTCAAAGTTAAAGTTGGAATTAGACCCCCAAAATCTCTAAAAATCTGCCTCACTTGCCACTCTGAACTGCTGTAATCATCTGCCCAGTTTAGGGGCTGAAAGCTGAAGCTGCCTTCCTGATCCTGGTATTGTACTGGGGTATTTGTGAAGAACTCGGCTGCTCAGGTATAAACACGTTTTGTGGTTTCCACACCTCTTGTGTTTAATATGCTACATAATAACTGAAAGACTTTTAAAAAGACTTTGAAAGAAATTTAATTGATACATTCCTTATGTCTAGTGTTCTGTACTTTCATTTTTAAATTCTCTTTCTTTCTCTACATCCCCCTGTCTTGGGCCCAGTTTCGCTGAGGAGTCATTTCTGAAACTTTAGGTTTTAGTAACTTTAAGCCATTGTCAGAAAACACAGGAAAAGCAGTTAGAAGGAACCCCATTAGCCATGCCTGCAAGTCCTGTTAAATTACATGCTTGTTGCTGTTCGCTGTTTAATTCCATAAGATCACCCTTCTGTCACTCAACTTGGACAGAAACTTATGGAGACAAGACAATCTTGGCAAAAACTGAAGAGAAACTGTTGCTGGGGGCTGGGGGTGGGAAATGGATGTAGCTGACAAATCACAAGGCTGCCTATTCAGTCATGAGCATGAAAACATGACTCTGGATCAATGTATGAAAAAGATATTTAATAGGATGGGAGAAGTCATTTGAACACCTGTTTCCTTGGCAATTGAATGCACTGGTGTCAATCACTTAGCCTGGATCTACTCTCCGGGCAGAAAATGACCTCATCTCTTATTCTTTGAAGATTGAAGCAGCAGAACAGCATCTATTTTTAACAGGACTGGGAGCAATAGGCATGGCATTGACAGCTAGGAAAGTTTGTCTTAGAAAGTCTGGCCCGCAGCCGGGGGGAATCAGAGCCAGGAGAGGGACAAGGAGAGAGGTTGTAAGCTTGTGTGGACACCAGCACATGAAACGAGAAGCACAGGACGTAGAAATTCTGAATAAGAGGTAAACTCACCTCACCCTGAAAGTTTCTAAGCCTAGAGTCATGAATGCCTCTTCATCTCGCAGCCCATTCTGGTCATGGAGACGTTCCTTTTGAAGGGTAGCTGTCTGTGTTGACTTTGTTAAGGTGGAAGTTCAAGCTCATTTAGGAGGACAGAAGGATTCAAAGTACCCTAGCAGGGCTCAGCTCTGAGCTTCACAGGTACCCCATGGAAGGGCTCCCCTTATCAGGACCGAGCAATGAAATGTTAATATAAGCATGTTTCTTTGCTGCATTTCTCTGAAAACTTTAGGCTTCCTCCATGCAACTGTGTCATGGCTGCGTTTTTATCAGAGATTCTCACTGAGCTTGGTTTTATCCTCTTCCATGTACCTGAACCTGGAGAAGGAAATGGCAACCCACTCCAGTATTCTTGCCTGGAGAATCTCATGGACAGAGGAGCCAGGTGGGCTACAGTCCCTGGCATTCCAAGAGCTGGACACAACTCAGCAACTAGACCACGTGCCTGAACCAGCACTGTGGCTCCAAAGAACACAATATTACAATTATCTTGGCCTCTGAAATGCATGCCTACGCTTTCTGTTAGCTTTTCTCTTTCCCCAGGGATGAACAACGCATCTAGGACACATTTCCGAAAAGCTTACAACTTTTCTTAAAATAAAACTCAGTCTCTTTACTGTATCCCAAGTTTCTGTTTGATTCTTGACATATTCCATAAGAACCTCTTCAGTTAGACACTGATATCCTTCAGGACTCCCAGGGGGTACATCTCACACAGGTTTCTTTCCCCACATTGGATAGTTCAGGGGGAGAGACCACAGACCTACTGTAAAATGGGGGGAAATATTTGGTGCTGGAAAAGACTCTTGAGAGTCCCTTGGACTACAAGGAGATCAAACCAGTCAATCCTTTAGGAAATCAACCCTGAATATTCATTGGAGGGACTGCTGCTGAAGCTGAAGCTCCAATACTTTGGCCACCTAAGGTGAAGAGCCAACTCACTGGAAAAGACTGTGATGCTAGGAAAGATTGAGGGCAGGAGGAGAAGAGGGTGGCAGAGGATGAGACAGTTGGATGGCATCATTGACTCAATGGACACAAATTTGAGCAAACTCTGGGAAACGGTGAAGGACAGAAGAGACTGGCATGTGCAGTCCATGGGGTTGCAGAGAGTCGGACACAACTTAGCGACTGAACAACACCTGAGTGTGATGCAGTGTTGTAAGTTATAATAAAATATGATACAGGAAGTTGTGGGAGCATGTGGAATGTGGCAATTAATTTGCCTGGGGAAGGGAGACCAAGGAAGGGCTCACAGAGAAGAGGTGTCTAGGCTGGCTCTTGTGGTGGAGGAGTGGGTGTTTCAGACAGGAAACAACATCTGCAAAGACCCAAAGGTGTGAAGATATGTGGCTCTTTTAAAGACTAGCCAGTAGTCTGCTCTGGTGAGGGTAAAGTGCACGGGGTAGGGAGGTGGGGGCTGGACAGGGAGCAGTAAGACGTGAACCTAGAAAGGAAGGCTAGTGCTCCACTGTTAAGGGCTCACTGCCAGGTGCCAAGGACTCTGAATGCCTTTTGGTGAAGAATAGAGAACCCCTTGAATTATCAGAGGGGTTTTTCTTCATGGATTAGACATCACTTGATTCTTACCTATAGGAGTTTTGCCTCTACAGGTCTGGTGACATGTTCTTTAAACCTTTTCATTTTCCCCTTAGGTGCCTAGGAAAACTATACTTCACAGCTCCCATACAATTAGATAGAACCCCGTGACCATCCTGGCTGATGAAACGTGGGCAAATGCAATAGACATTACTCTTA
Source organism: Bos taurus (assembly GCF_002263795.3). Classification (NCBI taxonomy): domain Eukaryota; kingdom Metazoa; phylum Chordata; class Mammalia; order Artiodactyla; family Bovidae; genus Bos; species Bos taurus. Next base: position 19,912,711 of record NC_037340.1, read on the forward strand.
GAAACCTCAAGTGGAGAACTCTGAGACTAAAAAGATGGCAGGCTCGCTAGATGGAAGGATCGTGGGTCCCAGAATCACCGCGTGGAAGGCTATCTACTACATTCCCAATTGGCTTGTTTGAAATGTAAACATTCTATGCCATTAAGCTACTGAGCATCAAAGATCATCAATTAGTGGTTCTACTGATTCTACCGATTCATTGGGTGAGGATGTTCTCAGGGCAAAAGTAGCTGTTTGCCCAGATGGACCAGGCCAGTGTGTGGACAAATACTTAATGGCACCCGCCTGCTTTTCTCCAGAAGGACTTCCCCAGCGTGGCCATTGCACCAGATTCTTTCTGACTCTCACTCGTTGACAGTATGCGTGTGCAGCTTCCTTCATCCTTCCAGCCCTGGTTGTCCACCTCCACAAAGCCCAGCACAGAATCAACTCCATAAAACCCAACCACCTCTCCCCTCACTTCTGCCATCCCATATATGTCATTCATGGTGTTTCTTGTGTTTTATGACTCTTGCCTCAAGGCCACAATTGACTTCATTTTAATTTGATTTCATCTGTATATACAGTTATTTATTTAGGGAGTGTTTGGGAGCTGTACCCTCTAATAGTGCAAAACTCCACGCCTCTCGGGAGATAAGACTAAATGCAATTCTTTTATCAGACAAACCTGAGCCAGTTCTAAGAAAAGGGAGCGGTAAAAAGGATGAAGGGTCAAGGATGATGAGGAGGCCGTATTTGGAATTCTAAGCCCTGCCTGTGACGGGCTTGTAACATGTGGCTTTAATCACCATTTTCCTGCCCATGTTGTTTAACAAGGGCTGGATTCCCGTTGAATCCAGACACTCAGGTTGATGATGACAAATCTTTTAGGATTTGTCCTAAAAGATTTCCTTATCTGCATATAAGATCCATGAATTTAAACTCTTTTCACGATTTGATACCTTGAGTTTTTATATTCTTTGGTTCTGAGTGAACATGTAGCAAAGCAATTCAGAGAGGAGGCCGAGGGGTTATTGAACACGCTGTGACTGGATTACCTCCATGTTTTCAATACCCCTGCATTGAGCTTTATGATCTCACAAGTTACAACTGGCATCAATTTAATGAATTGTTTCTGGAGGAAATCCATAACACCATTTTACAAAGTTTTATTACTGCCATATTTAGTCATCTACCAAAATTGTTTTTATTAAAGCCTGCTGACAATTTAGACAAGATGGTACAGGTAGTTCACAAATATGAGAGCTCCCAGAGGAGGCATCTGGAGAATGATTCAGCCTCCCGAAGCCAGACCCCTTAGGATCACATCTTGGCTGTTCTACTAAGGAGCCCTGGGACCTTGCACCAGGCACTCAGCCTGTCTGTGCCTCAATGTCCTTCTCTATGGCGAGAGCTGCAACATTCTGACCTCATGAGGCATGGAGATTGTATCATTGGCTCACAACTTCCATTTCCTTCCCTGCTCTTCCAGTTCTCCCTGTAGACCTCCTCGTTCTACTGACTGGAGCTTGGCCACTCAACTGGCCAAGATGGCCCAGAAGCAGAGGAGCCATTGGCGTCACCTGAGCAAAGGTTTTTAGAAGCACTGGGTCTTCCCATCAGCCCTTATGTTTTGCCCGCACTCTGAGACCATCAAGTCTCACGTGGTGGCTACTTCTTCAGTCTGGTTCTGGAATGAAGAGACACATGGAGCAGAGCCAGGATGAGTCCAGCAGAGCTGCCAACGTTCAGAAATTCCAGAACTTTTAGGGTTGAAAATTGAAGCTCTCGGTTCTTACAGGCAGAAAAAAAAAAAGTCTTAAATTAAGGCAAAGATTGGGCATAGATCCAACACACCCATTGTTGAGTCTACTGATTAGACTCACGTGGCCCCAGTAATTTATTTCCATTGACAAAATGTCTCTGGGGAAAGAGTGAAGGTGCAGTCATCTGAATCTTAATGAGATCAAAGTACCTTAGGAGGCATTTCTTGAGAAGTAAGTTATGGGTATGGCTGTTGACTTACATGGACCTTCCTGGGATCAAACTGACTAAAAATGAAAGCAGTTACGTAAATAGAATTATGCATGAAATATCATATGCTCATATCACATAGGAAGCTGTGCATTTGTGTATATGAGTATAAGCGTTAACTATCGCTAGAAGGATAAAGAAATGGGTAAAAACATGTCACCAGAGAGGGACACTGGGTCAGGAGGGGATGAAGGCAAGAAGAGTAACTCGTCACCACGTACTCTTCTGAATATTTTCCAACTCCTGCACGTGCGCATGTTCTACCTCGCCAAAGCCATATAAATTAAGTAACTTACAACCTTTGATCTACCAAATGTAGATGGAGGTAGATGGCACATTGGGCTGGCACATGTGGGTTTTCTTTTGGGGTCTCCTGGAAATGGTCTAGGGTTAGTATGATAGTTGTACAAAAGTGTAAATTACTGAAAACTACAGAATTGTTTACTTTTAAATGGTTTACATGGTGAATCTTATGTTTTCTCATTAAAAAACAGAACATCTTTCTTTTCATAAGAAAAAATTTACATTTTGTTTGTTTTTCCAACCCCGCCATGAGGCTTTTAGGATTTTGGTCCCCTGACCAGGTATCAAGCCTGGGCCATGGTATTGAAAGCCCTAACCACTGGACCACCAGGGAACGCCCAGTCATAGGAAAATATCTTAAACTGTATATGAATGAACATTATGTGGTTTTAACAAATGCACAAAAAATAATTTACAAAAGGCAAAGATGGTGTTACTGATAGGTTGATCGTGTTATGCAAGTGTCAGTTTATAAAAGCTTGGGAAAGGGAGATGGTTTGACTCAGAATAATTCCCTACCTACAACACCTCTGAGCGATTTGACTGTTCAGTCTGCTCCTCTGTCCCACTGAGAGATCAGGTTTCATTTTTGCCTTGGAGCCACGGTCCAGACCAATGCACAGTGCCTGCTTCATGAGAGGGAAGAGAACATACACCCTGTATGAGGGAAGAGAACATGCACACACGCAGACACAAGGATCCCGAGTCTAACCAGAAGGAAGCCACAGTTAGAAGTGGCTGCCCAATCTGCAAGGCCATTGCTAAGTGATTCTTCAATCTCTAACTTTTCTCACTGAATATCCACTCCCACTAAGATTGCATTTTGCAGACTTCATTTGAAGTGAGAAAACATGTCTTGCTTTGCCTCTAATATGTGGGTTTTTCTAGCTTTCTACTAACAGATTATGATCTCCAGACCTAGGTCTGAAGGCCAGTTTACCCAAGACTCTTCACACAGTAAGGTAGTCCACAATTTGCTATTTCAAGGTATGGGGAGGTGGTGGGTAGACAAAGAATCACAACTGCCTAGGGAGAAAAAAAGAGAGTTATAAGGGCAGCCTCCCTCTTGAGAGTTGAATTTGATCCTTTAAGGCTGGCAATTCAATCTTTTAAAAGGCACATCTCTGTTCTAATCAATCAAGCTTTCATTTCCAACAGCAATAACCTTCCCTAGGCACTCAAGAAATCAGAAACTAGAATCTTGGACATAGAAATTCAATACAGAATTTTCTACTGAGTTGACCTGGTCCTACAAACCTCCCCAGGATTTTGTCAGCAGGAAATCTGATGCTCCAATATATCATGGGATGCCAACACCATCTATCAGTTCAAATCTGTCACATTAGGTAGAAAAGATGTGGTTTGCATCCAGGGCTTAAGGAATAGAGGGTCTGATAAATCTGAGAAGAATCAAATATAAGTAATGTCCTCTGGTGTGTTTTCCAACCTCTCATCTTGGGTTTATTGTTTTGTGAAGACTATATCTGAGGTTGATTGACTAGATATTCTGGGCCTTAGGGGTTCTGATCCAAAGCACTTAGCTAGTGGCTTTGCAGATACTCTTAGCCAATAAGAGGGTCAAACGTCATGGATGTGATCTCAGCCCTCTGTTATCTTCATTAAGCTTTGTGGGAAGTGATAGGAAGAATCATACAATCTAGGTGACCCACACACAATGCAATTTAAGGTACAAGGTATTTTTAAGCAATTTTTTTTCTCCAAGGTGCCACATTAGAAATTTGCTCAGGGAACATCCAAATTTCCATAAGACTGGAAAAATAATAGTGTGGGCAAATGTATTCTAAGGGATGATTAGTCAATACTATATCATGTTATATCGTATCTTAACTGACTGAGGTCTGGATAGTTAATGGATGTGAAGTCACATTGCAGGGCTTCAGGTTGAAGCCCCTCACCCCCACCCCCACCACAGTAGGAGGCATGTAAGAGTTGGAAGCCATTTGACTTTCTAAGCCTGCAAAATAGGGATCAGAATAGCCGGTGTGCCAGGACAGCAAAGTTGTTTAAAGGTTCAAACAAGTAAGTAAACTATGATTTACTTTCTGTAAAAGTTAACATCATTGCTATATGGGCAGTTTTCAGTAGTAATAGTTCTGAGATCCTCACAGGTATGCTGCCTCTCTACATTGTACAGCAAGTTCCCAGTCTGCTAGAATTCTTTTAGAAAAACACTTTATTGATGTATGATTGACATACAAAAATTTGTACATGTTTAATATGTATCCAATTTGATGAGTTTGGAGATAAATATTAACCCATGAAACTATCACCACAACCTACAACAGAAACATCTCCAGTAGCACTGAAAGCTTCCTCCTGCCCTAATTATTTATTATTGTTTTGTGTGTGTGTGTGTGTGTAACCTAAGCTTTACCCTCTTAGCAAAATCTCAAGTATACAATACAGTATTGTCAACTATAGGCTCTGTGCTTTAAGTAGAAATCTAAGGACTTATTCATCTGTATAATTGAAACTTTTGAATCAAATTCATAGTTAAAAATTTCTTGCCACAAGTATCCTGAAAGTTTTTACAGCTTAGTTGGAAGCTAATCTTCTTTATATGTTAACAGTATCATCATAAAACAAAGGTAACAATATTGCATTCCATGACCCTTTTAGATAAGTTCTGATCATGTCATTGGACATGCAGTTATAAAAGTCACTTGTAATGATTGCATATTTAGATGTTCTTGCCACTGCTTTTTGTACAATGAATACATGAAATAATTCTGAGTCAGTAGAATTGCTTAAAAATCTTGTTAGCTCTTATCTTCTAGACATTTAATAGACAAACTTCAGCAACGCTATCTCTCTGAGTTGCTCAAATACATGTAGATATGATATTTTTCCTTTGCTACCAAGTCCTCCTGCTGAGCCAACCACCATCTCGGGACCTGACCCAGGACTGCGAGCTCCAACACATCAGTGGAGGTATCCATGCTGCGAGGCATTGGAGATGCACACAGGATGGAAAATTAATCCATCCTGTGGCCAGAGTTGGAACTGCCTAGAAATCCTCCTGACTCCCTAACGACTCTGGTTAAGACAGCCTGGTAGTAGCTGTTCTTAAATGCTTGGTGTGAGCCTGGGTGCCCCAGAATAGCTTTAATCAGGTGGGATGGGGCAGGAGACAGTCACAGTTGTTTAAAGGTTCAAACAAGCAGATCAGTCACTTAACCAGAGGCGGTGCTGAAAAATGTAACTGCCAGAGAACCAGTTTGTGGTTTGCAAACAGGACAAATGGGTGTGGGCTGAAAATGTGGCATAACCACCCAGGAAGAACTGAAATTGCCAAGCAGGAGGCATAACTACACGCCCTGGTTATGACCTCTTGCCTGGCAGCTCCCAGCAACGTAAGGCCATGTCCGTTATCTGTAAGAAAATGAAGGTATCTACCTGAAAGTAAAGAAGGGCTGAAGGCGGGACTTCACCTATTAGTGCGGGTCCGAGGGCAGCAAGGCGCGCCAAGGGGAGCCCTGGACACAGAGGAGACCCCAGCGTTCCTGCCCTAGCTCTGTCACCGACAAGACCAAATCTTGCAAATGCTCTGGGCCTCAGCATCCTCATTCACGAAATGGGAATAACTGTACCAGCTGCATCTTCCTTGCAGTATTGTGTTGAGGCTCAAGCAAACCATCAAGAAGTTTCTAAGAACTCCTGGTGTTCCCAGAAGTATAGATCCTAAGGGGGGCTGGGATGAGGATGAGGAAGAGTATCTGGCCTGGAGTATTCACAACAGATTTTGGAGAAACTGGGACTCAAACCTGGGAAACAGTAGTAAACCGTTGGACAGAATTTGCACAAGGACTCTGTTTCAGAATACAACTTCTAATTCCTCTAAGATTTCACAAGCAAGGAGGGTGTCCATGGAGAGGCACAGCTGAGGTGGATCCTGAATGGTGAGGACAAATGAGCTGCACAAAAGGAGGGAAGGACAGGTGTTCCTTGTGAGAGGGGATGCGTCAAGGCTTGGAGGGAATAGCAAGCAGTGTTACTCAAGGAGGCATGAATCAACGGGCAAAAAGCTCAAGAGTAGGGAATGACACGGTGTAGGTCGGATGAGACCAGATTAAAGTAGCAGTGAAACCAGACAGAAGAGGCATTTAGGAAGAAAGAGAAAGTTCCAGGAGAGTTTCAAGCAATAGTTTAAGGAAGATTAGTCTGGCAAGTAATATGCAGGCTGGTGGCAGCTAAGATGGAAAAGAACAAGGAAAATTATCTATTAGCCATTCATAGCAGTGGTAATGGAGAGAAATGGAGAGATAAGAAACAAAGGAAAAAACTGAAAAGTATGGATGACTAGCTGGATGTAGAGGATACCCTGGTCCTCAGTGGCGGTAAAGACTGAGACCACTTTGTTTGGGCTGCTTTCTTGGACAGTGGTTTCAAGCCATTGTGTCCAGAGTATCGTGAGTACAATCGACTCATTGATAAGGAAAATTTTTTCTCGCTGCCCACAGCTTTCATCACTTGGTTCTGTAAGTGGGGTTTTCTTGATTCTTTCCATCTCGATTTAACATAAACTCCTGCTGTCCAGTTTTGCAATAAACGTTTATCGCTGTGTCCTTTTGTTGCTTTTTCACACTATAGGGGCACCAGAAGGAGAAGAGAGGGAGGACAGGTTCAAGACAAGATATAATTGCTGAAAAGCTCCCTAGCCTGGGAAAAGAAACAGTTATCAAAGTCCAGGAAGCACAGTGCTGCATACAGCCAAAACACATTGTAATCAAAATGATGAAAATTAAATATAAACAAAGAATACTAAAAGCAGCAAGTGAAAAGCGCAACAAATAACATACAAGGGAACTCCCATAAGGCTATCGGTTGATTTTTCAGCAGAAACTCTGCAGACCAAAAGGGAATGGCAATGTAAAGTGATGAAAGGGAAAAAAATCTACAACCAAAAATACTCATATTTTTTTTAACCTGTGGAACTCGGAAGCTTGAAAGTAGACTTATGTGTAGAACTCATCATTCTTTATCTGTACACTATTTGTATGAATTTTAGCCACTGGATCCTAGTGGTAAGACGCAATTCCAAAGTAGCCCACTAGATGGAAGACAATAACTACTTTCTCCCCACCCCATCCCAAATAAATGAAAGGGTGGGAAAACTAAGCACTGTGGCTTCACACATTTCTGTTTGTCTTCTAACCTCTTATAAGAAAACACAGACTTTTATAGCGACATCTATCTGCATTGCGCTGAAAAAGTGAGAGAAGGATTTTCAGACTAGTGAGACCTAAGTACACTTTTTCCCCCTGAAGCTTTTGGTTTGACTTTGTTTGGTTTTGCCCAGGAAGGACACAGTGGAGGGAACAAATAATGAGCGTGGTCTGGATAACAGTTTGAAGAGAGAGACCATTGATTACAATACAGTATGTATTGACTGACTGGTTGATATCTGCATGGCAGGGTTGGGGGAGTTCGGTGGGAAGGGCACGATGGGAATCTACAGATGGAAGCCGTGGTCACAATGAATAACAGTGAGACTGTTCCCTAAAGTCACAGAGCAAAATCATCCAAGGCTCTGTGCCACCGTCTCAGCCCTGACGCCCCAGTGGTGAGAAACTCCGAGTTGCTTAAGGGAGGCATTTACTTTCCCTTCCTCCTCCAGGATAGAACTGCACTTCATCAACTTAGCGGAAAGCAGCTGACAGTGGACTTCACACCTAACTCGAATAAGGAATTGCTATGAAAAGTGACCCAGCGAGGATAACTGCCCTGCGCGGTTCGATGAGGTCACGGCAGGCAGGAGGGTAAGGACTCCAAGAACCGCAGCAGCAGCATCGGGGGCCCAGGACCCGGACCCGGACCGGGATGCGCCCCGGAAGCCAGCGGCTCCTGGCGGTAGCGAGGAGTGGTTAAGTGCAGGTAACGAAAAGGTTAAGTGTTTTCCTCGTCGCAGCTCACCTTCCACTGCGGAGGAGCTGCCAGGCCAACCGCAGGCTCCAGCTGCGCTCACGTGACTTCTCCTCCCAGTTTTCCAACGGGAAGCACGCGCAGATCTGTGTAGTGTTATTACCATATATAGAGAGAAACTGCTAGGCGAAAAACCCCGGAGAAGCCTGAGTCAGTTGCCTTAAGTAGGAGTGACCGGCCCGGGGAGGGGGTGGTTAAGAGGAAACCTGCCCTGCAGCACACATCATTACTAACGGTGTCAGGTCTGCTGATGATTCAGAAGACAGATCAGAAAAGGGAAGTGCTGCAAATGGGCATCTAACTGCAGGAAAGGTTATTAAACAGCTATTAAAAATTCTGGAGAACTAATGAAAGACAGACTTTTCTCAACCTTGATTTTTAAAGATGATAAGTTCTAACCTTCTCCCTACGTGTACTTGTTTTTTTTATTTAAACAAAACAAAAAATATTCTAAATAGAAATAGTCCAGTGGATGATCTAAGACAAAATCTCTGTGACTGAAGCATTGCTGCCGGTTAAAAAATAATGCAAGTTACACATGAGGTATCCTTACTGACCAGAAATGATTATGGATGTGTAACTGCTTTGATGTTGTGACATAATTGTTACTGGCAGACTGAAAAATAGACCCACCAAGAATTTTGACCAGAATGGTATCAAAGGGAGGTCAGGGACTTTTGGATGAAGGTCTGGAAAAGAATTGAAAGCTTTTACATCTATTCCTAGCGTTTCCATCTTGCCAGTGTGTGCATAGTTCAAACTACCTCAGTTTTCCACTCATAAAATGGTCATAGCATCTATCTCTACATAGTTTTTAGTACTCTATTAAATTTTTCTGAGATTATGTCCATAATGCTTTCTGAACCTCTTGAAAGCAATAGAGTCTCACTTTTAAAAACTTTCCTGTCACAGCGTATTATCTGATCATCAACATATAGTTTTTAATATAGTTTTGTTGATGATCAGACAATAATAAATAATGCCTGTAACTTGGGAAATTTAAACATGAATAAATAACCAGAGTGAGCCTATAGGCTTATTCTTGGATTCCATAAAAGTGGCCTCCAAAAGGGCAGAGTATTCTGTGCAAGTCAACTAGGAAAACCACTCTATAATGTTGCTAAGATTAAGCAACGTGACAGAGGAAACCAAATAACTACCCACTGAGAGTCTCCTTGTGTAAAGTAATAATTCTGCAGATTTCCAAATGTATCCCCCAAAACAATACTTTCCCACTAAATTGACTGTCATTTCTTTAATAGAAGGCAACATTCTCATCCTGGAAAAATCAAGCAGTAGAGAAATGCAAAAAAGAAAAATGTGAATATCCCCTACAGCCTTACACTCCCCAGAGACCAGAGAGATCAAAACTATCCTGCCTGACCTCTTTCTAAAGATAAGCATGTACACATACACATGCACACACGTGGATGTGATCATAATATAGATAATGCTCTACAAGGGACTTCCTTCACTTGATTCATTTTATATAACTTTACACATTAATATGTATACATCAACCCCATTGTTACTACTGGCTGCAGCCATTGACTGATATAACTGTTTATCAGTTCTTCCATCTCTCATGAAGCCTTAGGGTTCCCCTCAGTGATGTTTTCAGATTACAGAAAATGTTGCCGTGAACATCTTTAAATTCTTATATATCCATGATCAAGAATTTCCCCTAATGGTAAATTATAATAAGAGGGATTTCTGTTCAAAGTCAGGAGACTTTAAAAATGCTGTAGTTTCATTTCCCTTTCCTCAAAAGCACTCACATGCCCACTGTGGACTTACAAAATATTCACAAAATGAAAGCTGAGAGTTATGTTTTATTCAGTGGGAATTTTTAGGACTTCAACCCTGGGAGCATCTCAAGTAAGCCTGAGATAACTGTTCTGAGGAGGTGAGGGGAGGAGTCAGGTTATATAGAAGTAAGTTTTGCAACAAAGGGCAGGTAATTGGAACATCATAAGATTATTGTTAATTAAAGAAAACCAGATATCCCAAGTTATGAAAGATGCAAGAGTTGGGCCTCACTGAAATAAATCACTCCTTTATATACACCTCAGCTCTCTGGGGCCCGCATCCTGTGCTTTCGCAACCCTGAGCTTCCTCAGGGCTCATGTAGGGAGTGGCTGCAGTCTGATGGCTGCTGGACTGCAGGTACTCTTCTCCTTCCTGGGTGCCCTTGGGCTCACTGGCTCACTAAGCATGGTGGCTGCAATAGCTGATGGCTGTGACATCCTTTGTTTACTCCTATGGCAGGAAATATTCCATTTCTCACCGCCTACTGAATTGTATGAGGGTCTATTTTCTGTTGCTGCTGTATTTGCAGCTCAAGCCATTCTTGTTAAGATATGTTGGAAGTCTTACCAGTTTAAGCATCATGGTACTGTATCAAAGACCCCTCCAAAGAATATCAGCTGATCCAGCCAATCAGTTTCTGTTCCCCTGGTTTTCAACAGCAGGCAGACAACAACAGTGCCCACTTTACTATTAGTTCCATGGGTACCTTAACGTGGCACTCTGGAAAACCTCTCCCCAGAGTGTGGCTTAGACATGACCTGTCGGAGATGCCTTCACTCCCCATTGCCCAAGTCTGAATGGTGAGATTTCCACTTTCCCACAGACCTCAGCTTGCATGCTAGAGTCTGCAGGGCCTCCTCGGACCCAGGAAAAAGAAAAGGTGGATGAAGTGATGTCTGCCATTAGTTCATATCTCTTAGACAACTCTCCTGGAGGGGAGGCCAGGAAGTGCGTGGTGGAAGGCAAATCCCACGAGGGAACACTGCAAAAAGACCCCCTCCCCTATGATTTTTTCCTCCCTCTCTTTCTTTTTTTTAAATTGAGGTATATTGACATATGGGCTTCCCTGGTGGCTCAGCAGTAAATGATCTGCCTGCAATGCAGGAGACTTGCAGGAAATGTGGGTTCAATCCCTGGTCAGGATGATGCCCTGGAGGAGGGCATGGCTACACCCATTCCAGTATTCTTGCCTGGAGAATTCCATGAACAGAGCCTTGCGGGCTACAGTCCATGGGATCACAAACAGTCGGACACAACTGAGCGACTAAACAACAATGTTGACATGTAAGATTGTACTAATTTTAGGTGTACAACGTAATTTAATATTTGTATTGTGAAGAGACCAGTTAACATCCATCACCACACAGTTATAATTTTTTTTCTAAAGATGAGAACTTCTAAGATTTACTGTTTATCCTCCTCTCTTGATTTATCCTTTGTTATACCAGTTTTTATAATCTTTTTTCTTTATTGACCAGGCAGTTCTACATATTAGTTTAGTTCTACTGGTGGTCACTATTATATTTTACCAAAGACATGTGAGTCCACATTTCTCTCTCAGACTCTAACAGCAATTATAGCAATGTTCTGGACTTTCTACCCCAATGGGAACCCTTTGCAGGTCTTTATTTTTTCTTCCTGCCCTTCTTCTTTCCTTTCCCCAGGCTTTACTGAATAATCTGTCCAATTTTCCAGACACTGTAATAATTATTTTCTTACAATATGACTTATTTTTTAAGATTACTTTTAATTGCATCACACTTCATTTCTTAGAATTTATTTAGATTTTACTCTATATTTTATTGGATTTTTACTACTTAGTGTCCTTTCTTATATATCTTTTCCTTTCTTGTAATCCTTACTCTGATTCAGATTTTATTTAACTAAAATATCTTCACAAGTAATTATTCAAAAAAAGTACATGACTGGTATATTATTACATTCTGATTTTCTGAATATAATTCATAGTTACCATTCTTTTCCTTTTCCTACCATTCATTCTTTCCATTTTCTTTTCCTCTAATAAAACCTCACACACTTCATGGTTCTTGATATTAGAAATGGGCTTTGAAAAATAATGCTGTCATTATTTGATGAACATTTTCAATTTTCAAGATTCAGCAGGTACTTTCTCTAGCTTTGAAGAATTGTTTTATATTATTTCATTGATTTTTGTCCTGCTTCTGTTTTTGCATTTAGAACTCTGATTATTCTTAGATTGGACTACTAAATCTGTTCTCCAAGGTGTTTTTCTTTTCTCACAATCTTTCTTGTGTGTATACTCCATCAATGTAATCCAGATTTGGGGTTGTCATATTATTCACTGTCATTATCTAGATTTTTTTTTTTTGGCAATTATAGTTTTAAATTTTTGTCAAAGAACTGTTTATTTTCAGAGCATTTATTTTGGTGAAAACCTGGTTTGTTGGTTGGTTGGCTGGTTTAGTGGATTCAATATAGTCTCAAATCTCATTGTGAATATGAACTAGGAGTTTTTTCCTAATTCCCCTGGATCTTGTTTCATGGAGGTCCCTTTGTTCTGAATGGTCATCTTGGTGCTCCCCTTCTGACCAGAAGATTCTACCTCTGTAGTTAGTGATGTTGCTGTCTAGCTGATTTACTTGTATTAGCAGGTACATAGATCTGGCTCTGGGGTCTCCTGGGAGGAAATGATCGGAGCCTTGACCAAAAGGAGTGAGTGAGCCGCTTCTTAGGCAGGCTGGTGATGAGGGAGGGCATAGTGCAAGTGGCTTCCTTTCAGGTATGCCAGAGGAAAGCACCCTGGCATGCTGAGCCCGCTCCACAGGCAGGCAGCAATGGGGCCAACCGGGATTGGAGCTATTCCTCTGGCCAACTGAAGGAATTTGGGCCAGCGAGAAGATGCCTTCAAACACAGATCTGACTGTGGAGTCCAAGGGTTTCCCTGAGGAGAGGGAGCAAGACCTCATGGGCTTTCTTATAACCTGACTCCCCTCACTGTATAGCCTCTGTAGGAATTTTCTGTTGCATGACAAATGACCACAAAGTTAACGGCTTAAAATAACACATGTGTATTATGTCATAGTTTGCATGGGTCAGGAGTCCAGGCATGTCCTCTGATCAGGCTCCACCAGGCCACCATCTCATCCCACATGAGGCTCTAGATTCTCTCTCAAGCTCATTAAGTGTTTGGCAGAATTCGGTTTCTTGCAGCCAGATGACCAGGTCCCCGGTTTTCTTGCTGGGAACTGTGCTCCGTTCCTAAGGCCACTTGATGTCTCCTGCTGCATGGCCCCCAAGGCAGGCCACAAAGCAACTCTCTGCAGCTTTCCAGGCCCCTTCAGGCAAGTGTAGGGTGTTCAGACTGCCATGTCATGGCTTAGGACGTAAAGAGCGTTCTATGACTGGGTAGAGGTTGGCCTGAGGTCCCTGAGATGCAAAAGTGATTATTAGGGATGACATGTTTCAATCTGTTTAAGAAGAACACAGTCTCTAGGAAAGGAATTTTAAGACAGAGAGGGCAGTTTAGGTAATAATACTAATAGCATGATCCAGACCAAAATCCAATGCCACAGAAGAACAATGAGTTTCTAGAAATAAAATTATCTTGAGGATGCTCTGTGAAAGACACTGTGGAGAGAATGAGAAGAAGCCAGGGAGGAAATATCTCACAAGACATGTCCGATAAAGGATGTTTACCCAAAATATAGAAAAAAACTGTTAAAACTCAACAATAAGAAAATTAACAACCAGATTTAAAAATGAGCAAAATGAGATGCCAACACACACCTATTAGAATGACCAAAATCCAGAACACTGATCCCACCAAATGCTCACAAGGAGCATTTGAACCCTCATTCATTGCTGGTGGGAATGCAAAATGGTGCAGCCACTATAGAAGACCATTTGGCAGTTTCTTACAAAACTAAACATACTCTTACCAGGTAATCCAGGAATCACATTCTGGTATTTATGCAAATAAGTTGAAAACTTATGTCCACATACCCCACCCTCCCAAAAAAAGTGACCTCTCAAGCCATGAAAGACATGGAGGAAACCCAAACATAAAGAGCTAGTTAGAAAAGGCTACATGCTGTATGATTCCAATTATACGACATTCCGGGAAAGGCAAAACTATGGAGACATAAAAACACTGGTTGCAAGTGAATAGGAGAGAGGGGATGATGAATAGGCAGCCACAGAGGAATTTTTAGGGCAGTGAAACTATTCTGTACGACACCACTATAGGGAGACTCTCTGTACTTTCTGCTCAGTTTTGTTGCAACCTGAAACTTCGGTTGATCTAAAAAACAAAGTCTATGTAAACATCATGAGGAACATGGGTTTCTAAAGGATCTGTAAAGACTGGCTTGAACATATGCGTAGCTGATGTTTAGTGTTTCTTCCAGCCCAGTCGCTCTGGCTGGCACAAAGCCTGTGCCCGGGAGCGATGGCTGTGTGGCTCTATTCACTGAAGACGCAGCCTGAGCACAGAGCAAACCCAGCTAGGCTCCTTCTCCCTAGGACTTCAATGGGGATGAGGACAGAGCAGTATTGTGTGGAGTAGACTAGCCACATCTGTTGCCTGAGGGTGACAGATATGCAACAAAACTCCCTTTGGCAGTGAGAAACAATGGCAAAGTTAATTCTTCAGATGTGAGTATTGTGCTCTCTTGGGAATAAGAATCAGACAGATGACCCTTTGAGTGACACTAAAGTCTAAGGGGGCTTCCCAGGTAGGCAGTGGTAAAGAATTTGCCTGCCAATGCAAGAGACATTGGGTTTGATAGGAGACAGGAGACTTGGATTTGATCCCTGGGTCAGGAAGATTGCCTGGAGGAGGAAATGGTAACCCATTCCAGTATCCTTGCCTGGAAAATTCCATGGAGAGCCTGGTGGGCTACAGTCCATGGGTTCACAAAGAGTTGGACACAACTGAGCACACACACACACAAAGTTCAAGAAGGATACTTAGGTGTGTCATGGGGGTGATGAAATAGAACACTGGAGGGAGAGTTAGACACTGATCTCCTAGATAATTTTGGAACTGGAGGGTTTCCATTCATTTTGGAAAAATAGAATAATGTAACATCTACTCACAGATGATTGTATAATTTATTTTTTCCAAATACTTTGACTTTGTTTTATGTCCTTAAGTTTCCATCTGTATATTTGGAACTCAACGAGTATAGTGTGTGCAGGAGAAGGATTTGGGAAGCAATCCATCCATCTTAGAGTCAAAACTAAAAATAGTTCAGTTAACTTTGTATCCAGATAACTTTTTAAAAGAGAAAACACTAGATTGAAATCACAGCATATTTGACAAACAACATAATCCATGCGCCTCTGCTTTCTTAGTGGATTGAGATCCCCTGGGAATCCACAACAGGATGTGGCGAGGAAATCCTACAGCAGCTACTTAGATGGAGTCTCTGAGTTGCTGCTTTGGTTTCGCTTTAATGTTCCTGGATTCTCAGGCTCATTCGTTTCCTTTCTTCTTTGGCTTCTTACTTGGCTATAAACTGGTCAAACCACACCCATTAGAAAAACTAGTATCAAAAAGAGAAAGAAGAAAGGTGGAAGAAAGGAAGGGAGAGAGAGAGAGGAAGAGAGAAGAAGGAAGAAAGGGAGGGAGGAAGGCAGAGTGGGGGGTGGGGAGGAAATAACCAGCGCTGATCATAATGTGGGGAAATTGGGACCTTTGTGCATTGCTGAAGCGAGTGTGAAATGGTGCCATGCTACAAAAACCAGCATGGCAGTTCCTCACAAAATTAAACAAAATTACCATATGATCCAGCAATGCCACTTCTGGGTATCCACCCAAAGGAATTGAAAGCAAGCACTGGAAAAAGATATTGGGTACACCCAATATCGTAGCAGCATTATTCATAAGAGCCAAAAGATGGAAACACCCCAGTGTCCACCGATGGATGAACGAGTAATGTCGTCTACACATACAATGCATACAGTGGAGGATTATGCAGCCCTAAGAGGCATGAGCTGCTGACACACACTTATTACATGGATGAACCTTGAAGACAATATGCTAAGTGAAATAAGCCAGGCACACAGGGGCAAATATCGCGTCTTTCCACTTACAGGAGGTACTCAGAGTAACAGTTAAATTCATAGAGACAGAAAATAGAATGGTAGTTTCCAAGGCCTGGAAGGAGGGGACAATGGGAGTTCGTGTTTAATGGGTAGAGGGTTTCTGTTTGAGAAGAAGCATAAGTTCTGGTGGTGGGTAGCAGTGGTGTATTTACCTAATGCCACTGAGCTGTATACTTATAAATAGTTAAAATAGTAAATTTTATGTCACGCATATTTTGCCACAATAAAAATTATTCAGAAAACGAAAAACCATTGGGCCGTGGGAATGGAAACATGGCTTTCAGAGCCAGGTGGCTGCACTGTTCCTGTACAACACTTAGCTCTGTGGTCACCCTCCCTTCTGAGACCTGTAAGTCTGTGTTCATTCATTCACTTATTCATTTTTGTTCACTAATGTTTAATGTTTATTAAGCACATACTGTGTGTTCAGTTTACTCTGAAACTATAGAATAGTTCAAAAACCCTTGATTGCAGTTCAGATGCATCAAAATCATCAACATATGGCAATAATCAAAATTGCTTGCTTTCCTCACTGCACATTTTTCACATTCAGATATAGATTTGATTCTGAAATCAGAGTATCACAAAATATCAAAGCTGGGAGAAAAATGACCTAGCCTAGTAAATTATTTAGCAGAGTAATATTTTTTCAAATAAAATGCTACAGGGATCACTAATATAACAAAATAAAATATTAAAACTGGTACATAGCCTTCTTGGACAGTCAGTTTTTTACTGTTGGGTCAAAAACACGACATCGATGGTGGCAGACTTAAGCATATTCAAAAACTCCTGACTCCCAAGGTACACCAGAGCTTTTAGGCAGCCACGGGGGCCTAAATCCCATAGGATTTAGGTCAATATCCCATATTGAATTTACCCCTTCATCCTACAGATTTAATTGATCAACCACAAAACACGTTACAATTTTTTGTTGTGATTTTTAAAGAACAGTTCTAAGGTACACCTGAAAATTGAAATAATTTGTTCTTTGACTCAGTTTTGTTTTTTTAATCTGTAAAGCAATTGAAGATTAGAAAAGTCTGCATGGCCATGAGGGTGGTTTTTGATAAATGTGGTAGAGTACAGAGTGTGGACTTGGAGCCCCAAAATCTAGGTTCTGGTTCTAGTTCTGCTAGTGTGAGACGTGGCAAGAATCAGGTCACCTCCCTGATCCTGATGCTGTGTTATTTCTGAAAGTAAGGATAATAATGCCCAAGGCACCTAGTTTCTGAGGTTACCATGTACACGTGAGTTAAGCTTATAGTTTGAAGTATGTTTTTGCCATAGTATAAGAAAATGATAGTAACGATCCCCCAAAACGGAGTTCTTTTAAGTTTAAATAAGATGGTGTGTACATTTAACTCTGTATATTAATAAACATTAGAAGTTTGTTAGTCTAAATATTTTTAATTTATAAAAATGAAACATTACTTGTTTAAAAAAAAAAAAAGCCAAGTAGAGTCTGTAAACAAGTTTTGAAGTCTACCTCTGTCATTGGGTAGGAATTTCTAGAGATTAAAAATAGCAGTTAATTTCCCCTTCCCAGTAAGGAAATGTAATTTATTGGTCCCTCAAATGTATGATCACTCTACTCAGAGTTCAGATTGCCCAGTTCTTTCTCTTAATCAAATTTACATTTGGAATGCAAGATTTTAAAACATTAAACTTATTTTTCTATTAAAACAATTTTATTCATTTAAAATTTTAAGCTACATGCCTTTAAAAAATTTTTAAATATATTTATTTATTTGGCTGCACCGGGTCTTGGCTGTAGATGTGGGATCTCTTTTTCGTTATGGCATGCAAGATCTAGTTCCCTGACCAGTGACCAAACCCAAGCCCCCTGAACTGAGAGTTTTAGCCATTAGACCACTAGGGAAGTCCCTTAAGCAACATACTTTGATAAGGCTCTTCCTCTTCTGGAATGAATAGAAGCACAAAACATGTAATAAGGATTTCTGTTTCAGACTGATGCCTTTGATAATTATCAAAACACCTAAAACAGGATGTACCTATATAAGATGTGAAATTTTCTTGCTCTGTCAGAAGTATTTCTTAAACAGTGCTTTTTAATCAGCATTTTTTTTTCCCCAAAGAAATCAGTGCTCTAGGGCAGGGACTGGCAAACAAGCCAAGGCCTGCAAACCAAATATATCCCAATTCCTGTTTTGGAAAATGAAATTTCACTGGAACACAGCCATGCTCATTTGTTTACATATTGTCCAAGGCTGCTTTTGCATCATGACTGCAGTTGAATCATCGCTGCAGAGACTATATGGTTTTCAGAGCCAAAAATATTTCCTATTAGATCCTTTGTGGAAAAAAACTGCCCACCCTTGTTTTAGGGACTAGGTAGAGGAAAAAAGAAAAAGATGGTCCCCCCAGCCCTTTTTTTTTTTTTGCCTCAATGTTTCCATCAGGAGGTTCTAAAATATAAATACTCCACACTGAGTTGAAAAACAGCGTTCTATCTAACGCTAATGAAAGCCTGACATTGAAAGATCTCCTTTGGTCCGTGTGCCTCATGGTTGCACTCTGGGAAGTGAGTTCCCTTCCTTCCTCTGTCTGTGGAAGCAAAGACCGGGTTGCTGGGTCCAGACTCCCGAGGCAATAAGATTTTTTAAAGGGCAGACAACAGTGATACATAAACAACAAATAACAAAATGATGCAGATGCTTTGCACACGTTTTTGGTTGGGAGTGTGGACCACTTTGACCCTAGTGACACACTGACTGCTGCTGCTTTGGAACCTCAGGTTCGGGGACAACAGAGAGTGGTCGGTGGCCTCGCAGAGGCACCTTTCCTGTGGTCCCCACTCTGCAGTCCTGGGGCTCTCCCCATCCTTTTGTAGGTGAAATGTTTCCTGTGCCGGCCACAGCCTTAAACCCTGGGTATAGCCAAGCCTGATGCTTGTCCCACTCGATTCAAACCTCCTCGCTACGAAAGGCAATCCATTGCGCTTTTGCTTAAGTGCTTTGAGTTGGTTTTCAGTTTACTCATCATCACAGCAGTTCTTCGTCTGAATAGTCTCTGCAGCTCTAACATGCTAGGATTTTCTAAAATTTTTTATTGGAGTAGAGTTGATTTACAAAATGTTGTCTTAGTTTCTGCAGTACAGCACAGTGAATCAACTTTATTAATACATATATATGTATCCATTCTTTTAAAAATTCTTTTCCTATATAGGTCATTACAGAGTATGGGCTAGAGTTCCCCTGTGCTATACACCTTACAAAGTAAACATAATAAACGCACAAATCAGCTGTATTCCCATTCCTACAATTCAGAAATAAGTGAGAGAGAATTCTTCTGCCTCTCTCTCAACCAACAAGTATTAATATGCTTTTAGCTAATGGCACCCCACTCCAGTACTCCTGCCTGGAAAATCCCATGGACGGAGGAGCCTGGTAGTCTACAGTCCATGGGGTGGCTAAGAGTCGAATACGACTGAGCGACTTCACTTTCATGCATTGGAGAAGGAAATGGCAACCCACTCCAGTGTTCTTGCCTGGAGAATCCCAGGGACAGGGGAGCCTAGTGGGCTGCCGTCTATGGGGTCACACAGAGTCGGATATGACTGAAGTGACTTAGCAGCAGCAGCAGCAGCTGCAAGTAAGAGAAAACCAAGGCTCAATTTTCATTTGCCTTAAACAATCAGAAATAATTGGCTTACCGAAGTCCAGATATAAAGTGACTTCTTAAGCAGGACAACTAATTAACAGTCAATCTTAAGTTACAGCAATAAGGAACTGCAACACAGACAAATTTAAGTGACTTCTTAAGCAGGACAATTAATTAACAGTCAGTCTCAAGTTACAGCAATAAAGGACTGGGACAAAGACAAATTGAATATTTCTTAAGTGCTGTTTTGAAGACTAAATGAAAATCACTCATCTGTATCTAAATATCTAAGTAGTGGAAATCAGTGAGTAAATTCAGCAAATTGGCCATATGGGGAATTGATTACAGTGGGTGGACATGGATGAATTGACTTTTGGCCACCAACTTACAGCGGATGATGCCACGTTTGAGGGACCAGCAGATCAACAGCCACCCTGTCCCCCATCTAGGCCTTCCTCTCTTCCTGCCTTCTCCTGGTGTCAGCTTGGCCCAGCCTCGCTGCCTGGTAATTGCCGTGGTGCAGGCGTCACCTGCAGACACACCAGTAGGTAGAAGCAGAACTTTGGTTTCCTGTGTCTCTTTTTAAGATGGAGGGAAACTTCCCAGAAGCTTCCTCCCCACCCAAACCACATCACTGGCCTGAAATGACCCATGCCTGTCCATGTCTCAGCCTACCACTTGCAAGGGGCATTCATGGAGACCACTGGTGACTGATTCTCCAGAGCAGGCCTGCCCACTGAAGCACACAGCTACGCAGAGGAGAGTAGAAACTTTGACAAAGCTGTGTTGTTAGAAAAGAGAAGGGAGATGGCCAGAGTAGGAGCCGACAGTTTCTGCTGCCTTGTCTTTGTGATTTAACATATATATATATATTTCCCCACAGCAGTAAATGATTTTGGAAATGTGATTTCAACCAAAAATATAATTGCATAAAAACATCAGAGTTTATTTAACAAGTTCCCTGTTGAATTAGGGCAATTCAAATCTTCACTATTGTTAATCACTCAGTGTTTTGTCCTAAGACTATCGTATTCATGTTTGTAAACACATTACCTTGAAAAATGCTATTTCTCTTACTGAAATAAGTATTACCATCGACAGGTGCCTTTAGTTTTTCTTTTTTTTTTTTTGTATATACTGCAATTTTATTTCAATCGCACAAACGAAGTTAGCGTGTAGGAAATTTAAATGGAACAGTATGGTAAAAATAGCAGAGAAACAAAAATTCTACAAAGGAAGTACACCTAGAGCATGAGGATTCAACATTCATTAGTGTTTCATCTTCAGTTCTGATTGACACTTGATGCTTGCAAATTCTGAAACAAACTTTGAGATCATGATGACTATTCTGAAGAGATTTCAGCACCAGCACTAAGGTTGTACATTCAGTTGGTTTGCAGTTGACTTGTTAGCCATTTACATAGTGTGTAGTACAGATTTGTCACAGGTCAGATCACAGTGTTAAAGGAAGGAAGTACCTTCCTGTAATTAGAAAGGAGCCCCTAAACTGCACTCAGCTTAAGACATCCAATGTACAAGAGCACGAAAACCATCATAATAACGTGGCTCCAAGGAACATAGTTTTGATAAGGAAAATAACCTAAGCTTCTGTTTCCCGTTTTAATTACTGAAATCTCTAACAATGACATAACTGTCACACAGGACAGTAAATGTGTACAGTAATTCAATCACACTTCTTGGAAAGAACACATTTAGCAGTCTGGGATAAAGCAGAACGACAGGAAATAAAATGTGATTCAACACTGGTTCTTTTTGTCATTTTACATAGACATGTTAATATTTAGACCAAGGCACAAAACGTTTAGTGCATAAACCAGTTTCTTCTTCAAGATCTAGCATTTTTAGCGTAGTCTTTTATCTTACTTTGGACCACTTATACCCAGTACTCTATCCTACTGTTTAACTTAATCAACAAAATCAAAAATGATTTCTGACCAGATTTATGGGGGACATAAACATTTATATCTCCAAAGTGTTTGCATAACCAAAAGTACGGTAATAAAGATGGGAATGCCTCCTATTTCTTTAAGAAAGTAGTACTTTATAAGCTTGCTGCATCTTTAATGTCTTTACTGGTGGATGACAATATCTGATAGAAAAAGAACCGCATATTAGAATTATGATAGCTCATCCATCACAGATTAATCTAAAAATGAAGTTTCTACAGAAACAAGACCTGTTTTAATACGGGGAAAAAAAAATTTCCTCATTCAAACCTCTTTGAAGTGGTGATGGCTGCAAACCTGCATTTAGAAAACTATGCTATCAACAAGCTCTGTCTTATGAAGGAAGATTAAGAAATCCAGAAAGCAGACAACAGTGGATTATTTCTTCAAAATTTTAGTAAAACTACAGATAATCAAAGATTTCAAAGCAAATATGGCACATAACAACTCAAGCATAAACCAAGATGGAGAGCCTGGAGAATTTTTGATTTCCTAGATTTCCAAAAAATGCTATCATTGTAACATACAGGATTGCTCCCCTATTTTAATCTCAGAAGTTTCAAAGAAAAGGGAGTGCATTGCACACACACACACACACACACGTACGTGAGTGCCCACACAAACACGCACACGTACATGGTGGTAAGTAGGGCATCTAGTTCCTTCTTCCTACCACCTAACTCTCTATTTATTTTTTTTATTTATCTCTATTTATTTATCTAGTTTTTCAAGAAAAAAAAAAAATATGTACAATTTATATTATACATGCAGACTTTGGTAACCTTTACTACCAGTTCCTATGTTGACTCTCCCTCAAACTAGAAGAGCTCTTGGCCAATTTATTTTGACAAAATGTTTACTGACGATGTTGCCAAGCCCCATAAAATGAGTAAGACCTAATCTCTGTCTTTCCGAGCTTAGAATTCACTAGAGTTTTTCCCCAGTTAACCCTCAGCAGGTAGCGGTCTTTCGATGATCAGAACTGCCTGATTTATGTATGTATTTAATACTTCTTGAGCATCTGTTACTTGCCAGGTCCTGTCCTAGGACGGAGGAGTGTGATGCCCTCACGGAACTCGGTAGCATCCAGAGGCACTGAGGAAGTAGTCTAAGTGGACCTTTTGTAGTTGCTCCTCCCACCCATTGTTCTCAGGCCCTTTGCTCTCCGAAAGGAAACATCTGGCCTCCCTCTCTTTTTCTGAATACTTTTGAGGGAGGAGATTCATGTATATTTTCTCGATTCTGGCCTTGTCACTGATGTCATAGATAATGTAGCTTTCTCAACAAAGGGTTCAGCCAGAAATTTTAATTTGACAGACTTTGTTTCCTGATGCAGTCCACAGCAAACAAACAAGGCAGGAAGTGCTCACAATGAACTTGGCTGGTTGCTGCCAACCGCCCGGGAGAACTGGAATCCTGCTGACCCAGTGAGCTAACTGCATTCTCTCCTGGGACCCTGGACCTACTAGGGCAGTGAGAGGCCACAGAGCACTGGGCTCTGACTTGGCACTTCCGTTCAGTTTAGAATTTTTCAAGACAAAATTTCATGCTTAAACACAAATAGTTCTGCAGTTGCCCGGTGAACATGTCTTTGTTTGTTGTTTTAGTTTTACTGAAATATAGTTGACTTACAATGTTGTATTTAATTTCTGCTGTACAGCAAAGTGACTCAGTTATACACACACACATATATATAGGACGTTATTGTTAATTCATTCTATATATAATAGCTTGCATCTGCTAATCCCAAACTCATCTTTCTCTCTCCCATCCTCCCATCCTTGGCAACCCAAGTCTGTTCTCTATGTCTGTGAGCCTGTTTTTGCTTTGTAAATATGTTCATTTGTATTTTTTCTTAGATTCCACATATAAGTGATATCCCATGGTATTTGAACTTGGTTTTTAAAAAAGATATAAGCATTTCATTTTTACCAAAATAAAATAATAAGAATCTTTCTACCTTTTTGTGGTCCATCTAAACTGATGCAGTTAATAAATTCCTTTTTTGACTCAGGGACTTGATTCATAGACTGTTAAAGAGTTAGAAGGACTTTGGAAATGATCATGTCTAACGATGGGTGAGCCTGGCTGTCCACCCAAACAACATGGGGAGGTTTTAACAGTATAGTTTCCCAGGCCCCACATGGACCAAAG
This sequence comes from Bos taurus, assembly GCF_002263795.3. Lineage (NCBI taxonomy): Eukaryota > Metazoa > Chordata > Mammalia > Artiodactyla > Bovidae > Bos > Bos taurus. Next base: position 19,936,614 of record NC_037340.1, read on the forward strand.
GAGTCAGATTCTCAGGGCATCATCAGGTCCAGGTGCCAGAAACATTGGTCTAAACCTCAGGTTTCACAGATGAGGAATTATCCGCCAAAAGTTTGATGGAGTCATAAATCATGTCATCAGAATTGAGACTTTCTTTTTTTTTTTAAACTCAAACATCAACTTCTTTCTTTAGTTTATTACCCGAGCAAAGAGGCTACCCTTGAATCCTTCTAAGGAGATGGGGAGAGGTCAGTAAATGAACAGCAGGGGCAGAAAAAGCAGGCGAGCCAGGGGGGCTGCAGAGTCATCTGCGAGATGGCAAAAACCACAGGAGAGAGGACAAGGGCGAGCTGAGCGGCAAGGCGTTCCTGCTGCAGGAGCAAGCCTGCTCCCAGCGACACCCCTCCTTTCCTGCGCAGACTGGAGCCCGCTGGGAGGGGCTGAGGACTGCGGTGAGCGCTGCAGTGTCGGCTTGCAGAGCAGAGCCGCCCCACGCGGTGATGCGGGAGCAGGATCTGACTCAGGGTGAGGTAACGCTGACTCAGGGGCCGCGCTCTGCACACACAGCTCGCTGCCGGCGCTCCCCACCCGGCAGGCAGGGAAGAGCTAGAGGGTCAAGGTAGCAGACACACATCAGCTGAAGCCCAGGCTGCTCTTTTCTGCTCAATGCAGATAAATACAGCAAAAGTGGCATGATACAGCTTTTTAGTAGAAAGACAGCAAAGGTTGATTTTTTTTTTTTAATGATATATATTTTAAAAGGAATATAATCTGCTGAGACTGAGTTCTCCATAAGATGCCTTTATTGAGAGGATCTGGTAGCTCAGCGGTAAAGAATCTGCCTGCAATGCGGGAGAGGCAGGTTCAATCCTTGGGTCGGGAAGATCCCCGGAGAAGGAAATGGCAACCCACTCCAGTATTCTTGCCTGGAGAATCCCATGGACACAGGAGCCTGGAGGACTGCAGTCAATGGGGTTGCAAAAAAGCCTGACACAACTTAGTGACTAGAGCACCACCACCGTTTACTGAGGCCCTACTGTGCAGAAGGCAGTGTTCCAGGTGTTAGCTTCTGGAACTTACATTCTTAGAACTGAAATCATAAATGTCTTTCAGAAACAAATACATAAATGGTTTCCTTTCCTTGGAGTAACAGCTTCCTGGTGGCTTTTGTTTTTTTTTTTTTTTTTGAGGTCTGCTTCTTTTCGTATTTAAGAGAGCAGCAATTTAATCAAATGAGAAGACCTAAAATAAAGATTGTGACATCCTAGCAAATACAAAGTATTAGGTTAATTTTGCTCTTTCGTAGCATGTTAGATGGAACTCCACAAAGCCACACATTATTATGAAAAGCAAAATTTTGTAAAGTCTGACCAAGGATCAAAATCCATAAACTATAACATAGTTTATATTATATTGTGGATTATATAGTATAATCCACAAACTATAACTCCACATTTTTTTACTCTTGTGTCAACCTAAAAAGTACTGGTATATAATTGTAACAATATCACCAATAGCTATAATTTATCGAACACTGTGTGCCAAACATTGTTCATTTAAAAAATTTAATCCTTACCATAAGCTTTGGAGGCAGGTCTTTTTACAGACGTGATAACTGAAGCACAGAGAGGTTAAGAAACATGTGTAAGAGGGGCTTCCCTGGTGGTCCAGTGGCTAAGACTCTGCGCTCTCAATGCTGGGGGCACAGCTTCCATCCCCGGTCAAAGGAACTAGATCCCACATGCCGCAACTAAAGGTCCTGCGTGCCTCAACTAAGACCTGGTGCAGTCAAATAAATAAATTAACATAAAAAAAAAGAAACAGGTCTAAGATTACACCGTTCTTTTAACTTTTTATTTTGTATTGGAGTCTAACCGATTAACAGTGCTGTGATAGTTTCAGGTGGAGAGCAAAGGGACTCAGTCATACATATACATGTGTCCATTGTCCCCAAACTCCCCACCCATCCAGGCTTCCAGATGACATTGAGCAGAGATCCCTGTGCCATACAGCAGGGATCTGTAACAGTTGGTTATCCATTTTAGATATAGCAGTGTACACATGTCGATCCCAAACTCACTTCTCTTCCCCGCATCCTCCCCCCTTCACCCCCAGCGCCTAAAATGACATAGCACTTAAACCAAATTCAAAGCCAGTTAGTTTGATGCCCAAGCCCCCGTTATTCACAAACAAGCTTTGGTGCCTCCCCAGATATCCTCATGAATTGATCGTGCATTGTAAGTGGGAAGAGCAGAGCACAGTGGTTAAATGCCAGGGCTTTGATGTCAGGCACATCCTCTGCATCCTGGCTCTGCTGCTGCCTGGGCAAACAATGCCTGCCTCACTGAGTTGTCCTGGGAGCACAGGATAATTCGTGTTAAGCAGATAAATCAGTTCTTGGCTCTTGGCTCTCAGTTCATGCTGACCATAATAACTGTGGTCAAAAAGATGATGGTGGTGACTATACAGGAGCCAAAACCTTGGCTTTGGTATGTAATCTCCTTTTTGTAGTTCAGGCCTTCAAATTCTGAAGTTTGAGTTTGTGAATCTCTTAAAATTAATGACAAATTATCATCAGATTGTTGGTTTGTTTCTTTCTTAACTCATCACCACCATTATCAAATTGGGAGGTAGCAGAGTGTTATTGTAAAGAGCAGGAAATTTGAAGCCAGGAGAAGGTGTAAATCTTGATTCTGACACTTACATGATGTGAAAGTTTGGACTAATCATTAAATGTCTAAACCCATATTTCTCAAGCTGTTGAAGGAAAGGAGCAATTTTTTCTTTCCCTTCCTCTCTTTTTCTTTCTTTCCTTCCTTCATCCCTACCTCTTTCCATCTCCCCTTTCTTCCTTCTTTCCTTCCTTCCTTTCTTTCTGGTTGTTTCAAATCTCTTATGGACCAATCCCTTTGCAAAATATGATAGAAATTGCTGCTGCTGCTGCTTAGTCACTTCAGTCATGTCTGACTCTGTGCGACCCCATAGACGGCAGCCCACCAGGCTCCCCTATCCCTGGGATTCTCCAGGCAAGAACACTGGAGTGGGTTGCTATTTCCTTCTCCAATGCATGAAAGTAAAAAGTGAAAGTGAAGTCACTTAGTCGTGTCCGACTCTTAGCGACTCCATGGACTGCAGCCTACCAGGCTCCTCCGTCCATGGGATTTTCCAGGCAAGAGTACTGACGTTGTTGCCATTGCCTTCTCTGAGAAATATCTAGCAATGTACAATTCTACAAACCTAAATGATCTCAATTTCTGTTCTAACCTCGCTGAGGAGATTAACAGATACAAACTACTTTAAGCTTTGATTTCATAATCTATAAAACTGGGACCCTACTACTTACTTCATGTGATTGTTATAAAAAATTAAGTGAAATAATGTGGATAAAATGCTTGCCTCAGGGGTAGGGGGCACTGAAGAATTGGGAGCCCTTAGGAGCGCCTATTCTTGGCCCACACCAGGAACAAGGACATGAGAAAGGGCTGTGAAAGGCATCTCAAGTATTCATAGCTGAGTCTCATATGAATCTATTTTTTCCCCTATCTCTCTGTGCAGCTGAGTTGTTCCTTGGGAGATATATTCAACAACTGCAGTGTTCTTGGTGATGTTTTAAAAAGGTAAGTGACCAGCCTGGGCTAATCCTTGAGTCAGGCCAAAGGCCTGTGCCCTCTGAACTCAGCCCACAGTTCCATCTTGCTCAATATAAGGATAACCCTAGAACATCACTAGAGAGAAGCAGTGTGGACCTCACATGCGTGTCTGGAAGTGGGTGCATTATGGCCAGGATTTTGGTAGTGGCTCAGAAGTGAAAGAGCTCTGCTTGTAATGCCCAGTTAAATTAACCTGAGAAAACACTGTTAAATAACATATTTACTAACTGGATAATCACTCTGTTGGGTGCCGGGGACCAGCCCCGGCTGATCCAGGGTATTCGAAGGAGAGACGGCATAGGCGAAGATCAGGAAACAATTGCTTAATTAAATGTTAATTAAGGATATAAAGAGTAATAGAATGAGGATAGCTCAGTAGGAAAATTCAGTGAAGAAAAGAGGCTGAAATAAGGATAGCTCAGTGAGGAAATTCAGTGGAGAAAAGAGGCTGAATAATTCAGCCAGAAGGTAAGAGAAAGAGCGACATGGTGAGACCAAGTTTCGGTGAACAAGGCCCGCACTTTATTTTCCAAAGTAGTTTTTATACCTTAAGTTATGCATAGAGGATAATGGGGGAAGGGGTAGAGTCAGGCAGCAAGCCAGGCTTTCTTCCTGCAAACTTATCATATGCAAAAGCTTAGGTGATTTGCATCATCTTCTGGCCCGGAGGCCTGTTAACATTTTAAAACTTACTTTTCTCTAAAGGTGATTGGTCAGGAGCCACCCTCCAAAAGCATTAGATAAAGTTGCATTCCTACAGCGCAAAGGTGTGGTGGGCTATAACAAGAAAAAGAATTAACTCAAGGGTCCCAGGTTACAAACATTAAAGCTACTACTTACACCAATTATATTAATCAATACACTGCCAGGGACACAGCAGGTAAGGGATATGGAGACTTAGCAGCAAACATTGGCCCAACAAGTGAAAATTCCCTCACCAATACAATTTCTAATCAATCTTTTAACTGCTCAAAGGAATCTGTATTTAGACAGTTTAGAACATCTCCTGCCTCTCACAGTTGGGAGGCTCTGAACAATCACATGTGGCCGGAATAACCTATTCAGGCAGGCTAGAGGATTTCCAAAGGAGTTTGTAGGTTAAACACTGTCACACCCAGGAATTATTAACTGGAGCTGTAAGCTAACTCTTTTTTCAGAGAGGTAGTGGGGGACAGCCCCCCGTAAAGTCAGAGGTGTAGGTGAAAGCACAAAGCAGAAAGTAGGCAGACTCTGGTTTTGGGGGTATATGCTCGAGAATTTCCAGGGAGACTCCTGAGGCTTGATCCCGCCTTTGCGTATGTCAAGCCTCCTTCCTCATGACCTTTGCCACGGGCGGAGCTTGCTCCCCACAGTTGGGCTGCCCTGGTGGCTCAGTGGTAAAGAATTTACTTGCCAGTGCAGGAGGCACAAGTTTGATCGCTGGGTAGAGAAGATCCCCTGGAGAAGGAAATGGCAAGCCACTCCAGTTTTCTTGCCTGGGAAATCCCATGGACAGAGGAGCCTGGCGGGCTACGGTCCATGGGTTCATAAAGAGTTGGACACGACTGAGCAGCTAAACAACAACAATGATTACTCTGTTGTTATCATCCATTTGGTTTTAGAAATGGGATGAACAGAGTTCCCAGTGGAGCTGAGGGAGGAGCTGGATTTGCCCTGGAATGCTATCCACCAGGACAATTCCCATAATCTAGAGTGTACCATACAGGAAGCATGGCTGAGTCACAGACATGGCCATCAGCAATCTCCAGGACTCATTCGAAGACTTGGTGAGTATCTTAGTGATTAAATCATGATGCTGACAAGAGACAGGATGATGTCTTCTTGGTCATGGTATTTAACTGAGCCTGACACAAGTTGCAATCAAAGCCCCAGAAACATAAATAGGAAGATGACAAACATCTCCAAGTTTTGTTTGATGATTCTAGCCCTGAGTAATATCCTCAAAATCATGAAGGCAAGTGGCCTCATGAAAACAGCAGTTGAGGTATGTCTAAAACATCAGAGTAAAAGTAAGTTTTCAGAATCCAGATTTATATCAACTTTAAATTTATATCAAGCTATATCTGATACTAAACATGAAATATTACTTAATATAGTAGGGTATATTGCATTAATAAATATTTAAAGTACTTTCCATAGATTATATCAGGTAAGACATCCTAATGTAAATATTACTTTATCTTTCACTGGGACTTGGGAAGCTACAATACTGAAAAGCATCTGAAAGATAATCTCTCTGTTGGATAAGACACACCTGAGAAAACTTCCATGTGAAGCCTCAAATGAAAATAAGCTAATGGAGAAAAAAGATGCGACAGTCAAATAAAAAGCCAAAATTCGTCAGTTCAGAGACAGGAAAAATCAATACATTGAATGTCATATGGTCTAAAACGCTGGAAATATTGTGACACAGATCACTGTTCACTAGATGAGTTGGCATTGTCTAAGGTCTCAAAGTCAGCTTGGTCAAAAAGCAGGTAGGTAAAAGTCATGAGGAGAGAGGACTGGGGAGAAGAAATATTTTAGTCTCTAAAACAACTCAGTCACGGCAAAGGGAACATTGATGGAATAATATGTAAAGCAGTATAAGCAAAGGAAAATAAAGCACGTGGAGGCAGGCAGTGTTAGGTGTTTAAGAGCTTTTAGTCACACAAGTCAGGGTTGAAACCTTTGAATAAAGTGGGGATGACAGCGTCACCTTTACAGATTTAATGAGACAACATTTGAAAAGGGTTTGGCAAATTCCTAACATCTATTCTGGGTTAGAGATTTTTTTTTTAATTGAAGTATAGTTAATTAATAGCAATCTCAAAAAAGACAGAATGATCTCTGTTCGTTTCCAAGGCAAACCATTCAATATCACAGTAATCCAAGTCTATGCCTCAGCCAGTAACGCTGAAGAAGCTGAAGTTGAATGGTTCTATGAAGACCTACAAGACCTTTTAGAACGAACACCCAAAAAAGATGTCCTTTTCCTTATAGGGGACTGGAATGCAAAAGTAGGAAGTCAAGAAACACCTAGAGTAACAGGCAAATTTGGCCTCGGAATACGGAATGAAGCAGGGCAAGACTAATAGAGTTTTGCCAAGAAACTGCACTGGTCATAGCAAACACCCTCTTCCAACAACACAAGAGAAGACTCTACACATGGACATCACCAGATGGTCAACACCAAAATCAGATTGATTATATTCTTTGTAGCCAAAGACAGAGAAGTTCTATACAGTTAGCAAAAACAAGACCAGGAGCTGACTGTGGCTCAGTTCATGAATCCTTATTGCCAGATTCAGACTTAAATTGAAGAAAGTAAGGAAAACCACTAGACCATTCAGATATGACCTAAATCAAATGCCTTATGATTATACAGTGGAACTGAGAAATAGATTTAAGGAACTAGATCTGATAGAGTGCCTGATGAACTATGGATGGAGGTTTGTGACATTGTACAGGAGACAGGGATCAAGACCATCCCCATGGAAAAAAAAATGCAAAAAAGCAAAATGGCTGTCTGGGGAGGGCTTAAAAATAGCTGTGAAAAGAAGAGAAGGGAAAAGCAAAGGCGAAAAGGAAAGATATAAGCATCTGAATGCAGAATTCAAAAGAATAGCAAGGAGACATAAGAAAGCCTTCCTCAGCGATCAGTGCAAAGAAATAGAGGAAAACAACAGAATGGCAAAGACTAGAGATCTCTTCAAGAAAATTAGAGATACCAAGGGAAAATTTCATGCAAAGATGGGCACAATAAAGGACAGAAATGGTATGGACCCAACAGAAGCAGAAGATATAAAGAAGAGATCACAAGAATATACAGAACAACTGTACAAAAAAGATCTTCACGACCCAGATAATCACGATGGTGTGATCACTGACTTAGAGCCAGACATCCTGGAATGTGAAGTCAAGTGGGCCTTAGAAAGCATCACTACGAACAAAGCTAGTGGAGGTGATAGAATTCCAGTTGAGCTATTCCAAATCCTGAAAGATGATGCTGTGAAAGTGCTGCACTCAATATGCCAGCAAATCTGGAAAACTCAGCAGTGGCCACAGGACTGGAAAAGTTCAGTTTTCATTCCAATCCCAAAGAAAGGCAATGCCAAAGAATGCTCAAATTACCGCACAATTGCACTCATCTCACATGCTAGTAAAGTAATGCTCAAAATTCTCCAAGCCAGGCTTCAGCAATATGTGAACCGTGAACTTCCATATGTTCAAGCTGGTTTTAGAAAAGGCAGAGGAACCAGACATCAAATGGGCAACATCCACTGGATCATGGAAAAAGCAAGAGAGTTCCAGAAAAATCTATTTCTACTTTATTGACCATGCCAAAGCCTTTGACTGTGTGGATCACAATTAACTGTGGAAAATTCTGAAAGAGATGGGAATACCAGACCACCTGACCTGCCTCTTGAGAAATTTGTATGCAGGTCAGGAAGCAACAGTTAGAACTGGACATGGAACAACAGACTGGTTCCAAATAGGAAAAGGAGTACATCAAGGCTGTATATTGTCACCCTGCTTATTTAACTTATATGCAGAGTACATCATGAGAAACACTGGGCTGGAAGAAGCACAAGCTGGAATCAAGATTGCTGGGAGAAATATCAATAACCTCAGATATGCAGATGACACCACCCTTATGGCAGAAAGTGAAGAGAAACTAAAAAGCCTCTTGATGAAAGTGAAAGAGGAGAGTGAAAAAGTTGGCTTAAAGCTCAACATTCAGAAAACGAAGATCATGGCATCTGGTCCCATCACGTCATGGGAAATAGATGGGGAAACAGTGGAAATAGTGTCAGACTTTATTTTTTGGTGCTCCAAAATCACTGCAGATGGTGACTGCAGCCATGAAATTAAAAGACGCTTACTCCTTGGAAGGGAAGTTATGACCAACCTAGATAGCATATTCAAAAGCAGAGACATTACTTTGCCAACAAAGGTCCGTCTAGTCAAGGCTATGGTTTTTCCAGTGGTCATGTATGGATGTGAGAGTTGGACTGTGAAGAAGGCTGAGAGCCAAGGAATTGATGCTTTTGAACTGTGGTGTTGGAGAAGACTCTTGAGAGTCCCTTGGACTGCAAGGAGATCCAACCAGTCCATTCTGAAGGAGATCAGCCCTGGGATTTCTTTGGAAGGAATGATGCTAAAGCTGAGACTCCAGTACTTTGGCCACCTCATGCAAAGAGTTGACTCATTGGAAAAGACTCTGATGCTGGGAGGGATTGGGGACAGGAGGAGAAGGGGACGACAGAGGATGAGATGGCTGGATGGCATCATTGACTCAACGGACGTGCGTTTGAGTGCACTCCGGGAGTTGGTGATGGACAGGGAGGCCTGGCGTGCTGCGATTCATGGGGTCGCAAAGAGTCAGACACGACTGAGCAACTGAACTGAACTGATAGTTAATTTACAATGTTGTGGTACTTTCAGGTGTATAGCAAAGTGATTCAATTATATATATATATATTTTTCAGATTATTTACCATTATAGGTTATTACAAGAAACTGAGTGAAGTGCCCTGAGCATACTGATGCAAGGACATACCTATGTCCTTGTTATTTATCCATTTTATACATAGTAGTGTGTATATGTTAATCACAAACTACTAATTTACCCCTGCCCCCTCTCCTTTGGTAACCATAAGTTTGTTTTCTATATCTGTGAAGAGAGCTATTGTTAAGAGCAATAATAATAATAAAGTAAAAACAATGATTCAACAGTATGTGAACCAAGAACTTCCAGATGCACAAGCTGGATTTAGAAAAGGCAAAGGAACCAGAGATCAAATTGTCAATATCTGTTGGAGCATAGAAAAAGCAAGTGAATTCCAGGAAAAAAATCTACTTCTGCTTCATTGACTACACTAAAGCCTTTGACTGTATGGATCACAAAAAACTGGAAAATTCTTTAAAAAATGGGGATGCCAGACCAGACCACCTTACATGCCTCCTGAGAAACCTGTATACAGGTCAAGAAGCAATAGTTAGGACCAGACATGGAACAATGGAGTGGTTCAAAACTGGGAAAGGAGTACGTCAAAGCTGTATATTGTCACCCTGCTTATTTAACTCATATGCAGAGTACATCATGCAAAATGCTGTACTAGATGAAGCTCAAGCTGGAATCAAGATAGCTGGGAGAATATCAATAACCTCAGATAACACCACTCTAATGGCAGAAAGCAAAGAGGAACTAAAGAGCCTCTTGATGAAGGTTAAAGTGGAGAGTGAAAAAGCTGGCTTAAAACTCAACATTCAAAAAATGAAGATCATGGCATCCAGTCCATCACTTCATGGCAAACAGATGAGGAAAAAATGGAAACAGTGACAGACTTTAATTTCTTGGGCTCCAAAACCACTGTGGATGGTGACTGCAGCCATGAAATTAAAAGACAGTTGCTCCTTGGAAGAAAAGCTATGACAAACTTAGCATAATAAAAAGCAGAGACATCACTTTACTGACAAAGTTCCATCTAGTCAAAGCTATGGTTTTTCCAGTAGTCATGTATGGATGTGAGAGTTGGACCATAAAGAAGGCTGAGCAATGAAGAACTGATGCTTTCAAACTGTGGTGCTGGAGAAGACTCTTCAGAGTCCCTTGGACAACAAGGAGATCAAACCGGTATATCCTAAAGGAAAGCAACCCTAAATATTCATTGGAAAGACTGATGCTGAAGCTGAAGCTCCAATACTTTGGCCACCTGATACAGAGAACTGACTCATTGGAAAAGACCCTGATGCTGGGAAAGATTGAAGGCAGGAGGAGAAGGGGATGACAGAGGATGAGATGGTTGGATGGCGTCACCGACTCAATGGACATGAGTTTGAGCAAACTTGTGAAGACAGGGAGATTGTGAAAGACAGGGAAGCCTGGTGTGCTGCAGTCCATAGGGTGCAAAGAGTTGGACACAACTGAGTGAGCAACAAGAACAAAAACATGGATTAGGGGCTAGTACACTCATTGTTCATCTGCCAGTCCACCAAGATAGGAACATTTTCCAAAACCTCAAGATAATAATAAAGTATCATTTATTTTTAAATTTACATAGCTCTCTCAAAGGGAAAATCTAATTGTGAGTGGGAAGTGGAGATAAATTTGGCAAATTCAAAATGGACCTATTTGATTTGATTTGCAAATTGGAGTGAAATAAATACTCTAAGGGTTAATTTCAAGTGAGATAATAATATCCGTTAGGGCTTCAATTATCACTATTTTTTATGTTTTTTTTGGCTGTGCTGCATGGCTTGCATGATCTTAGTTCCCTGACCAGGGATTGAACCCAGGCCCTGCCAGTGGAAGTGCCAAGTCCTAACCACGGGACTGCTAGGGAAGTCCCAGGGCTTCAGTTATTTATTTAGTGAGGCACCAAGTATTTTAGGTGACACTCTATTACTATTTTTTAAATTGGGGTTTAATTGCTTTACAGTGTTGTTTTAGTTTTTACTGTAGGTCGAAGTGAATCAGCTGTAGGTGTACATATATCCTCTCCCTGTTGGTGCTCCTCCCCGCCCCCACATTACTATTTAACCTTTAAACATTACCCTTTAAAAATAAATATCTCTACAGAATAACTGGTCTAGCTTTTTCAACAAGTTGGTAGCTTGAAGGGGGAAAATGGAGAGGAATTACTGCATAGACCATAAAAGACTTACAGGACATGGTAATTACAAGCAATAAAGGATATTTGGGGATCTTATTTAAACTAACCAACTGTAAAAATATACATTTTTTGAGATAACTGGCAAATTTGATTGTGGTTTGGTTATGAGGTAAAGGGGAAAATTTCACTATTATTGGGTGTAATAATGGTATTGTGACTATGCAAAGAAAATGCCCATATTTTCAAAACTTTGCACCAAAGAAGGTGTATGAACTGAGTTCTCAACAGTTGGATTTTGCTTCCAAATACTTCCAAAAAGGGAAAATCAGGGATAGGTGGAACAGAGGCAGCAGAAGCCCGATAACTCCGTTGATAAGGTGAAAGTACACTGAACTCTTTTTGCTACTTTAAATGTGCTTCAAATTTTAAATCATAAACTCATGAAATGTAAAGCACTTAAACATCAGGCAGTTAATGTTCTCTTGGAAATAACTCCAGAACTCCATTTGTTCATATTTACTTCTATTTTTTTTTTTGAGATAATTATAACATTTCCCTACACTATATCAGAGGAATACAATGAAATAATTTGGAATTTACGGTACTGAGAATATCAGAACCTCTACATTAAAAAAAATCTATAGGCGCCCTGATATTATCAGGAAATGTGGCTAATCTCTAAGAAAGTTTATGTACTCTGAGAAGCTCAACTAAGATTTTGAAGGTATTTGCTTCACAAAGATGTGGATAATTGGTAAAATGTATTTTTATTTCAAGTAGAATAAATCAGGCTATCTAATCTATTCTTTTGGATTAAATTAAATTCATTTTACACATCCATGTATTAAAACAATCCAAAGAATATATTAAAAGCTGGGATCCTAAAGTTCATTTCTGGTTTGAAAATTTGGGGGACAGTCCTCTCCTTGGCCTGGGAACAAACCTCTCAACGCTTCTAATTAATTCCAGAGTCCCTTCCTAGAAAGAAATCATCCACAACACCTTAGAAGTGTGTTATATTCTGCTTCTGTTTGTATATGGGTGTGTGTGTGTGATGTTTGTCTCCAACCTGAATCTAGCCCAGACCTCTTTTGCAGTCTCTGAGTAATGATGAGGTCTGGGGGTAGTTCTGAAGTCAGAACCACAGACCTCAATTTTGAGCGACTCTGTGAAAGTTCACTGTTCTTCCTCGGTCCTTTCATGCAGAAGTATCACCTCTAACCTTCCAGCCCTTTGACCTTCACCATCCTGGTGTCTCTTCTGCCTTTGTTCGGTGTTGCCTGTTGTCCCTTTCATTTCCTTTCTCCGGCATGACTCAGGTACTCTTTGCTGCCCCATCTCCAGCCTTACTTTTGGAACAATTTCTCTGCTCCTTATGTTTGACTTTCAAATCTTCCAAGTTTCATAAACTGTGAAAGAAGAGCTATTAGTCCATATTTCTGTGCAAGAAAACATATCAGAAATCCTCTAAGGAGAAGGAAACTAACTCTGAAGATTGCACCTTCTAAGTGAACCTAGTATAAGATCCATAAAAGGCTTTCAATACCTTTATAAATAACTAGAATTGCTGTGGACTAATAAGCTGTAAGAGTTTAAAACCTTCTATCAACAATTTACTAGGAAAACACTACTCACAGAAAAAGATTTATCATGAAATTTAGAGTTGAAAAAATTTTAAATTCTAGACTGGCAATGTCACAAGCTCAAAAGCAAACTGTAACTCTATTTGTAGCTAGAGGCAGTGTTGTCATATAATACAAATGGTATTAAGATTACAGGGGAGAAAAAAAAGAGAAAAGGGAATTTATTTTCAGTGAGCTGCAGGAAGTTCAAAATTTCAAAATATAAGTACACATATCCAACTCGACACTGTCAACATCAAAATCTAATCAAAATGGAATGGTAGCAAAAACTGCTTCCTTCCCATTTATTTTTGCATAACATCCTGATTGACCAGCTGCAAGCATTTTAACATGCTTGAGATGGCGGCTTTAATTTACATCACAGGCTGTCTCCAATTAGTCATCCTGCTGTAAAAGCTGTGGCCTCGAGTAATCTTTTATGGCAATACCATTAAGTGTTTCTTGTAACATCTGAGAAAAAGCAACTTTCTGCTTTGGCAGCCTAGCTGCTAGCCCCATTTTTTCCTCTTTAACAGCCTATGGAAAAGTGCACCCACAGCTCTGAAAATCTAGTCTAGTCTAGTCTAGAGAAAGATAAGAAATGACATAGCATGTTCCTCAGGCTTCAGGTATGAATGAGCTAAACTGTTTAGTGGCAAATAAAAATATAGCCTGAGATCTTTTGTAAAGATCTCCAGAGATGATTAGGCAATGACTAATTCCCACTCAACAGTTTTTCGTCTTATTTAACCTGGATCCAAGGGCCGAGGATACATTACACTTCTCCACTGAGAGGCAGGAGAGCTGGACTTCCCCTTGGTGGGACCGAGGTGCAATTGGATTTTGTGGCGTGTGTTGTCTGAGGTGGTCTGGCTATGCCAGCAGGGCTGGAGCACTTCATGGTCCTCCAGTGTGTGGTGTTTTCTGTTCACAGGCACACAAAACCCCCTGCAGGTCAGTCAGCCCTGAAGCTCTGTCTCTCACTTCAGCGATTTTACCCTGACTTGAATACTCACTTTTACTGCTTCCTCACAGAACTGCCTCCTACCACCCACCCACCCACCTTTTACACTGAGCTACTTAATTTAGTGCAAACTTCCATTTTCTGTCTCAGAGCTATCACTTTTGAGACCTCCTCATTCTCACAACCACCAAGAGTTGATTTTTTTCCCCCTTACAGATGGGAGATTTTGTCACCCCAAAACAAGTATTTTTGCTTTTGATTTAGATTACTCTTTTCAATGGCAGAGAACTTTCAGGCCGTGTTGAGCTGTGGCTGCTGACTCAGTCCTTGACATGGGCCTACAGGTATGCTAATCACACCTCAGCAAAGGTGCCAGTGACTCTAGTTTCTACTCCAGTTGCTACAACTAGTGAAAACTACATTTAAACTGCGAGCACCAACCAGTGACTTCTGATAGCTCTGGGGTCAGATTCTCCTCGTGGCTTAGGCCGGCTCAGAGCTGCAAAGACTACCATCCCACCCACTCTATTGTGTTCTCCTCCTGTTTTTCTCTCCTCTCTCTGATTTTTTGCTTCTGGGTTTGGCAACCCACTCCAGTATTCATGCCTGGAGAATCCCATGGATAGAGGACCCTGGAAGGGTACAGTCTGTGGAGTCGCAAAAGAGTCGGACACGACTGAGCGACTAACATCTCTACTATTAATCTCTTTAAACCCTGCTCCTCCCACGCCTGTTTTGGTCAGTAGGGTGTGGGTCCCCAGGTGCACCAGGGCAGGGTTAACATTTTTCAGAGTGCCACCAAGAGCAAGGTTGAGTGGTCTACTTTACATAATAACCCAGGGGCACTGGAAGGCTAGCCTCAGTAGTAACCAGCCTTTACTTTTCGTGGTTCAAGAACATTATTTGCTCTGTTTTTTTTACCCACCTAAGCATTTAGCCTTCCATCTTTAATCTCTCTAAACTTTCCCATTGCTTTGAGGCAATGGGTTGCTTTATACACCATTGGTAGAAGGATCTAAGTGAAAGTTGCTTAGGTGTGTCCAACTCTGTGACCCCATGAACTATACAGTCCATGGAATTCTCCAGGCCAGAATACTGGAGTGGGTAGCCTTTCCCTTCTCCAGGGGATCTTCCCAACCCAGGGATTGAACCCAGGTCTCCCACACTGCAGACAGATTTTTTACTAGCTGAGCCACAAGGGAAGCCCAGAAGGATCTAAGCAACCCTATAAGTAAATTCTTGAGTGTTAAGGACCCAGA
This sequence comes from Bos taurus, assembly GCF_002263795.3. Taxonomy (NCBI): domain Eukaryota; kingdom Metazoa; phylum Chordata; class Mammalia; order Artiodactyla; family Bovidae; genus Bos; species Bos taurus. Next base: position 19,951,686 of record NC_037340.1, read on the forward strand.
GCAACATCCCAGAGTAGTCAACCCTGCCCAATCAGGTCACTTAGAATTAAGATGCTCACCTGTGTGATCTCCTAAGCTGTTTTAAAAGAAGGGAGCTCAAATAGGTATAAGTACCACTATTTTCATTATAGACAGTTTTTTTGTTTGTTTGTTTGTTTAACTTTTCCATTACATTTACTGTCTCAGCTACTTTATTGTCCATAAAAACCCGAAGAAGAAAATCTTTACATCTCTATTTAATGAGTGAACAAGCTAAGACTCAAAGAGGAGGTATTGAAAATCAGAATTCTATTCCAGGTCTGTCTGACATCAGAGTGCAAGTTTTTGTACTAAATCATGCTATTTTGCAAAATGCAACAGGCAAGGAAAGGCTTTTCTGCCCCCAAAACAGCTCATCAGAGTGCTTTGGGGCTCCTCCTCACATTCTCAAAATGGTATATTCATCCTCATAACTTTGCAGAAACCAGCAGCTTCTATTTTACTTCTCCAGCTGAATACTTTTGGGGAGGATAGGAGAGGGAGGTAGAAATGTAACAAGAGGTAGAAAAAAACATGGATATGGTGTCGAAGATATAGGATTTTTGTTGAAAATAGATTTTGAGGTGTAAGAATGGAATTTCTGAGACTAGATTCAAGTTAATGGTAACTCATCTGTGCAGTTAAAATCTAGGATTCTTCTTGATTAAAACAAGAAGCTTCGGTTGCAGTCTGCAGTCGTGGACTCTGTCGGTGCTGTCTTCAGGCTGACATTTGTCAGTGGCTGTACACTATCACTGTTCACTCATCTGTCAAATCTGTAGACAGAAGGTTTTCATCTTAAGTTTATGTAAATTATCTTATGTGACTACTGTCATTTCTTCTTTCTGGGGATTTTTTTTTCCACCAGATTCACTTTCCAATACATCAATCTGCCTTTGATACTGAGTCTGTTTTCCATGATATCAGCAATCCGCACAGATTACCAATAAATGCGTCTCCTCTGTACTGCTGAGGACTGACTATATCTCTGGTGGACTCAGAATTGCTCCTTAAAGGAGGAAATTCAAAGGGCTTCTCTGGTGGCTCATTGGTGAAAAGTCTACCTGCCAATGCAGGAGACACGGGTTTGATCCCTGATCTCACATGCCACGGAGCAACTAAACACCTCCACCACAACTACTGAGCCTGTGCTCTAGACCACAGGAGCTGCGGCTACTGCAGCCCACACCCTAGAGCCCATGCTCCACAACAGAGGAGCCACCGCGATGAGAAGCCCTCACCCTGCAACTGGACAGCAGCCCCAGCTCGCTGCAGCTAGAGAAGTCTGCCCAGCAATGAAGACCCAGCAGAGCCAAAAATAAGTAACAATTATTTTTTAAAAAGAAGGAAATTTGACATTTTATAAGACAATTATGGACTAAATTGTAAACATACCTCATTGTCTATATACCACACAGTATCTTCTCTTTTTTCAAAAAAGTGTAATTATAATTCCCCAATATTATTTAATGTCTGTAAGAGTACAATTAGTGCTGTACTAGATTCGCTTCATACTAGAAGCCAAGATATTTGGAAGAATAAGTCTTTTCTGAGGAACATCAGAGTTTATTCTCCTGAAAATGGGGATTTATTTTGAAGTAGGTACTTATTTTCAAAAATAGCTTCCTATTTTTTATGGCTGAGAATCCCAGGGACGGGGGAGCCTGGTGGGCTGCCGCCTATGGGGTCGCACAGAGTCAGACACAACTGAAGTGACTTAGCAGCAGCAGCAGCAGCAGAGATTTTATATTTGGAGAAAAACATGAAGAGATTATGTTTTATAAATGTGTAATTTTAACAAGTTTGAAGTATGACAGTTACCTTCCTTATTTTCATTTTTATCTTCTCTGATTATGGTTAAATTATAATTAAAAGTCTTTCCTGTTTCCATCAATTTGAGGAAAAACAATAGAAAAGATTAAGTGCAGTTGATGAATGTAGCCAAGGCACAAAGCTAGAATAAGATTAGAAGGAAATCCAGGAATATAAAGGGAATTTTATTTGTCAAAATGTTGAAACTGTAAAGTGTGTTTTAATTTCTGTATATTGTATAATGTAGTATTTGTAATACAGAGTAATTTGAACCCTGCAGTATGAACATTTAAAAAACAAAGAAGTAAAGACTAATATTATGAACTATGATATATATCCCCCTCTTCAACTTTTCAAGATCTTTACTTGTAAAAACCAGGTCAATGGTCCTGTAGAGTATCTCACATTCTGAAGGTTTCTGATGTTTTCTTGTGGTGTCATTTAAATTGTTCCTCTGTCCCCTGCATTTCCTACTAACTTAAAGTGAAGTCAAAGTGAAAGTGAAGTCTCTTAGTCGTGTCCGACTCTTTGTGACCCCATGGACTGTAGCCTACCAGGCTCCTCAGTCTGTGGAATTTTCCAGGCAAGAGTACTGGAGTGGGTTGCCATTTCCTTCTCCAGGGGATCTTCCCGACCCAGGGATTGAACCCAGGTCTCCTGCATTGTGGGCAGATGCACTAACTTAAAGTAAGATCTAAATGCCTGGTTAGATTCTGTTCTTTTTTTTTCTGCTGAACTATTGCACGGGTGATGCTTTATATTTCACAGTGCATCACGTCAAGAAGCACATGTCTGGTTGACAGAGTTTTAGGGATGCTGAGATGACCTGAGTTCAGGTGGCCCTCCACCAAATTTTACCTGATAACTTTTAAAAGAATCAACTACATTTAATAGAGATCACCAAATAGTTATTTTTTTTTTCACTTTTATCATTACTTTTACAGTCATTAGCTTTCATCCTTCTTTAAAGAAGTGCTTTACTTAATCAAATATATCACTTTAGATACTTTGCCACTCAATTCATACAATAAAGTATGGATAAATGCTTAATTCTATTCTAATTCCCAGTTTCCAGAGTAAAGAAGTCAGTACTCTGGCTACCTCCAATGGTGACAAAGATGATTTTCCTTTTTGTTTTTAATTTTTTTTTGTTCATTTTTAGACCATTTCTGGGTTTTATTTCTTAAAAATGAACTCATTACAAACACAACAAAAAGGAATAAAATACATAGGAGTAAATCTATCTAAGGAGGTAAAAGACCTGTATTTAGAAAATTACAAAACACAAACTAAAGAAATTGAAGACAAGACAAACAGATGAAAAGATATACCATGCTCATGGACCACAATCATTAGTACCGTTATTATGACCAAATTACCCAAAAGAATCAGTGCATTTACATCATTGCAGTCATTTTTTTCTCTCCACTATTCATATTGTCCCATCTCTCTTCAATCTGATTCCTATGTGCTTTGGATGTGATCCAGTTAATCCTGGTAGGTTCTTTGGTTTCAGGTACATATGTATACACACACACACACACACACACACACACACACACACATACAGAGTCTCAATCCATCTTGTACATTCCCTGTTGCAAGTTTGGAATCCATCATTTTCCAAGCACCCGACAGGTGGGGAATTTCCAGTAGACTACAATCTGGATACTAAGGATGATCATTGCTTCTAGGTTACCACTGTTTCTAAGTCTTTTCAGTGTGTAAACTACGAAATAAGCATTTTTAAAGATTGTGTGAAATACAAAACATAAAACTTACCATCTTCACTATTCTTAAGTGGGTGGTGGTTTGGTCACTAAGTCATGTCTAACTCTTGGGACCCCATGGACTCCTCGGTCCATGGAATTTCCCAGGCAAGAATACTGGAGTGGGTTGCCATTTCCATCTCCAGGGGATCTTCCTGAACCGAGGATAAAACCCACGTCTCCTGCACTGGCAAGCAGATTCTTTACTACTGAGCCACCAGGGAAGCCCTTTTAGGTATGTAAGTCAATAGTACTAAGAAATTCACATTGTTGTACAACCAATTTCCTGAATACTCTTTATCTTGCAAAACTGAACTCTATACCCATTTGTTGCTGTTTGTAACTCCCCATTTTCCTGGCCCTCAGTCCCTGGCAACCCATTTCCACTTTCTGTCTCTAGGAATTTGACTATTCTAAGTAACTCATATAAGTCAAGTCATATAATATTTGTTTCTTTTGACTGCCTTATTTCACTTAGCTTAACGTCCTCAGGCTCAACTATGTTGTAGTATGTGTCAGAATTCTCTTCCATTTTAAGGCTGAATAATATTCCCATGGCATGTATATACTGTGTTTTGTTTATCCATTCATCCATGGATAGACATTTGGATTGCTTCTCACATTTGACTATTGTGAACAATGCTGCTATGAACATAGATGTACAAATATGGTGACTTTGCTTTCAATTCTGTTAGGTATGTACCCAGAAGTAGAATTGCTAGATCATATGGAAGAGATACCCCAGGTCCAAGATAAGAGAAACCCAAGTAAGATGGTAGGTGTTGCAAGAGGGCATCAGAGGGCAGACACACTGAAACCATAATCACAGAAAACTAGTCAATCTGATCACATGGACCACAGCCTTGTCTAACTCAATGAAACTAAGCCAGGCCATGGGGGGCCACCCAAGACGGGCGGGTCATGGTGGAGAGGGCTGACAGAATGCGGTCCACTGGAGAAGGGAATGGCAAACCACTTCAGAATTCTTGCCTTGAGAACCCCATGAACAGTATGAAAAGGCAAAATGATAGGATACTGAAAGAGGAACTCCCCAGGTTGGTAGGTGCCCAATATGCTACTGGAGATCAGTGGAAAAATAACTCCAGAAAGAATGAAGGGATGGAGCCAAAGCAAAAACAATACCCAGTTGTGGATGTGACTGGTGATAGAAGCAAGGTCCAATGCTGTAAAGAGCAATATTGCATAGGAACCTGGAATGTTAGGTTCATGAATCAAGGCAAATTGGAAGTGGTCAAACAGGAGATGGCAAGAGTGAATGTCGACATGCTAGGAATCAGCGAACAAAAACAGACTGGAATGGGTGACTTTAACTCAGATGACCATTATATCTACTACTGTGGGCAGGAATCCCTCAGAAGAAATGGAATAGCCATCATGGTCAACAAAAGAGTCCGAAATGCAGTACTTGGATGCAATCTCAAAAATGACAGAATGATCTCTGTTCGTTTCCAAGGCAAACCATTCAGTATCACAGTAATCCAAGCCAATACCCCAACCAGTAATGCTGAAGAAGGTGAAGTTGAATTGTTCTATGAAGACCTACAAGACCTTTTAGAACTAACACCCAAAAAAGATGTCCTTTTCATTATAGGGGACTGGAATGCAAAAGCAGGAAGTCAAGAAACACCTGGGGTAACAGGCAAATTTGCCTTGGAATACAGAATAAAGCACGGCAAAGGCTAATAGAGTTTTGCCAAGAGAATGCACTGGTCATAGCAAACACCCTCTTCCAACAACACAAGAGAAGACTCTATACATGGACATCACCAGATGGTCAACACCGAAATCAGACTGATTATATTCTTTGCAGCCAAAGATGGAGAAGTTCTATACAGTTAGCAAAAACAAGACCAGGAGCTGACTGTGGCTCAGATCATGAACTCCTTATTGCCAAATTCAGACTTAAATTGAAGAAAGTAAGGAAAACCACTAGACCATTCAGATATGACCTAAATCAAATCCCTTATGAGTATACAGTGGAAGTGAGAAATAGATTTAAGGGACTAGATCTGATAGATAGAGTGCCTGATGAACTATGGACGGAGGTTCGTGACATTGTATAGGAGACAGGGATCAAGACCATCCCCATGGAAAAAAAAATGCAAAAAAGCAAAATGGCTGTCTGGGGAGGCCTTACAAATAGGTATGAAAAGAAGAGAAGGGAAAAGCAAAGGCGAAAAGGAAAGATATAAGCATCTGAATGCAGAATTCAAAAGAATAGCAAGGAGACATAAGAAAGCCTTCCTCAGCGATCAGTGCAAAGAAATAGAGGAAAACAACAGAATGGCAAAGACTAGAGATCTCTTCAAGAAAATTAGAGATACCATGGGAACACTTCATGCAAAGATGGGCACAATAAAGGACAGAAATGGTATGGACCTAACAGAAGCAGAAGATATTAAGAAGAGGTGGCAAGAATACACAGAAGGGTTGTACAAAAAAGATCTTCATGACCAAGATAATCATGATGGTGTGATCACTCACTAGAGCCAGACTTCCTGGAATGTGAAGTCAAGTGGGCCTTAGAAAGCATCACTACGAACAAAGCTAGTGGAGGTGATGGAATTCTAGTTGAGCTATTTCAAATCCTGAAAGATGATGCTGTGAAAGTGCTGCACTCAATATGCCAGCAAATCTGGAAAACTCAGCAGTGGCCACAGGACTGGAAAAGTTCAGTTTTCATTCCAATCCCAAAGAAAGGCAATGCCAAAGAATGCTCAAACTCCCGCACAATTGCACTCATCTCACACGCTAGTAAAGTAATGCTCAAAATTCTCCAAGCCAGGCTTCAGCAATATGTGAACTGTGAACTTCCTGATGTTCAAGCTGGTTTTAGAAAAGGCAGAGGAACCAGAGATCAAATGGCCAACATCCGCTGGGTCATGGAAAAAGCAAGAGAGTTCCAGAAAAACATCTATTTCTGCTTTATTGACTATGCCAAAGCCTTTGACTGTGTGGATCACAATAAACTGTGGAAAATTCTGAAAGAGATGGGAATACCAGACCACCTGACCTGCCTCTTGAGAAATCTGTATGCAGGTCAGGAAGCAACAGTTAGAACTGGACATGGAACAACAGACTGTTTCCAAATAGGAAAAGGAGTATGTCAAGGCTGTATATTGTCACCCTGCTTATTTAACTTATATGCAGAGTACATCATGAGAAACACTGGACTGGAAGAAACACAAGCTGAAATCAAGATTGCTGGGAGAAATATCAATAACCTCAGATATGCAGATGACACCACCCTTATGGCAGAAAGTGAAGAGGAACTCAAAAGCCTCTTGATGAAAGTGAAAGTGGAGAGTGAAAAAGTTGGCTTAAAGCTCAACATTCAGAAAATGAAGATCATGGCATCCGGTCCCATCACTTCATGGGAAATAGATGGGGAAACAGTGGAAACAGTGTCAGATTTTAGTTTGGGGGGCTCCAAAATCACTGCCGATGCTGACTGCAGCCATGAAATTAAAAGACGCTTACTCCTTGGAAGGAAAGTTATGACCAACCTAGATAGCATATTCAAAAGCAGAGACATTACTTTGCCAACAAAGGTCCGTCTAGTCAAGGCTATGGTTTTTCCTGTGGTCATATATGGTTATGAGAGTTCGACTGTGAAGAAAGCTGAGTGGTGAAGAATTGATGCTTTTGAACTGTGGTGTTGGAGAAGACTCTTGAGAGTCCCTTGGACTGGAAGGAGATCCAACCTGTCCAATCTAAAGGAGATCAGTCCTGGGTGTTCATTGGAAGGACTGATGGTAAAGCTGAAACTCCAGTACTTTGGCCACCTCATGGGAAGTGCTGACTCATTGTAAAAGACTGTATGCTGAGAGGGATTGGGGGCAGGAGGAGAAGGGGATGACAGAGAATGAGATGGCTGGATGGCATCACCAACTCGATGGACATGAGTTTGAGTGAACTCTGGGAGTTGGTGATGGACAAGGAGGCCTGACATGCTGCGATTCATGTGGTTGCAAAGAGTCGGACATGACTGAGTGACTGAACTAACTTACTGATGGTAATTCTATTTTCATTTTGTAATATCCACATGGTATTGGAATAATCATCATGAAAGTGAAAGTGAAAAAGTGCAAGTGAAGTTGCTCACTCATGTCCGACTCTGAAACCCCACGGTTGTAGCCTACCTTGCTCCTCCGTCCATGGAATTTTCTCAGCAAGAGTACTGGAGTGGGTTGCCATTTCCTTCTCCAAATAATCATCATACTAGTTGCTAAGTAAATAATGAACAAGTACTGGGACTTCCCCGGTGGTCCAGTGGGTAGGATCTGCACCTCCACTGCAGAGGGCATGGGTTCAATACCTGGGCAGAAAACTAAGATCCCATTCGCTGTGCGGCATGGCCATGAAAAAAAAAAAAAAGAACAAGTACTTATTCATTCATTCAGTGATTATTTCTTTGCTCTCTACTTGTTCCAGGCACTAGCTCCTCTTCTGGAGTTTGTACTTTAGTGGAAAAAGATAGAAAATTATCAAAGAAAAATAAATAGAAAAATGTCAGATAATGATAGGTGCCATCCAGAAAATTAAACAATGTTGATGTGATGGAGAGGGCCTGGGAGGCTACTTTAAGTTTGGGGGTAGAAAGACCTTCTAAAGAGGTGATAGTTAAGCTGAGTTCTTATTGACAAGAAGGAACCAGATATATGAAAAGCACTTCAGGCAGAGAGAATGACAAGCAAAAACTGTAAGAAGGAACATACTTAATGAAGTCATGGAAATATGGTTAAAGTATGGTGGGCAAAGGGGAGGTGGTTTAAGATGAGGTCAAAGACAGATGGTGATTTTATTTTCGGTGAAAGAGAAGCAATATAATCATATGTGTAACTCTACTAACACCACTGCATTTAAAGAATTCCACATAACATATTCTTCGTGTTCATTAGATACTCATAATATATATCAAATATCTTTTCATAATCAGTGAATTCAGGTCTAACTCATCTTTTTAAAGCTGTAGATTATTTCATTCCATGGATGTATTAAATTCATTTAATCAATTTTGTCATTTCCCGAATGTCACACAATTGGTATTATCATGATGTAGTCTTCTCAAACTGGCTTCTTTCACTTAGTAATATGCATTTAAGTTTCCCCCATGTCTTTTCATGGCTTGACAGCTCTTTTTGGCAATGAATAATGTCTGGATGTACCATGGTTTATTTATCCATTCACTAACTGAAAATCATCTTGGTTGCTTACAGGGTTTGGCAATTATGAATAAGTCAGTATAAACATCTGTTTTCAGGTTTTCTGGCAGACATTTTTTGAACTCCTTTGAAGAGATACCAAGGAGGGTGATTGCTAGATGCTATAGTAAGAGTATATTTAATTTTGTAAGAAACTGCCAAACTCTTCCAAAGTGGCTATACCATTTTCCATTCCCACCAGCAATGAATGAGAGCTCCTGTTGCTCTAGATCCTCACCAGCATTGGTAGTATTAGTGTTCCAGATTTTAACCATTCTAGGAAGTATGTAGTGGTGTCGCATTGTTGTTTTAATTGGAATTTCCCTAATGGATGGTGACTGCAGCCATGAAATAAAAAGACACTTGTTCCTTGGATGGAAAACTATGAAAAACCTAGGCAGCATATTAAAAAACAGAGACATCACTTTGCCAACAAAGGTCCATACAGTCAAGCTATAGTTTTTCCAGTAGTCATGTACAGGTGTGAGAGTTGGACCATAAAAGGCTGAGTACCGAAGAACTGATGCTTTTGAACTGTGGTGTTGGAGAAGACTCTTGAGAGTCCCTTGGACTGCAAGGAGATCCAACAAAGCCATCCTAAAGGAAATCAAAACCTGAATATTCATTGGAAGGACTGATGCTGAAGCTGAAGCTCCAATGCTTTGGCCACCTGATGTGAAGAGCTGACTCATTGGAAAAGACCCTGATGCTGGGAAAGTTTGAAGACGGGAGGAGAAGGGGACGACAGAGGATGAGATGGTTGGATGGCATCACTGACTCAATGGACATGAATTTGAACAGGCTCAGGGAGTTGGTGATGGACAGGGAAGCCTGGTGTGCTGCAGTCCATGGGGTTGCAAAGAGTTGGACATGACTGAGTGAGACTGAACAGTAACAGTGACATATGATGTAGAGCATCTCTTCCTCTGCTTCTGTGAATCTCCTTTGGTGAAGTACCTGTTAAGATCTTTGGCCCATTTTTTAATCAAGTTGTTTTCTTATTATTAAGTTTTAAGATTTTTCTGTATACTTTGGATAATAGTCCTTTATCAGATATATCTTTTGAAAATATTTTCTCCCTACTGGTGAAATTTTAACTGAAGAGTTCCATTTATGTAGCCAATGTTCTGACTGTAAAGGAAGAAACAGTTTAACTGACATTTTAGGCATGTGGCAGCCATAAGCAGTTATAAATAGGGAATTCTTGTAATCATAGACCAAAAAGTCTATGACATCAGCCAACAACAATGCAGAAATCCTAAAGGAGAAGAGATACAGGGCTGGTTATTCTTAATACTAGGTGGAAAATACTCTTAGGAAGTATAATTAAAATTAACTTAGAATTGTTCTCAATCTAATAAAAAATGTACCATAGTTTTCAATCAGGGTGATTTTTACATATAATTGGAAGGCATTTAAATCCTAGTATATAAGTTGAGTCCCTTGAAAAGACTCTGATGCTGGGAAAGATTGAAGCGGGGAGGAGAAGCGGATGACAAAGGATGAGATGGTTGGATGGCATCATCGACTCAATGGACATGAGTTTGAGTAAACTCCTGGAGTTGGTGATGGACAGGGAGGCCTGGGGTACTGCAGTCCATGGGGTCACAAAGAGTTGGATATGACTGACCGACTGAATCGAACTGATATAAGTTGAAAATTTGACATAAAATATTCTGGTTTCTCTTTGAAATTTATTATACCTTGAACAGTAAACACAAACAGCACACTTTTTAGTCATGTGGTTTGATCACAGAAGACTTTCACTGTTCTACCTCCTACAGGCTAAATAATACTGTGGGGTTATCAAGACAGTATGGTACTGGCACAAAGACAGAAATATAGATCAATGGAACAAAATAGAAAGCCCAGAGGTAAATCCACGCACATATGGACACCTTATCTTTGACAAAGGAGGCAAGAATATACAATGGATTAAAGACAATCTCTTTAACAAGTGGTGCTGGGAAATCTGGTCAACCACTTGTAAAAGAATGAAACTAGAACACTTTCTAACACCATACACAAAAGTAAACTCAAAATGGATTAAAGATCTCAATGTAAGACCAGAAACTATAAAACTCCTAGAGGAGAACATAGGCAAAACACTCTCTGACATACATCACAGCAGGATCTTCTATGACCCACCTCCCAGAATATTGGAAATAAAAGCAAAAATAAACAAATGGGACCTAATTAACCTTAAAAGCTTCTGCACATCAAAGGAAACTATTAGCAAGGTGAAAAGACAGCCTTCAGAATGGGAGAAAATAATAGCAAATGAAGCAACCGACAAACAACTAATCTCAAAAATATACAAGCAACTCCTACAGCTCAACTCCAGAAAAATAAATGACCCAATAAAAAATGGGTCAAAGATCTAAATAGACATTTCTCCAAAGAAGACATACAGATGGCTAACAAACACATGAAAAGATGCTCAACATCACTCATTATCAGAGAAATGCAAATCAAAACCACTATGAGGTACCATTTCACACCAGTCAGAATGGCTGCGATCCAAAAGTCTACAAATAATAAATGCTGGAGAGGATGTGGAGAAAAGGGAACCCTCTTACACTGTTGGTGGGAATGCAAACTAGTACAGCCACTATGGAGAAGAGTGTGGAGATTCCTTAAAAAACTGGAAATAGAACTGCCTTATGATCCAGCAACCCCACTGCTGGGCATACACACTGAGGAAACCAGAAGGGAAAGAGACACGTGTACCCCAATGTTCATCGCAGCACTGTTTATAATAGCCAGGACATGGAAGCAACCTAGATGTCCATCAGCAGATGAATGGACAAGAAAGCTATGGTACATATACACAATGGAGTATTACTCAGCCATTAAAAAGAATACATTTGAATCAATTCTAATGAGGTGGATGAAACTGGAGCCTATTATACAGAGTGAAGTAAGCCAGAAGGAAAAACACCAATACAGTATAATAACGCATATATATGGAATTTAGAAAGATGGTAACAATAACCCGGTGTACGAGACAGCAAAAGAAACACTGATGTATAGAACAGTCTTATGGACTCTGTGGGAGAGGGAGAGGGAGAGGGTGGGAAGATTTGGGAGAATGGCATTGAAACATGTAAAATATCATGTATGAAACGAGATGCCAGTCCAGGTTCGATGCACGATACTGGATGCTTGGGGCTAGTGCACTGGGATGACCCAGAGGGATGGTATGGGGAGGGAGGAGGGAGGAGGGTTCAGGGTGGGGAACACATGTATACCTGTGGCGGATTCATTTTGATATTTGGCAAAACTAATACAATTATGTAAAGTTTAAAAATAAAATAAAATTTAAAAAAAATAATACTGTAGGGAAAATCTTGTTAGTGCAAAATATTTAGTGGTGTATCTGATGAATAAAAAGTTGTTATAGATATGACTAGTACACAAATCAAGATTCCAGGGCCACAACAGCAACAAGAAAAATGTGTTTAGGCTCCTGGTCTATAAAAGGGACTGATCATATCTGTGTTTAATATCAGATCAGATCAGATCAGTCGATAAGTCGTGTCCGACTCTTTGCGACCCCATGAATCCCAGCACGCCAGGCCTCCCTGTCCATCACCAACTCCCGGAGTTCACCCAGACTCACATCCATCGAGTCAGTGATGCCATCCAGCCATCTCATCCTCTGTTGTCCCCTTCTCCTCTTGCCCCCAATCCCTCCCAGCATCAGAGTCTTTTCCAATGAGTCAACTCTTCCCATGAGGTGGCCAAAGTACTGGAGTTTCAGCTTCAGCATCATTCCTTCCAAAGAACACCCAGGGCTGATCTCCTTCAGAATGGACTGGTTGGATCTCCTTGTAGTCCAAGGGACTCTCAAGAGTCTTCTCCAACACCACAGTTCAAAAGCATCAATTCTTTGGTGCTCAGCCTTCTTCACAGTCCAACTCTCACATCCATACATGACCACAGGAAAAACCATAGCCTTAACTAGACGAACCTTTGTTGGCAAAGTAATGTCTCTGCTTTTGAATATGCTATCTAGGTTGGTCATAACTTTCCTTCCAAGGAGTAAATGTCTTTTAATTTCATGGCTGCAGTCAGCATCGGCAGTGATTCTGGAGCCCAAAAACATAAAGTCTGACACTGTTTCCACTGTTTCCCCATCTATTTCCCATGAAGTGATGGGACCAAATGCCATGATCTTCGTTTTCTGAATGTTGAGCTTTAAGCCAACTTTTTCACTGTCTACTTTCACTTTCATCAAGAGGCTTTTTAGTTCCTCTTCACTTTCTGCCATAAGGGTGGCGTCATCTGCATATCTGAGGTTATTGATATTTCTCCCCACGATCTTGATTCCAGCTTGTGTTTCTTCCAGCCCAGCGTTTCTCATGATGTACTCTGCATATAAGTTAAATAAGCAGGGTGACAATATACAGCCTTGATGTACTCCTTTTCCTATTTGGAACCAGTCTGTTGTTCCATGTCCAGTTCTAACTGTTGCTTCCTGACCTGCATACAAATTTCTCAAGAGGCAGGTCAGGTGGTCTGGTATTCTCATCTCTTTCAGAATTTTCCACAGTTTATTGTGATCCACACAGTCAATGGCTTTGGCATAGTCAATAAAGCAGAAATAGATGTTTTTCTGGAACTCTCTTGCTTTTTCCATGATCCAGCAGATGTTGGCAATTTGATCTCTGGTTCCTCTGCCTTTTCTAAAACCAGCTTGAACATCAGGAAGTTCACGGTTCACATATTGCTGAAGCCTGGCTTGGAGAATTTTGGGCATTACTTTACTAGCGTGTGAGATGAGTGCAATTGTGCGATAGTTTGAGCATTCTTTGACATTGCCTTTCTTTGGGACTGGAATGAAAACTGACCTCTTCCAGTCCTGTGGCCACTGCTGAGTTTTCCAAATTTGCTGGCATATTGAGTGCAGCACTTTCACAGCATCATCTTTCAGGATTTGGAATAGCTTAACTGGAATTCTATCACCTCCACTAGCTTTGTTCATAGTGATGCTTTCTAAGGCCCACTTGACTTCACATTCCAGGATGTCTGGCTCTAGGTCAGTGAGCACACCGTCGTGATTATCTGGGTCGTGAAGATCTTTTTTGTATGGTTCCTCTGTATTCTTGCCATCTCTTCTTAATATCTTCTGCTTCTGTTAGGTCCATACCATTTCTGTCCTTTATCGAGCCCATCTTTGCATGAAATGTTCCTTTGGTATCTCTGATTTCTTGAAGAGATCTCTAGACTTTCCCATTCTGTTGTTTTCCTCTATTTCTTTGCATTAATCTTTTGGGATTAAAATCCCATTAAAACTAGAAACATCTGCAAAAATGCAGATCTATATGTTTAAGTGAAATAGTCTCCAGTTGTGGGGGTCTGTGGATTCATCATTTCCCAAACACAGGCGTACAGCAAGAACTCAATCTTAGACAAAATGTGATGGGAACTAATTTGGGAGAGGAGAGCTATATTACTTACCAAACAAACACACCTTTCTACTAACCTACTTGTCCCACTCTCCAATAAATCTGGCCTAAAATCAAGCTTCTCCTAATTCAAATTGCCAGATTTTCTGAAGATAATTAAAAAAGTAGTTCAATGAGGAGAGAAATTATGTTGTTTCATAGTCTCTAGCCATAACTCGCTGGTAGCACCATCATTTCCTGTACCGAGTGACCTTAGTTCCTAAAAATAACTCCAGTGCTATTCAACTGCTTATGTTTGGCATATTTTTCATTCTTATTTGGGAAGGCACATTCCCTTCTCCAGCTGAAGAAACTCAGTGTCTGAAAAGAGCTGCCTAAAAACACTGTTCCCTCTGGGCTCTTAAAAATGTTCAGCATCTGAAAGCTGGCAGGGAATGCTCACACCCAGCAGAGGCAGTAACTCCATGGACTGAGCAAAAAAAAAAAGAAAGAAACAAGGGGATGCTATATATGGAAAACAGGAAGCTGAACAGTTGAGGCAGCCTTACTCATATGTGACCCATATTCAGAGCCATAACCTAGCAACTGTGAACTATCTAGAAAAGGAAAAGACTCAATGGCTAGGCCTAAGCTAGAAGGACAAACTGTCCTGACACTTTTCCACCTTACTTTTAAATAAGCAAAGGAATAAAGCACTAAATAAAGCCTCAGGATGGGTTAATCCAATAATACTGTTGCATACCACACATACACAATTGCTGATCCAACTACTGACCACCTTGTAGCAAACTCTTGGTTCCTCTGGCAATTATAACAGGGTGTTAAGCAGCGGTCACTCCAAGTCCCCAAAACAAAAATAAGAAGTTGCAAAATAAATGATCTTCCAGTTTCTTTGCAATATTTCATTATTTGTATGTTATTTATATTCTTGGCAACAGAAAAAGGAGGAACTGGAGGACTAGCTTACCCTTTCTTTATTTTCAAAGTGTTAATAATTTCCAGGGCTATTTTTTTTAAACTCGGACACACAGATTCACATTTTAATAGAGGCAGTTCAGTGTCTTAGGAAAAGGGAATGAAGTTATGATTCAGAAGCTCATCAACATATGTGTTATTGAGAATTATCAGAGACTTCTATTCCTTCCAACCCCATCTGCTCATCTTTATTTACATTTAAGGGTTTTACATTCTAATTAGCTGGAGGTGGTAGATGAGAAAAATGTATCCAGATCACTCTATAGAAACAGTTTTTAGGAAAGTAGCTGAAAACTTAACTTTGTCATTGTTTAGTTGCTTTAAGTCCTGTCTGGCTCTATGAGACCCCATGGACTGTAGCCCGCCAGGCTCCTCTATCCATGGGATTTCCCAGGCAAGAATACTGGAGTGGTTTGCCATTTCTTTCTCCAGGGGATCTTCCTGACCCAGGGATCAGATCCACATCTGCACTGGCAGCGGATTCTTCACTGCTGAGTCACCAGGGAACACTTACCCAGCTACTGGCAATCAATCTGCTCCAGAAACCATTATATACATTTACAATGGTATTTTAAACCCAAATCTGTTGATCAGCCAAGCTACTTTCAAGAGTTTTCTTTCATTAAATCTCCTAGAAGGACATCTTCATCGCATGTGTTAAAGATGTTACATTATTCTGTTTTTCCAAAATAAAAGGAAACCCTCCAAATTCCAAAATTATCTAGGATATGAGTGTCTAACTCTCCCCCCAGTGTTCTCTTCCATCACCCTCATGACTCACCTAAACACCTTCCTTGGACTTTATGTGTGTGCACACTCAGTCGTGTCTGACTCTTTGCGACCCCATGGACTATAGCCTGCCATATTCCTCTGTCCATGGGATTTTCCAGGCAAGAATACTGGAGTGGGTTGCCATTTCCTCCTTCAGGGGATCTTCCCAACCCAAGGATCAAACCTGAGTCTCTTGCATTGGCAGGTGGATTCTTTACCACTGAGCCACCTGGGAAGTCCCTACTCAGGAGCTGCCTAATTAATTTCACTCATCCTCACACAACTTTTTTTCCTGAAGATCAGTATTGGAATTGGTCTTCACCTATAAACCTGGGATGTGATTTGCAATGTGTCCCTATGAATCCCCTTTGAACTGCTAAAATTACTTTTTTCATACCTCATTGGCTGGACACGCTTACTTATAGGGTGATGATATAATCTACCATCCATATCAGGATGTACTTTTGAGAATGAAAAGGGGTGCTATTAATAATTATGCTTGGGTAACAGACACATTGGGGGTAACTTGAACATGCTGGGACACAAAGTCACCCAGCTTATTTAAAGTTGATCTGGTCTGGGTTAAGCCAGAATGTGCCAGCCAGTGGTCAAGACCAAAACATTTTTGTTCTGGGGTCCATACTCCTCACTATGCAGGCATTCACCCTTTGCTCTACCTCCATGGAGTCTTGCCCAAGTTTGATTACTGCAGTTGGAAAATCATTTGTAAATGAATGTGTACTAACATATTTGCCTGTAAAATGTTACATTTTTATAGAGGTACTTCCACTCTCAAAAGACTGAAAAGGCTTTAAGTTATCATGGGATGATTTGTAGCTTCCTGGACAGGGTAACCTTTGACAGATTGCATCCCCCAAGTGTTCAAATTACAAGAGAAAGACAGCAATCCACTCCTGAGGCAACACTGACTCACTCCCAGTCCTGTATTCCATAATCACGTGATTAAATACAGCCTACTAGATCTAAAGGTCAGTAATCAATGCTGATCCCATTGTCTGAAAAAGATAATCAGGTTTCTAGAGAGGCCTTTAGCCTCTTTTGTACTTGACTAAATATTAGTGATTCCTTTCATTTATGTAAGCCTGTCCTTTAATCATTAATAGAAATGGGGGTTAAACAGTGATTGAAATGAACAGTAAAGTCTTTGCTGGTGAGCAATTTTGAAAACTTACTTTTGGAAAACAGTAGTGAATAAAGACATATTTTGTAGAGCATGTAGTAGTAAGATGCCAAAACTAAAGGAAAGGTCAACTTTTAATTATTTGATAAAAATGACTTGTGAGATGGCATAAGGCAATTTATAATAACCGGGAAAGAGTGTAGGTAAAATACGATTTGTCTTAAATTCAAGATACTAATAGATGTTGTATCATGACATGGTTTAGCAATGTGACTTACACTATTCCTACTTACTAGGATACTCTGTTTAGCATGGTAAAACTGATCAACCTTTGGAACGCTCATAAATTTTATAGTTAACTGTCCTTTGATGAATATTTATCTGAAATTACGAATGCAGCCATACTCCTGACCAATCACTGCTTTTCTTAGAGATTATGTTTCTTTAATTTCTCATTTCCTCAAAGCTCATAACTTCTGCACATAAATTGCTACTCACACTTTAGTGTAGTCAGATGTCCCAGGGGAGCAAAAGGACCCATTTATTCTTTTATCCAGTATTAGCTGAGCCCCTATTGTGTGACCTGGAACAGTGTTTGAGACTCAGATTAAAAAGGTGATTATTACACTGCCTTTGGCCTAATTTAGTTTAATGTTGTGCAAATGTGAATCTTATAATGTTCTTGTAGCAAATCACACAAGGAAGAAAGTTCTGGGGAATGTAGTACAAATCAAACATGGATAAACTACACTTCAGAATGGTAATCCATGTTGAGACCAGACATAGATTTTGATCCGTTTTCAACAAAGGTATAAATAGTACCTTTAAATTCAAGAATGTTGAGGTCTGCTGGCAGCTGCACCATTGGGTTGTTAACATAGATACATTAATTTTTAAAAATTTAAGTATAGTTGATTTACAATGTTATGTTAGTGTCCGGTGTACAGAAAAGTTTGTTATATATATCACCAAAAAGAAACTGTAAAAAATATATATGGAAAAGAATCTGAAAAAGAATATATTTCAGATTCTTTTCCATTATAGGTTATATTACAAGTTACTGAGTATAGTTCCCTGGGCTCTACAGTAGGTCCTTGTTATTTGTGTTTTATATAGAGTAGTGTGTGTATGCTCATCCCAAACTCCTAATTTATCCTTCCTCCCCGTCACCCTTTGGTAACCATGGGATTGTTTTCCTATGTCTGTGAGACTATTTCTGTTTTGTAAATAAGTTCATCTGTATCCTTTTTTAGATTCCCCAAATAAGGAAACATCATTTAGTCTCTTAAATTTGCTCATCCATTAAGTAGGAAAAATCATTCTTGTTTCTTTAGAGGTTTCCAGAGATTACCTAACCAAAGATTTAATTTTGCTGGCGAGCAATGGGCAACATTTCCATAGATGGGTTGTCTTTTTTTCTTCCTCAAGACTGGCGGTCAAATGAGCATCACAGCTTCTAATCTTCCCCAAATCAAACACTGCTTCTCAGTTTCACAAATCTCATCATTCGAGTTCTGTTCCCAACAGGGTGCTGCAGCTCACCACGTGGCAATGCGCATTTTCGGCTAACAGTATGGCAGCCTGCCAGCAGCCCATTCTGAGTAACCGGGTTTCAGTATGATGCCGGCCGGCAGCGGTTGCGATCCTCTTATCAAAATGTGCCCAGCCATGCTTCTTTTAGCTGTCTCTTCTCCAGCCCCCATGTCCACCTACTAAAAAAAGTGAGAATGAACAGAAACTGTATCAAGGATGAACCTTTCCTTCTCCTCCCAGTTCCCCATAAATGGACCTCCAGATGAACCAAACAAAAGCTGCTCCTCAAACTCACCAGTTTCTCCTCTACAACTTTCTTCATCTTTCCTGGCACCCGTCTCCTCCTTAAGTCTTCCCCTCTCTCAAAGACGTAAGCAAATCCTCCCACCAGAAAAATATCGGCTTTAGCTACTTCCCTTCCAGAGGGAAACGTTTTTGGCCCCACGAAACCTTAACAAGGTGAGTGACTAAGTGTCCCCGTCTGTCTGAGCCGGCTCCTGGGAGGCAGGGCTTCCAGGGTTCAAAGCCGGCCGGCCGGACACACAAGGGGCTTTGGAGAAGCAGCGCCTAAGGCAGGCCGAGAAGGATATTAAGGTGAGCAGGACCCGGCAAAATCCTCCCTCTCTCCCTCGGCTGCAAAGGAAGGAGGCGCCGCCGGGGTTGCGACGGAGCCGGTGGCCTAGCCGGGCCGCTCCTTTGTCCCGGCGGCCCCCGCCCCTCCCCCTCAGTCCCCCTCCCCCTCCCGGTCCCCTCCCCTCCCTGTCCCCCTCCCCCTCCCACCGCGGGCGCGGCTGACGCGGCCCGAGAGGAATGCGCTTCCGGAGGGCGAGTGCCGCGGCGGCGGCCTGAGGAGCGGGATCGCAGCGCCAGGGAGGCGGTGCCCCGGGGGTCGTTTCCTGCCGGGAGGCGGCCCCGCGCCGCCGAGTCTCCTCCTCCCGCCCGCGAGGAGGAGGAGCCGCCGCCGCCGCCGCCGCGCCCGAGCCCGGGAGGCCACGCCAGCTCGGGACAGGCCGAGCGGGAACCGCGGAGCACAGGCCGAGTTGACCGAGCGGGCCGGACGCCGCGGGAGAAGGTGGGCCAGGGCGGCCGGCCGGGAGGGCGGGCGGCGGAATTGGTGAGCGGCCGGGCTCTCATGGAGGAGCAGGCGTGGGGGCCGCGGCCTCCGGGTGGATTCCAAGCCTTCGGGCGGGGGAGGAAGTCGGGCCGCGGCCGCCCCTGGACCTTCCCGGCAGGGGCGCTGTCCTCGCGGGGCCGCTGTCGCGGAGGCCCGGGAGTCGGACCCGCCACTCGGACGCTGGGCTGGGCGCGAACCGGACGGCTGGGCGCGGACGGGCCTCCGCGGACCTGGTCCGGCAGCGGCCTCGGCTGCCGGGCCTCCACGCCGGGACCACTCACCCTGACTCCAGCCCCGCGTCCCGGGCGTCGCCGCGCCGCAGGGCACCGGGGCGCCGGGTGGGCGCGTCCTGTGGGCCCTTCTAACGCTGGGTGTGGACGCCGCGGCCGTGTTCAGGGCTCCTGCCCGGCTGTGCCTAATTCGTGCCGTTCCTGATGCTTCAGAACAAGTTGTATTTTTAAGAATGGTAGTATTTAATGCCTGAGTAATTTTTGTTTCACCAGTTTTGTGTTTTTGCGTGAAAACCTAGCGCTAGTCTGTATGATCATTACTAGTAAATTACACTCTTTTTAAGGCTCCATTTCTTCCATCTGTAAAATGGGAACAGTACCTACCTATACTAATAATAAAGCTAGAAATTATTATGAGGACAATGAGGGCTATGTTTACCTCTATGCACTTTACCTTTATTTTGTCCTTTAATCCTGGAACTGATCCAAAGAAGTAGGTGTTGTGTTTAATCCCAGTTTTACAAATGAAGAAACTGAGGCACAGGGAGCATAGGTGATCGTCCAGTTCTGATGAGGACAACCCTTGTGGTCCAGCAACCCATGTTTGAACCACAGGTAACCTTGTATAATATAAGTGCAGTGTAGTGAAGACACTTAGCTCAATAAATATTAACTCCTTTTTTTCCTTCTTGATAAAGTAGAAGGACTTTAAAAAAAAATCTCACCATGTAATTGGTGATATTATCAATAAGATTTCTTGGAATCTGCGTTCCACATAAATATTAGCTGGGTAGAATTATTGTTATTATTTATTGTTATTTTGATGGTACAATAAAAAAATGCTAATTGAATTTCGATTAGAAATTTTTCTTAACGGAATCCAGACTTTGCAATACGTTATGTATTAAACACTTCAGAAGTGATGAAGGAACTTGACTTGTAAGTTACCTATTCAGGATTTGTGGACATCAAGGCTCAAAGGAGTCAGGGCTGGCTTAAGAGCCCTACAGAGATGTTCACATTTGAAAATAATTTTAGGTCACTTATTAATAAATGAGGGACTGAAGATGATTAGCTGATAAATAGAAAACACATGAAACAAATCAATGTTTTAGTTAACAGGCATTTGAGGATGAAAGCAATTATACCCACCCTAGAATTCAATATAAAATGGAAGATGTTATTAGAATGCTAGTTAAAAAGATGGGATGTGGTTAATACTTTGCTTCTGTAAATAGCAGACTCCAAATTGAGTCATCAGTGTTGATTTCACAGACTTAAAGTTTTTGTAATGTTGATTGTTTTTAAAAGAATGTTAAATTCTGTATTGTTTTCTAATCCCCTCGCTATTCTGTGTGTGGAAAGTATAGGATCAGTAATATTGAATAAATCATTGGATTTAGGTGGCTTTCTCCTCAGCTTTCTGGTCAGGATATTTAAAAGCTGCCCCAAATTAGCATCATTGAATGAACATGCAGTCCTACACCGGGGTGGATAAATTCCTAACTCCTGGGGGAACTAGGGCATCTGGTTACTTTCTAAAATACTGAAAACTAACTTTCAGGTGGTGCTTGTTTTCATGGCATATGTGTGGGTGATTAGTTGTTCTTGACTACTCTGCTGGAGTGATGAGAAGAAACAGGAGATAGGTCAAGTTTCAGAACTTTTGAGTTCTGCTAATTGATATTTCTGAACATGTAACAAATTCAGTTAGTATCTGAGAGGATTCATGTGGACTGATTACCCCACTCTGGAGGGTTAGGATCGGTCTGGTTGTCAGTGGAATCCTAGATTATATTGTGCAAATCTGTAAGTATCTTTTTTTTTTGCGTGAGCAGGTCTATTCTGACTGGTCATATGTTGTGGAGTTTTGTCCTTGTATGTTGTTATAGCAGAGGTGGGAGTCTTGGGGTCCAGAGGGTGGGCTGATAGGGGTAAGAGTCCAGAGGAGTACCTTATTCTTCAGAACCCTGAAATGATAGCAGTATCTATAGCTGTAGAAAACTGGGAAAATTATATATCTAGGTTACAGGAGTTGCAGTGCAGAAAACCTTCAGAACCTTAGCAGTCTTAGAATTTTCAATAGATAAGTGAAAAAGGTGGTATTTCTTGTTCTGTAGCTGCATGCAAAAGGAGCCAAGCTATACTTTGCAGGTTTCTCATCTTTAAATGTGACTAATTGTGAGACTTTTGCAGAGTTAAGTTTTATTTATAAAATAATACAGAAGCCAGGTACTTTTAAGCTTTAGTTTTGGTTTGTGGCTTTGGAAGATGAGGTTAACTATATTTAGCAATATGCTAAAGCAAACGTACATCATCTGATCAAGAAATGTGTGTAAGTGACAGACTGTTTCAAATATACATAGTGCATGCATGTATAAACACACAATTGTTGGACTTGTCTCATACAGTCTCCAAAGTGCAGCTTCCTGGACCCCAGGGATGTATAAAATAGATCACTGGATGTAGGAAGAAAATATTAGACTTACTATTTTTTTATAAAGCTTAAATGTATTATTATGATTTATAATATCTTACCACATTGTTGTAGAGTACATGTATTTTAATTTATAAATACATATTTTGGGGTACATGTATTCTCAAGTTTCTTTTTGTTTTTGTTGTTAAATAGTAAAAGGAGTATTAAAAAGCTTTGGAGATCCTTGGCATGGGGGACAACCTGGGTGGGGCTACAAGAACTACTTATTTTGGAGGGTGGACAGGTCAGACTTGGTGTCTGAGGTAAGAGGAGACAGGAACTGAAGTGGCCTAGGTGTCTGGTTAGGAGGTGGCTTGTCCGAGGTGGGAAGCGTGACCGCAAGGGGGTGCTGTGCTGCTGGCCGCCTGGAGGCAGGGGAATGCTGGACTCCTGCTGAGATGCCTGGAGTGTAGCTGACTGTGCAGACTGCTCGCTCACTACCGGCAGTCTGGTTGGGAGCCTACGATTTGGGAATTCTTAGTCTGTATAGGCTGACGCTCTGGGCTGCAGATGAAAATACTGGAGAGCGTGTAGAGTGAAAAGGTGCTGCCGAGGGGCCCTGGAAACACTTTCCCAGTCAAAGGCTGGGTGGAGGAAAAGAAATCTAGAAAAACCATTTCCCTCCTCAGTTTGTTTGAATTTCTGGTTCCTTCCTGTGTTAGCTTAGTGGGGGACTTGGATATGTTCAGGCTTTTCCTTTGATGAGCTTGTTTAAGGTGAAGAGAGAAGCATCTTTAGAGAAGCAGTTGATGAAGCAGAGACTTCTTGATTGGGAAACCTGGGTTTTGGGCAAGCTCGTTCTGAGCTCTGGGACGTTTGTTGGAACACCTCACCTGGAAAGGGCTCTGGTTTCTGTATCTACATAGTAGAGTGGTCTCTTGGTTTCTCCTTTCTATTGCCCTGTGAGCTGAAGGCCAGCTGCTGTGTGACCCGACTCTACAGAGGACAGGTCTTCCCTCTCCCATGAGCAGCCTTTCTCTGTGCCTTCACCCCAGAGGGCATGTGGTGTGCCGAGTCATGGCTTTGAGAAAGCCTGCAAGTGCTGGCCAGGCAAGTCTAGTGCTCTTAGCTCTCTGTCAGGATGGAGCTCTGTTGTCAGTAACCATTTAATCCGTTAGTGTGCTAAGTGCCACTTCCCTGAGCAGTGTGGTGCTTACTGGGTGTAGGGCAAGAGGCTGGCCTGCACCTTGCAGCTGAGGATACTGTCTAGTTGGGATGCCTTGTTTTCAATTTAGGGAAATGTAGCAGACACCACAGGATGTTTACACAGTGCCCTGTACCAGGTGATTCTAATAGATTTTGAGAAAAAGATCAGCTTTGGCTTAACTGGTTTTGGAGGGCCGTGAGGAGCTTGTAATGGTATGACCAAAGAGACGAATATAAATGATGACATGGTCAAAGGACAGTATAGTTAGAAGGTAGAATACCGTCTAATCTAGCAAATAAATGTTTTTTGATTACTTTGATATATAATCATACATATATAAATATATATGCCTTTATATAATACATATAAATAAAATGAAGGATATTTTAAATGAAGGCCTGGACTCTTGCCCTCCAACTCTAGTCTGGTGTAGTTCACAGACATAAATACAACTGGTTGTAATAGAAATTTGAATTAAACAACACTGCGTTACTGAGCATCACCGAAGGGTTGTCATTTGCTCCGAAGGGTTGTCATTTGCTGTGCCAGACTTTATCAAGACTATATTTTGGGACACAAAAAAGTAGTAGTTAATGCTACTTATGGTGGTTGAAAAAATTGAAACATTTTTTGAAATTTTGGTGAAAATTTTTTTCAAATTTTTTGAAATAATTCTTATGGTGGTTGAAAAAATTAAGAATGATGAGGAAAAGTATTTAGATATATGGAGGTCACATTTCCGTGTATAAATGTTATTGAATGAATACATAGGTAACTTAAGCTTTCATAGTCTTTGTAAAATTAAGAATAGTAATTTATTAGCTCTCCAGTATTTTACAGTTTATTATTTATTTCAGATTGTAATTTCTTTCCTTCCCCAAAGGTGTAGTGGTGGGTCATATTTGATTATTGGAGGTGGAGATTGTAGTTTTAAAAGTTGCATTTAGTATTATATTATTTTAGGAAAACACAACAGAAACAGTAAGGAGCAGACTTGTGCTTACTAAAGCAGTATGGCTTAAAAAGATTGAGAACCATTTATTAAGTAGTCACTCAGGTTCTAATGCTTAGGAGTCAGTGAATGAGTTGAAGAGCAAGAAGAAAATTCAGTAATCAAGTAAGCTGTAATTTATAGGTCCCTATAAAGATATTTGTTTTATATTCATGATCATATTTTATCCTTTTAACAGTTCTAAGGTAGATATTATTCCCAGCTTAGTGCTAAGTGAGAAATTGAGTTTTACCTATATTTAGGTAAAATTTTTTACCTATATTTATTGTATATATATTTAGAATATATTCAGCACTGTGTTTGTTTCAATCTAATACAGGGCAGAGGAGAGAGATGACAAAGCATATGGTCAAAATTTATTAAAGTTTTGACCAAGTAAGAATTTTGGAATGACTTACCTAAAAAGTAGATAAAATTATCCAAGGGAGCATAACTTACAGTTCTCCTCGACTGAAATTACATGGAACATATATTACTCTCAAGTGCTTGTCGATCCCATTAGTTAAGTTGGTAAACTTGTTTTTGCTAGTTCTTTGTAAACTTGCCCCAAAGTAAATTCTTCAACCAAAGCAGCTGCTCACTTACTCTTCTCCCTTCACAGAGAAAAGCAAAATCTATAGACATAGCCAAGTCTAAAGAAGGAACAGCTCTCTAGGCTAGTTTGAAATATAGCAATTGCTGGGTAATGTCTTTTGAGTGGAAGGAGGACCTGGGAAGAGTTAAGTTCAGGCAACTTTTCATGCTCATTTTGGGTTAGCCCTTAATATTATGTCTTAATAGATTTATTTAGAGTGTTAAACTTTTGCTTGTTTGTTTATTTGAGTGCACCAGGTCTTAGATGCGGTATGTGGCATCCTCAATCTTAGTTGCAGCATGCGGGGTCTTCAGCTGCAGCCAGTACCAGGGGTGGAACCCAGGCTCCCTGCATTGGAAGAGTGGAGTCTTAGCCACTGGACCACCAGGGAAATCCCTTGCTCATATTCTAAGTCTTGTCCTTTTGCTTATTTTATGAGCTTTGAACTTACTTTATGCCCCTTCACCATTTTTTGGAATTTAATGCTTAATCTTTTTTTTTGGTCCTCATGTAAAGGCTATAACCTTTTTGGTGGGGGAGGTGGTGGTGGTGATATACCAGTTATCTATTTACTGGGTCACTGTTGGCTATAACGTCATGCTTCTTATTGCCTTGAATTATTTTGAATTCTGTGTGCTCAACCCTGCTCTTCCTGTTGTGTTGATTCTGTTCCTGTGTGTTTTGAGTTCTGCAGAGGATTTCAACTTAAATTTCCTCCTGTAGCTCTGTACACTTTTCCTCTAGTTTTGTGGTCTTACTGTGTTTGATTGCTGCAAAATCTATTTGAGATTTTCTTAATTCCTTGAAGAGCATAATGAGTTCATTCTTTTTTTTTTTTTTTTCAGAGAAGATTCTTAATTTTCTCTTTTTGTGCTGTAGAAATTTTTCGTAGTTCAGTTCCATGTTCTGACTTCCCCCTACTTCCATCTTTATTGAAAGTATTTCCCGAGACACAGTGCGTCCGTTCTTTATCTTCCCCTTGCACCACAGGAGTGGGTGCTGATGATTAATCTTCCACTTTCTCATTTTCGTGGGGGGTCGGGTAGACACAGTAGGTTAGTTGCTCAGTCGTGTCTGACTCTTTTGCAGCCCCATGGACCATAGCCCACCAGTCTCCTCTGTCCTTGGGATTTCCCAGGCAAGAATACTGGAGCGGGATGCCATTCCCTTCTTGGACGGATCTTCCTGACCCCGGGTTCAAACCTACCTCTCCCTCATTGCAGGCAGATTCTTTACTGCTGAGCCACCAGAGAAGCCCCAGAATAGACACAGTTTGTTCTGTTATTCTGTAATTTTCTTTAAGTATTGGCCCTGTTCTCAGGTTTCCAGTTGTTTTTTAAGCCTGTAGTTTTGGAGTAGTCAAACCTTTGTTGTTGGGACTCAACTCAGGCTGATAACCACCTTTGGGTAAGAAGGGGTTGGGACTCATAAAAAGCCTTTTTTCTTCTGGGTGGGAGTTTTGAATTTTAGAAAGTTTTCTTTCTAAATAACGAGAATACGATCTATCCTCCACAGTGGGTGGACACAGACTTCAAAGGAAATGTTGCCTGTTTGCCTTGGAGTACTCAACCTCCTTTCTTTCCTGGTCCCTCTTTTTTTTTCCCTCTTTCATCCTTTCTGCTAAGTTTTGTTAATCATTCATTGTAGCTTATTATTTATTTGGGCCATAGACACCTCCAGGATCACCACCACGCACCTCTTCCTGCCAGAGAGGGGGAAAATGTTGAGTTTTACTTGTTCTTCTCACAAGGGGAAAGGTGCTCTTGCTTTTGGAGAATTCATCCCCAGCTCTCACCCTCGAGTCTGATGGTGTGAAGCAGAACAGGCTCCTGTATGTTCTCCTGTCTGTTGCTCTGCGTGGGGAGAAGCAGGGTGAACTGCATGGTAGGAAAGCCTGAGGCTTTCCTCTTGGCTCTGTGTTCCTTTTCTGGACTGTGTTGATTTGTAAATATTAATGGGTTATTGGACTATTTTTTTTTTTCCTTTTAAACACAGATACAGAAAATAGCGATGGTGGTACAGACTTGGGATGAATCTAACCTTATTCTATTTTCAGGTGAGGCTTATAATATACCTCAATGGAGGTATCTGAATCTTTTCCACCATTAAGGTGAAAAGATTTACAATGTTAGGATATAAAAGAAGGAAGCTTTCTTATTGGAAACCTACTTCTGGTGAAAGCTTGGGCTTTCGGTTCATGCCTGTGTTCACGTCCCAGCTTTGTCAGTTATATGTCTTGTACACGGTAGATGTGCAGTGGATATTTGACTTGGAAATCCAAGTTGTACTGAATAAAAATGTGCTCTTTGTGCAAAGATTTTATAGGAAGAAATCTTTTGTGGATGACTTCTTTTTGTACTGTGTCCTTTGGGGCATAGATGGCCTCTGAGCACCCAATTTTAAAACTTAAATGTAACTCTCCATTTTTAAAAATTTTTCTCTAAAGCATAATTGTTTACTTTCTATAAAGTACATATAAAATTTCTAAAGATCTTATCTGTAAATGTAAAAAGAAATACCAAATGAGTTATTTGTCACATTGTTAAGAACATTAATAGATACTTAGTATGTATTTAAAAGTTTGACTAGCTCATAAAACCACATTTAACCTTGATAAATAAAGATGAGTTTACAGTGGAGATTAATTATGTACAGTTTTTGACAAGGGAATACTTGCATGTTCCTAACTATCAAAATGATGTTTTGGAGCTATTTGAGGTAATTTATTGTTCAAAGGATGAATTATGACCCTTTGTGTGTGTGCTAAGTTGCTTCTGTCGTGTCCGACTCTATGCGACCCCATGGACTGTAACCCTCCAGGCTCCTCTGTCCATGGGATTCTCCAGGCAAGAATACTGGAGTGGGTTGCCATGCCCACTTCCAGGGGATCTTCCTGACCCAGGGATCGAACCTGCATCTCTTGCATTGCGGTTGGATTCTTTACCACTGAGCCATCGGGGAAGCCCTTATGACCCTTTAGTTAAAATTAAATGTAGTAAGAAAAGATACTTGGATGAAATGCTTTTGTAGGATGAGACCATAACCTGTCAGTATACTCATGAAATTTGACAATTAAAATAACTTCTGTTGGCCTCCAGTCATTTTGAAGGACTAAGAAATGAACTCAAAGAACATTTTAAGTCCTTTCCATTTCTGTTCTCTGAGTCAGTTCTAACAGTAGAAGGGTGTTCTTTTATTTTTAAAATAGTGACTGAGTATACCTTCAAAATATTGTAGTTTAGTGGAGCACAGACTCAGGTCACAGCTTCAGAATTCAGATGGTCTGGTTTCAGTTCTACCTGTGTGACTTTGGAGAAGTATTTGTGGTTTGGCTTCCTTATATATGAAACAAAGATAATATTGTTCCCAACCTCATGGAGTTGCTTAGAAGAGATAGCTGTTATTATTTTTATTAGTTATTGTCATTTTTATAGTTATTTGCATGTGTTAGAATAAAAGTAAAAATAAAACTTTTTGTTACAAATTACCATAAATCATCAAAACTCAGTTATCGTATCACTCTTGGGTGTGCCTGGTTGAGCCTTGTCTGCCTTCTAAGTGAACACATCACCCTTGTGTTTTATAGTTCTCAGTGGGCAGCAGTCTCTGAATGAACCAGAGTGGTACACAGCCTCCTGGTCTAAGTTTCTGCTACAAGATGTCTTTTCAGGGCAGTTTCCTTCCTCCTCTTAGCCTCTCCTAGATTTGCTTCCCCATATAGAAGGAGAAACCTGAAGTCATTCTTCCTTATTTTTATTTTAATTAGGTATGTTACTCTCCACTTTGATCTTTTTTTAAGGTGATTCGTGATACTAACATTCAAAAATATCTGTGCTGTATTTAATGTGGTAGTAAAAAGCATTAAAGTTTTGATGCTTTTATTATTTTACATACAAATTGTTAGAAATATGATTGTTAGAAAGTAGAATAATCCTACTTAAATGTAGAACCTAAAATAATTATCAAATTTACTTAGCATAATAATTAGTATCTAATTAATAATTAGCACCTGATTAAGGCTTCTTGTATTTTATTTTATTTATTTTTTTTACAGTATAGGACTTCCTGGTGGCTCAGTTGGTAAAGAATCCGCCTGCAATGCAGGAGACCCTGGGTGGGAAAGATCCCTTGGAGAAGGGAATGACAACCCACTCCAGTATTCTAGGCTGGGAAATCTCATGGACAGAGGAGCCTGGCGGGCTACAGACTATGGGGTCACAAGAACTGGACAGAACTTAGCGACTAAACCACCATCACCATATACAGTATCAGGTTTTGATATCATATCGAAGTAATGTGTTTATTTCTATAAAAGTCAACATTAATCTGTTGTTTGCAGTTGTGTTTTTTTCTAAGCCTTTATCTTTTCTTCCATATCTTGTGTTTCACCTAACATGGATCAATTCAGAGTTTTTGGTTAATTAGGATTGAAAAAAAAGAAAAACCCAAACATTCAAACATAGTTACTTCTTTATTGAATCAAGTTGTTGCTGAGCTCCAGCTGTAATGTATAGTAATAATGATAACAAGTACCATCTAGGTATTGCTTGCAATGTGCCAGATGCTGTTTTCAATATTTTATATTTACAACTCATGTAAACTTCACATATCCCCCATAACGTAGAAACTGTAGTGTCCATTTTAAAGATGAGGAAACCAAGGCACAGATTAAATAACTTGCCAGTGTCACCTGCTTAGTTGGGGGTTGATTAGAGGTTTGAGTCCAGGCACCTGACCCCACAGCCCACACTCTGAGCTCTGAGCTACGCCTTAGCAGATGGTGTGATCACTGCACTCTGCAGGGCTTTGTTTACTTTTCTGTGGATACCTCAGAATATCTGCAGTTATCTTTAGACTCTGGGTACTGGGCTAGGTACAGAGGACACAGAACTGATTTCTAGAAGATGACAGTTCATAAGGCAGGTCAGTCATACACATCTGCAGTAGATGGGAAAGAGCTTCGTACGTCTTAATTACTGAATCTTTTAAACAGAAGTTGTTTGTGTTTGTTTTAATATATGTATGTGTGCCTATATGCGACTCTCCTGGCCTAAATCCCCTCCCCAGTTCTTGCCATCATTGAGATCTCCAGAGTTAATGCAAGTGACGCTTCTCACACTCTGTTCTAGCAGTTTTCTTGCTCTTTTAACGCCAGGGGCTTTGAGCGCTGGACTAGAAACCTCTGTCCTCCTCACTTCCTCGGGCCTCCTCTGGTTCCCGTCGCTGCCTCTCGGAGCAGTTCTCTGACTCAACTCTGGCTGACTGCATCTTGCCTTACGTGCCTCTGTCTTTTCAACCCTGGGGCATCTCCAGCCAGCCCTCTTGTCTGTCCGTGGGGAGAGAAACTAGCAGCAGCCTTCTGGTGGGGTGTACTGTTGTTCTTGGAAGCCCCTTGGGGCAGACTTTTCCCTGTGGGGACTAGAACTGAGGCACGTCTTCCCAGTGACCATTCTTTGGACACACTTTCCACAGTTGTCCCTCAGTATCCGAGGGGGATTGGTTCCAGGACACTCCTCCTCCCCAAGCAAATCCACAGATGCTCAAGTCTCTTTGAGAGGGTGTAGCTCTTGAGTGTAACCTAGGCACATCCTCATGTACACTTTGTCACCTCCAGATGATGCCTGCTGCTGCTGCTAAGTCGCTTCAGTCGTGTCCGACTCTGTGCGACCCTGTAGACGGCAAAGCACTAGGCTCCTCTGTCCCTGGGATTCTCCAGGCAAGAGTACTGGAGTGGGTTGCCATTTCCTTCTCCAATGCATGAAAGTGAAAAGTGAAAGTGAAGTCGCTCAGTCGTGTCCGACTCTTAGCGACCCCATGGACTGCAGCCCACCAGGCTCCTCTGTCCATGGGATTTTCCAGGCAACGTAAATACTATGCAGAGTTGCCTGTGCAGGGCACATTCAGGTTTTGCTTTGTGGAACTCTGCAATTAAAAAAATTTATTTCCATCTGTTGTTGGTTGAATCTGCTCATGGAATCCATGGATTCAGGGGTGAACTGTATACACTTCTCAAGACTTCTCTGGAAGGCCAAGTCCCTGGGCACCCCTGTGGTAGCTAAAGTGCCCTGGCCTTTTCTCTTCTTGGTTTGCATCTTCAGCACCTCTCATTCCCCGTCACCCTGAGTGAGCTGCCTGCATGCCTGCTCTCGTCTCAGACTCTGCTCTGGGAATGGACCCCAGCCAACCCAGTTCCCATAGCTGTCTTCTCACCTCGACCTTTTACCCAACACTGCCCACCCCTGAAATGTTACACCTGGCTCCTTATCCCTTTCTCTCACCTGCACCGTGATGTCTAGGCCCTTGACTGTGGCCTTCTCTCTCTGTGTGTGTTTTCTCAGCACTGCCCCTTCCTCCTCCTGCACTTGCTCTGTAAACAGTGGCATTAATTCCACAGTTTCAGATTGGAGTCTAAGGACCCATGGGAGGTTGTCTCAGTATTTGACTGTTTCTACAAGAATTTCTAAAAACTGGGGTTTTGTGCTAATAACTAGAATAATAACCAATAAGTGGATGACCTTGTAACTGAGTGTGTATGTAGTATTTCAGTGCCTATGTTTGTGTTGCTTGTATATGTAAATGAATTTTGATTCATGATGTACAAGCACCTAGAGTGTGAGGCATTTTATATCTAGCTGAAAGTTGGCTTGTGTATACTTACATGGGTTAAAAATTGTAATCCCTAGGGTATCTATACTTTCTTGGGCTTCTAAATAATGTCCAAGAAAAATGACATAAAATTTAACGTATTTCAGCATAAGTTTTCAGCACTGATTTTGTCCCAAGCACTTATAGGTCCTGTCACTGAAGACACAGGAAAGATTGTGTTCTTGGCACTTAGAACCCATCAGGGCAGATTATTACCAGGTAGTTTCAGGTGAGATGAGTGTTAGATGTGCCTTTATAGATCAGGGTGTCCAGTACCTGCTGGGCCTCAGCACTGCTCCATAATCCTGTTGCAGTGTCTTGATTTTCTTCCGTCTGCCAACCTGCTCCCCTTTTCTCCCAGCACCTGTCCTTGCTTCCTGTTTCGGGAAGAAGCATAAGCTGTCATGCCTGAACTCGCCCAGCTTCTCACCTGCTGCCCTGACTTAGAGAAAGCTGCCGCACGTCTCCTCAGGGAGGTGGGCCCCTTGTGCTCCATCCCTCTTTACTCCAAGGAGCCTGGATCTAGCACTCTTTCCCTTCTTCCCTTATGCCTGCCTTCAGCTCTCCTCTCTGCTTAAGTATTCTTCAGTCTCATCCATCTTCAGAATTTCATAGCTGCCCACAACTCTTGGGTTTGTATCTCTAGCCCTGAAATCCTGAAAGCCAGAGCCGTAGATCTTAACTTCCCACTTAATATCTTTCCTGGGTTTCACACCGGCATTTCACAGTCATAGTTCTAAATCAAAATCAGTATTTTCTCCCCTAACTCCCATCTTTCTCTGTCTTCCTTATTTGAAAGTGATGATCCTTTCTCTAACCATTCCTTACCTAAGCAGCCTCAGATCCCCCCAAGCACCTCTTTGTCCGTTGTTACTCTGGAGCCTGGGCAATACATTCTGTTACTGTCCAGCAGCTCGTGTCTTGCCATTCATCCTCTACCCCACTGGTTTTCTGTCACATACATGTTGTCATGTTACTACCCTGTGCCATTTTTCCCAGCTTCCTTGGTACATGTTGCATAGAATCTAAACTCTCAGCATGAATGGCATTTAAGACTCTCTGCAACCTGACTGTAACCTCCTGCCTTGTTGGTCTTGGTCTCTGTTATTTCTAGCTTATAATTTGTCTTAAGTACTTTAAGGTTTTTTTTTTTATTTAGCTCTATGACATTTTAAGATTGTAACATAATGTAATTTATTCTTATCGTAGAAAATTATGGGGATAAAATAATCACTCACCCCACCGACCAGATTTAACTACAAGTAATGCTTAAATACATTTTTTCTGTAAAGTTAGACCAAGTCCATTCCAGTTTGCGGGGAGAGAGAGAGAAGTCACCCAAACATGTATGTTTAGTAATGAGATTGGAAAGAAGGTACTACAGTTCTTCTCATGACTCTGGCCTTGACATGCGGGCCTCTGGCCTGGGATGCTTCTCTGCAGGGCCTGCTGTGGTTTCCTGGGTGCTGCGGTTCTAGCCCCAGGAAGCCTCTGAGCTTGTCCTGGCAGGTTCTGGCATCCTCGGGGCACTTTGTGCTTCTCTTCCGTATAGAAACCATCACGTCACATTATAGTTATTGGTATTTTTTGTCTTTAAACTGAAAATTCCTTGAGACAGCAATCTTTGTATCTCCTGTAGGGCACAGAACCTGGCAGAATTTTCCAAGGAAGCTCTTCCAGGAGGAGGGGAGGAGCCAATAGAGCATGTTAAGGAAGAACGGTGAGGTGTAGGCAGTGATGCTGTGTGCATTCTGTGCGTGGTGAACTGATGTGTGTCTCCAGGAGGCAGACACCACTTACACAGGTGGAGGAGGAGCTAGAGACCCGGGGTCACGGCTCTTTCTAGACCTTTGCTCATGAAGAGGAGGAGAGTCAGGGTTAGGACAGGACCTGAAGGCATCTCTTACTGGGGCCCCCTCCTTGGGAGCTGTTCACTCCTCAGGGCGCCTTTCTCAGCCTGAGAGGCAGCGAGGAGACGGGTAGGTAGTCACCGGCCCTACCTCCAGAGATGGGGGTTTTCAGGCCCCGGCTGCTCCCCGTACCGCACGCTGGCGGGTGTTGCCTCGGGGCATCTGAATGTCTCGGGAGCTGTGGCCGTCCTGCCCCCGCCTCCCGCGCCCCGCCGCCTCTTCACCACCCCTCTTCTCAGCGCCTCTCCTCACTGCCCTGTCCTCTTGACCACCCCTCTTCTCAGCGCCTCTCCTCACTGCCCTGTCCTCTTCACCACCCCCCTTCTCAGCGCCTCTCCTCACTGCCCTGTCCCTGCCTTGTGGCCCTTGTGGCTTTCCTTATCCCTGTTGGCTGCCGTCTTCCGTCCCCTGTGGCTGTTCCCTTTCCTGGGCAGAAAGCCTGGCCTTTGCAGGCCTGGCGGCTGCCCTGCTACAAATGCCACTAGTCTCGAGCTGCCCTGCACCCTGCTGCTCTTGCCTCCCTGCAGCCCTTGTGCTGTCTGCTTCTGGGGTCAGAGCTCTTCAGAGGCAAGAGGGCTTCAGAAGTCTGGTCTTTAGCGTGTCAAGGTTTATAGAGGAAAAGACAGCGGCATTATAGTAGTATTTTAAAGCCGTGAAGCTAAGAATGTCAGGAAATATTTTCTGCTACCTGGTAACTTTATCTGAGTGGTCTTCTATGAGTTGTATGACGTTTTAAAGGTTTTCCAAGGTAGTCTCCTGGTCCTGAAAGTGATCCGAGTTGTATTCTGAAGACCATGGATCAGAGTCCATATATGGACCAGATATTTGTTCTGTTCCCTTTGTGTGGAAACTGCTCAGAGGCTCCATTCATCACAGTCAGGCATTTCTTCGGGTGTCTTACTGTCCAGGGCCTTTTAGTCATAACTTTGGAATTGATAACAGTATTTGAACTGCTCAGAATCATAGTCTGTGTGGATTTATTACACATTGAACCTTTTAGTCAGGCCTTAAAAGGTGAACTGTCAGTGACCCTCAGCTTCATTTGGGCTTCTGGATGCGTAAGCAAAACTGGGGCATAACAGAACTGGCTGTTCTGAGCTTGGTTGCAAAGTGGATAACTGTGCGAGTTACTCACACTGCTTTTCTCTGGAAAACCAGAAAATGCAAGCAGCATTTGGCAGCAGAGGAAACCCAAGGATCCCAGAGTAGAACTTTTAAGCGTTTTTCTGGAGCTGTGGTGTTGTATCCTGAAAATGAGGGATTTTAAAGGAATTTTCTTTTCCCTTATTAAAAGAAATTTACCAAGAAAGAAAAAAATTCCACACAGTTACCCTACCATATTGTTTTTAGTAAGAAAGTGAAATGAGGAATATACTAGAGCAATTTAAAAACAAATGAACCCATTGTCTTTATATTATGCTTATAATGCTGTCATCTCCAGGACTCTGGTTACTTTATATGTTTATATACTGTTTATTTTTACATACCTGTCATCTTAAATGTGTTCTTTGCATCCAAAAATTATTCTGTAAACCTTGTGATGTTGCTGCATTCTGTTCTTTGGACTCCAGTAGTCCATGAAGGCGGTTCAGTTAGCCCTTTGCTCTTTGTGGATCTTGGGTAGAGGACACTGGCATTTTTGACTGTTATAAACATGATGGAGTGCTGTACTGAAAGTGTTGTGCATGTATCACCTTTGATACTTTAAATTATTTCCTTTGGATGAGTTTCTAGCAGTTAGTTTACTAAACCAGAGGGCAGAAACATTTTTAATGGGTTTTGATATAGATTGTTAAATTATTTCCCCCAAATTGTATCAACTTACAGAGCCATCTCTGGTTTCTCTTACCCACCTGCAATAAATCATTAAGTTTTGTTGGGTTAAAAAAAACCTTTTTTTTTACCTGCTAGTTCACCTTATATTGCTTTATATTTCTTTGATAAGTAGTAAAGCTAATCTTTGTTCGAGGGCGTGTTATATTTGCTTTGGGGTTTTTTGCGTTCTTGTGGAAGGGGCAGATGTTATTAGAGTGCAGTCCAAGAGCAGTGACTAGTTAGAGTTAGTGACCTATGACTTTAGCTGTCTTTGTCCAACTCTGGTAAGATGTAGATTAAGGTGAAAAACTTTAATTCGTATACTTATAGATCTAGAAACGGTAGGCAACTGAACTGAATATTTTACAAATTTCATGCATAGAAGTTGATTTTCTTGAAAAGGAAATAGTTACAGGACATCAGACACAAAAACTGAATTGGAGGCTTGTGCAAGATGTTGGTCTTACCCTTGCAAGAAAACGATTGAAACGTTGTAAGCAAGCCGGTGACGTGACCAGGATTCTGGCAGGCTTACTCACAATTCAGTGTTGAGATAACTGAGGCATTGGGATATGCCTGATTGGCCACCTCGGAGTCACAGGAGGTAAAGATTCCATGGGACAGAGATTTAATACATAGCTTTTAGGTGTGAGAATGCTTGACATTTTTTTCCTGAGCACTGTTAATTAAATATTAAACTACATTTGATTTGGAGAAAAGCAAGAGTGGATTCTGGGAACCTGCGGGGAGAGGAAGAGGGTGAGTATGGAGAAGGGTTGGGGAAGAAGATGTATTATGTTTATAAATCAGAAAATCAGGTGAGTGGGAATGATTATGCTTAATATGTTAACCCCCTTTTTTTTTTTTAATATAACATTGTACGTTTTCTATTTCAGATGAATTTACAACTGATTTTCTGGATCGGATTGATCAGTTCAGTTTGCTGTGTGTTTGGCCAAGCAGGTAAAAAAAAAGTTGCCTACTTGTCTGTTCAATATCTTGTATCGCTTTTTGACCACTTTAGATTCCTGGGAAAACCTAAATCGCGCGGTCCTGCTCCTTCAGAAGGCCTCGCAGCAGCCCACCTCTCAGAGTCGAGGGCGGGCGCCTTCGGTGCCTGCAAGGTCCTTTGTCAGGTTCCCCACCCACCACCCAGAGAGACAGCAGGAATAGAAGGCACTACATAGAGACCTTTGGGGGATATAATAGAGTGTGTAAGTGAACACAGAGAAAGCAAAGGCGTGTTACATCTTAGAAGGAAATAAAGTAAATGTGTAGAAGAACAGATTATGAACTATCCACTATTGTCTGAAAAAATGAAAGGAGAAACAGTTGGAAAGATGTTCTTGCTGTTTGATCAGAAGTCTTGCAAAATGTTGGTGTTGTATAGAAGAGGAATTAAGAAATAAAGCTGAAAATGTATTTAATCCTCTTATAAACCATGGTGCACCCAAATCTAGAATAATGGATGTCCAGTTTTTTTGTTCTCCAAATCTCAAAATACACTGCATAGAACAGCTATTTGATACTAGAGATGAAGGAAGTTATTAATAGATTTAAATTACAAAAGACCAACAGTAACATAAAAAACCAAATTATCTGTATGTCAAAACAGTATCAAAAAATAGCTAAATAAGGGTTTAATTTTGCTCACAAGTGTAGAGATCCAGTAAAAATGGTTAAAAACATGATGATAGAAAACTTTGCAAAAGACAAATAGAAAATTTACAAAATAAATGGCCAGGGAAAGTATGGGGGAAAAAAAATGGAGCCTTAAATGACCGACAGTTGATGTTCTTATTTATACCTGTTAAATGAAAAGAAAATCTTCGCATTAAAAAAGGAAATACGGTGTGTGTACACTGCTTGTGAGGATGTGTGTTTGAATGTTATTGCTGGAGAGAGGTTAAAAGTTAATCCTTTTCACCTCCAGTGTTTCTTTTTTTTTAATTTGTGATAAGGAAATTGAGTTTTACTTACATGATAAGTTAAATTGAGTTTAACTTACATGATAAGTTAAACTTATCATGTAAAATTTATCTTTCCATGATAAGAATGGTCATCTGTGTGGGTTCATGTATGTGCATGCATGTGTGTATATGTCGGGCTTATGGCCCACATGAACCATGCGATTAAAAATAATAGAAGTTTTCCCATGTAGGCTACAGTAATACAGTGGCATATGTAATCTTTAAAGCCGTGTTTTTGAAGACTCTGGGATGAAAGAATTAAGTATAAAAAAGTAGTATACAAAATGTATGTCCTCAGTTTCAATTAAGTAATGTCTGTGCGTGCTGCATTGCTATTTTTTGATTAATCTACATAGACAAAAGACTGGGGAAAATATACAAAAAATGTATTTCTTAATGAGCAGGTTTTGGGTGATTTTTACTTCTTTATGCTTTTATGTATTTTCCACATTTTCTATAATGAGCGTGTGTTAGGTTTATAAGCAGAAAACATACATTGGAGACAGTTCATATTAGTGTGTACTACATGGCAGGCATGCTGATTCTTACATGGATTTAAAGAAATACTTGACATACTTTGAACACAGACCTGAGAAATCAAGGAGTTGTGGATAGGATGAATATGGATTTTTCAAGTATTTACCAAACTAAAATGAAGCAGCCTGGTTGGAGGGGGAGTATGGGTGTGGTGGTTATGAGTTAAATGAAAAGAAATAATAGTTTACCCAGTGGTAAGAAAATTCTTGACGACAATGACCAACTTGAGAGAGCCTGGAATTATGTCTTTGGGGGGAAGGACAAGAGCATAGATTAAGGGTACCTAGCCTTTGCTGTAGAAGACGGGAGATAACTCCCTCTTTATTGTTCTCTGCACCAGGGTGATCCAAAATCACCTCTCTGGTGAGTAGGTCTGAGGCAGTTCAGTAACTAGCTTCATAGTATTTCTATGTCATGTACATATATATTGTATTGTCATTGTGATCCTGATCTGTCATTGTTTTCTCTCTTGAACTTAAGTAGCCTAATTTTTCTTTTTCCTAACAGATGAAAACAGATGTTTGAAAGCAAATGCCAAATCATGTGGGGAGTGTATACAAGCAGGGCCAAATTGTGGATGGTGCACAAATTCAGTAAGTCAGATTGATTGTTCAAGCCTTCCCATTCATTCCCTCGTCACTTAGTGTTGCTCAAAACTGTATCCTTGGGAAGTGCTTGGTGTGACTTTTCACTCACTCAGTGTTGATTGAGCAAGAGCCAGCTCTGTGTGTGACCCTGTGTGGTGGTCTGGAGCTGTGCTGCCCCACACAGGGCCCACTAGGCATGTGTGGTGATGTTGAGCACCTGAGAACTGCTGTCAGCCTTCATACATGCCAGAGATCACGGACTTCGTGATTTAAAAAATCATGAAGGTTGAAATGCTCACATTTTGTATATATTATTAATTTCCCCCGTTTTTCCCCCTCAGTGTGGCTGTCAGGAACTTAAAAATACATATGTAGCTCACCTTTGTAGCGTGTGTTATGTTTCTGTTGGACAGCTTCCCAAAAAACTCTAGCCATCTCACTGAACTATTTTAGATTTTCCCTTTTTTATGATGGGAAAGGTATAATTAAATCTGCCTAATTGTGTTTTAATTAAACTAATATACACCTGATTTATATCCTAATAAAAGCCCATTCAGGTTAGGGTTTAAATTTTATTTTTTGTCATCTCTATATATTGCTTAACATGGCACCTTCCACAAGTTAAGTAAATGTTGAATGATTGAATGGACAATGAACATTAAGTTGGAACTGGAGGTAAAGGGGAGTCATTTTGAGGATATGTAATTTATTTACAGAGTGAATAATATCAGAAGGTTGAAGGCTTGTTTGTTTTTTCTCAGGCACCTGAGTAAAAACCCCATGTTCAGATACCTGCATTGTGGCCGTTACTGGTCAAGTATCAGATGTTTCATGTGATTTGACCTGAAAGACAAAATGAGAAGTTTTTGTTATTTCAAAATTTTTCTACTGGCAACTTTCTCTTCTTCAAAAAATGGTGTTCTGGAATTAGTTGGAGACAGTGGAGGAGACAGGGAGTGCCTTGAGTTGTCTCAGACAAGGCTTACTTAACTGAAACCCTAGGTTTTCTTACCTGGAAATTGAGCACGAGCTGCCTCCTTTGTGTTGGCACAAGAATTGGAGAAACTTAAAGCAGTTTCACTTAGATGATTATAAATAAGTGGTACTTGCTGTTCCCAACAATAGCATTCATTTTATGAAGGTTATAGTTTATCTGGGGTTTAGAGTTATCCTAGCCAAATTATTCTTTTACTAATTTAGCCTTTGATCTTTGTGGCACAATTCTTAAATTATTAAAGGTATTTTGGGATATGTTTACTTGAGTTTTGTGATCTGAATTTCCTGGATTGGCTAACATTTGGAAATGGATGGTGCACTGGGCCTGTACTTTCGCAGCATTTTAGGTTTGATCATACATAAAGGGAGGACAGCTTTGAACTTTGAACCATCAGACCTATGGCATTCCCTTCCAGTTGTTTTTCCAAGTACAAAAAGGCTCTCATTTAGTGTTATATTTTCCTTAAAAAAATAACTGATCAAAACTATTGTGTATTCTTTTTTATGAATATCCTCACTTTATGCAGCACCATGAAATCGATAGATAATAAATACCATATAAAACTGAACACAAAGTGACCCTAAATGAAAGGCATTTCCTCATTTTCCTAATGACAAGATTTTAAAAAAAGACTTCTGGCCAACTAAACAATTTTTTGGGGTATATGTGAAATAAATAGCCATTATAAGTACACATTTAAAAATGATATGCACAGATACACATGTATACACTGTTGTTCCCTTTTCTCACATTTATGAAAAACTTATTTAGAATCTTTACATCTTAGGGCTTCTCAGGTGGCACAGTGGTAAAGAATCCACCTGCCAATGCAGGAGTTGAAAGAGATGTGGGTTCGATATCTGGATCTGGAAGATCCTTGGAGTAGGAAATGGCGACCTACTCCAGTGTTCTTGCCTGGGAAATCCCATGGATAGAGGAGCCTGGTTGGCTACAGTCCATGGGGTCACAAAGAGCTGGACATGAGTGAGTGCACACATGTGTGCACACACACACATCTTAAACAGCAGTTTTTTTGCTTTCACTAAAAGTACTTCTGAGTTAGTCATCTGATAAAAATGACGCATTTTTAAAAAATGGTAGTAATGAATATTTTTTAGCTGCTGTTTATTTACCAAGTACAGAAAAGATCCTGGATGCATTATATTAATGCATTTCTAACTCACCATCCTATTATAAACAAGAATATATTTTGTAGCTATTTCTGTTACTTAAAAATTGTAAGTCTTTTTTGTTCTCTTATTCTTTTGGCAAACATTGTATTTTTTTAATTGAGATGTTGATGTATCATATGTATATATAGTCACAATTTTTAAAGGTTCTATTCTGCTTGTAGTTATTATAAAATATTGGCTGTATTCCCTGTGCTGTACAGTATATCCTTTTATTTGGAGGATAATGGCTTTACAGCGTTGTCTTAGTTTCCACTATACAGCAGCATGAATCCGCTATACGTGCACATGTATCCCCTCCCTCTGAAGCCTGCCTCCCACCCCCCATCCCACCGCCATAGTCCTCTCGCAGAGCGCCGAGCTGAACTCTGGGGGCACAGCGGTTTCCCTGAGCCTTTTCACACACCACACACGGAGCGTCTGTGCCAGCGCTGCTCTCGCGTCCGTCCCTCCCTCCCTCCCTCCCCCCTCCCCCGTGTCCGCAGCTCCGTTCTCTGCGTGTGCATCTCTGTTCTTGGAGGTAGGTTTCTATTTCCAAACCCTGGAAATAGGGTTATCTGTACCATTTTTCTAGATTCCACATAAAACCCATTTTAAAAATTTTAAAATCACATCACTACTGGAAGTTTTACCCCACACCACAAGTACCGTTTACATAGCATTACCATTTTTTGTTTTTAAACAATTCACCCAATAGAAATACATTCTGACCCTGTTATAAAATCACTTGCTATTTTTTTTTTAGTTAATTTTAAAAGGCTTTTTTCTATTAATAACCAATAGTTTTTTTTTTTTTTTTTAACTTCCAAGAATACTTAGTAAATCTGTGGTAAATTTCTTGGTCTCCTTTTTAAAAAAGGTTTTGGGCTCATATGTTTTTCCTAGTATTGAGTTGTTCAAATATCATGAAGGAAAATGCTATCTAATATGAAAGACTTCTAAGAATTTTTCTAAGGGAAATTTTGGGAAAAGTATTTGTCTATTATTTGGATATATTTATTATTAATAATTCTTAACCCTGCTGAATAATTTCACAAAAAAATTTCTTTGAGTAGATACTCTGAACATGAAACAGTTAAAATATACACTTAAGTCCTACTAAATATTTCTAAAATAATATAGTACTAGTTATATATTAGTAACAAAGGTACTACCTTCACGGAGAAATGTTTTTGTTTTGTTTATTATGGTTAGATGAAGGGAACAACATTTTGGTTAAAACCAGAGACAAAGTACATTAGACATGTTACCTGATTTTTGCAATTTAATTGGTTATTTGCAATTATATAAAAGGTTTGACCATTTTATATCATATTTATAGCTATATTTTATATGTCATTTAGACATTTTTACAAGAAGGTATGCCTACATCTGCTCGATGTGATGATTTAGAAGCCTTAAAAAAGAAGGGCTGTCATCCAAATGACATTGAAAATCCTAGAGGCTCCAAAGATATAAAGAAAAATAAAAATGTAACGAATCGAAGCAAAGGAACAGCAGAGAAGCTGCAGCCAGAAGATATCACTCAAATCCAGCCACAGCAGTTGGTTCTGCAGTTACGATCAGGTATGGAAATCTGATTCTAGGAGTGCCTTTGGGTCCACTTGAGCTTCCAGACAACTTTATATATGTTTCTGTTGAGAAATGTTGAGTATGTTAACTTTTAGAAATTTTTTGAATTTTTTGCAGGTATAATTTGTCAGACCATGTACCTGACATTTGCCTAATGTCCAAAGTAAATTCTGTTAAAGATTCAGAAAGTATTATTAATAGATTTAGTGGGTTTTTCAAAAATAAAAATATCCATCTTCTGGTGTAACTATATAACATAAAGATAACATTTTAATCTATTTTTTCCTTTGTTTTTGTACACTACTGTTAAAATATTAAGGTTTTCATAAGAATCTGTAGCAGTCCTGCATCTGGAAAAAAGAAAAAATATGCCCCGTTCTCTTCTAATCTCCAGCCCCTTCCACCCAGGACTCACGTGTGCCCTCCCCACCCCCTCCCCGTTGCCCTCTCTTCAGCCTGGTGCCTCTAGACCTGCTCTGCCAACCTCTGCTGGCACCTGAAACTGCCAGGCCTGATGGACCCTCGGCAGGCCTTTTTTTCCCCTTTATTTAACTCTGCTGTACATGTGATGCCTTTGAGCTTCTTGACATGTTTCTTTTTGGCTTCTGCGATAAGGCTTCTGCTTTCCTTCTTATCTCTTGCCAGTGCCTTCCAGTCTTCTTTCTGTGTCTTTTTTCTTCCTTCCTCTTTGTAATCCACTTAACTGGGCTTTCCTCTCATGGTTTTGAAACCCTTTGTGTGCTATAACACAGACTTTTTTCTCTCAAGCTCCAAACACAGTTACCCAACTGCCTACTAGAAATCTATATAGAGAAAATCTGCAAGTTAAAAACGAAATGACCTTTTACCCAGACCTCTTCCTACTCTCTTCCTACTCGAGTGTTTTCTGATGCATTTCAACTCACACCTCTGGTACATCTCTTCTGTGTCCTTATTGGTTTCATATCTGTATCCTCTTTTTTTCCCCTATAATTTCTTAACAAGTTTGTCTCTTTAATCATCTTAAAACTTTTCATCAGGTTTTCTTAAGTGAAAATCAGATTACTTTATTCATTGCACGCAGTGCATCCCGTAAACAGAGAAGAGTCTCGCTTGACAGCGTCAGTCTCTAATAAAACGCCCGGAGTGTCCTGTGGTGTGCCTGCCTCACCCACCCCATCCAGTTTGTGTTGTTCCTATCTGTTTTCCTTTGTCGTAGTTAGCAACCCACTATTTGCCTGTCTTGCCCACTGTAGATTG
This sequence comes from Bos taurus, assembly GCF_002263795.3. Classification (NCBI taxonomy): domain Eukaryota; kingdom Metazoa; phylum Chordata; class Mammalia; order Artiodactyla; family Bovidae; genus Bos; species Bos taurus. The sequence goes on from NC_037340.1 coordinate 19,995,359, forward strand.
GGAATGCTGTCTTTTTCATTATCCCTGGGGCCTGGCATTTTAAATATTTGTGAATAAAAAGAGTACACAGCAATTGATTGAATTCCCTATGGAATGCCCTGGCTTTTGTAAAAACTACGTGAATAATATGGTTTACTCTATAGTGTTGACCTTATCAATCTGATTTACTTGGCTTTTCCATTTGCTTTTGATTGCTGGCAAGCTAGTTTTCTAATCTCTGATTAATTAGGGGAGCCACAGACATTCACACTAAAATTCAAGCGGGCTGAAGACTATCCCATTGATCTCTACTACCTCATGGACCTCTCCTATTCCATGAAAGACGACTTGGAGAATGTGAAAAGTCTGGGAACAGATTTGATGAATGAAATGAGGAGGATCACTTCAGACTTCCGAATTGGTAGGAATTTTGAGAAAATAATTTTCATTTTTGTAAATCTTAGCTGTTTTATTCTTCACTACATAAATGTGAGATTAGGAGGCTAGGTTTTAGCTTTTTCTTTCTGAGAGGACTGATACTCCTGTCACATGGCTAATGATTTTTCTGCCTCCTTGTTCCTCTCTCACTATAAAAAAGAAAGAAAGAGTCAGTCGTGTCTGACTCTCGGTGACTCTGTGGACTGTAGCCCGCCAGGTTCTTCTGTCATGGAATTTCCCAGGCAAGAATATTGGAATGAGTTTCCATTCCCTTCTCCAGGCGATCTTCCCGACCCAAGGATGGAACCTGGATCTCATGGATTGCAGGCAGATTCTTTACCATCTGAGCCACCAGGGGAGCCCTTCTTACTGGCTGCCATGTTATTTGACACACATTACACCACATAGAGAATAAACTGCATGTTTGTTGTTACAGGAGTTTACTCATTCATTTGTTGATCTTATAAACATGTTGATTACTTAGAGTTGATTTTTTTAATGCAGTTTAACCATCCACCCTCCATCCTCACTGCATGTGCGTTTTCCTCCACAGGGTTTGGTTCTTTCGTGGAGAAAACTGTGATGCCTTACATTAGCACAACACCAGCTAAACTCAGGAACCCTTGCACAAATGAACAGAACTGCACGAGCCCATTTAGCTACAAAAATGTGCTCAGCCTTACTGATAAAGGGGAAGTATTTAATGAACTTGTTGGTAAGCAGCGCATATCTGGAAATTTGGATTCACCAGAAGGTGGCTTTGATGCAATCATGCAAGTCGCAGTTTGTGGAGTGAGTGCATTCTTTCTCTACAGGGGATATTATTTGTGTGGAATTTAAGTGTGATTTTTCTGTCAGAAAATATTACCTTAATTTCTGTACTATACTGATTAATCCCTTAAATTCCCTCCCAACTGCAAGTGGTTTAAAAAAAAGCATAGTTAATCTGGGTTTTAAAAGCCAAAATGCTCACCATTTGAAACAGTGGGGCAGCGTAGCTTTAGCTGGTGTCCTGGGTTTTTTAAGGAGGCTCAGGGTACCCTGGCTTTCAGCTTTGTGACTGAGATGGTATTAGGGTTATCTGAGACGTCACCAGGAACATTAAAAGTGCTCAAATAGATTGTGTGTCAGGCACCATTTTCCTTTGGTTAGTTTTCTTCTGCTTATCTTTGAGAGGCATCTTCCCCATGTCTTAGTAATTTAAAAAGAAAGTTTTAAGTCCTAGTGTGAAAGCTGTATATATTCTGAGAAGTCATATAATGTTTGCAATTTTAATTAGAAGATTTTCAACGACAGTAAGCTGATCCTCCATTGGACTGGTGCTTAGAATTTTTGACTCATTTACCAACCCAAAATTTTAGGTGACCTTTTAATGATGTAGCTGAGGACAGAAGTAGAAAACACTGTGAGCTAGATGAAGTTTTATCTGTCTCATTTCCCCCCCCTTTTTCCTTACAGTACCCCTGTTCCCTAAAACACCTTTCTCTTCCGGATGCTTCTTAATGGTTACTTTTCAACCAAGTTTTAGTATGCTCTTTGATACCCAAGATGATGATATAATACAGTGCTTGAGATAACAGTCTTTAGACTATTAGGACAAAGCTTCAAATGTTCCCATCACTGCTCATCCACTAGGCAGTTTCCTTCTCCTTAAGAGATAATAACAGGTACACCTTAGGAAGTTTAAATACGGTAATCCATAGATAGTGCAAGTAGCCAACAAACAGTTAACAACTGTATTATAGTCAGTCTTGACTTTTCATCAGGGTAGATGCAGTTTAAGGATAGTCTCCACTTTTAAAGGGGAAGAGTAGTTTTCCAGGCAGTGCTTAGCTTGATGCCTGTTTCCTCTCCAGCCATTCATTTGTGATCCCGCTAGAAGCTCATATGGAGAAAGCATTCTTTGCGCTGTCTCTGCCTGAACCTCAGCCTTGAGATTAAAACAGGCCATGGTATCCTGGCCGCTGCTCTCTGCTCCCTGTGCTGACTGAGAGTAACTGTTCCACTTACTTCTCTAAATGCAGAAGAGACATATTCCGGTTGGTCTGCCAGCATGAATAAACTTAATTCTTGCCTTCAAGGATTTTATAGTCTTAGGAAGATATATACAGATGTATGGAGTAAATAAAGACAGATGATTGTAAAATTACCATTCAACAGGATTTTACCACCACTTTAAATTTTTTGCTGAATAAGGTGGAGAATAAAATAAATGAACAAACAGTACTGATGGATTAAAAGGGGTGGAATTAAGCAGGATCAACTCTGAAGAAAATGCTTTTTATTAGAATTAAAAAGGGGAGGCTTTTTTAATATGGTGGCTGATAAAGGGAGTATGTGCTCCAGAAGGTGGAGTAGGTATGGATGGGAAGGGGAGATAACAGTGTTTAGATAAAGTTGGGTGTGGGCTGAGACGTTTTCGTTTATTCATTAAGCACCTAGTAGAGATAAGATGATGCACAAAACCAGATGTGGTCCCTGCCCTGTGTGGAGTGTAGCTACCTTTTAGTGGGGATAAGGACATTGACTTTAAAAGGTAGTTTTTAAAAAAAGAGCTGAGACAGACAGCTAGGCAAGGTGAAGTGTTACAGTGAGGCAGGGGCGTTTTATTCAGCGGGCTCAGTGCCTTTATCAGCGAGGATGTTATTAGCATTGTGAAAAGAGAAAATACAGAATTAAGTTGAAAGTATAGTGGTAGCCTGTATAAAGATTAAAAGATTTAATCTTTGCTGAATTTCTGTAGGTAGTATTTTAAAACTGAAATCCTTTTCTTTTCAAGTCCCTGATTGGTTGGAGGAATGTGACACGGCTGCTGGTGTTTTCCACGGATGCTGGGTTTCACTTCGCTGGAGATGGGAAACTTGGTGGCATCGTTTTACCGAATGATGGACAGTGTCACCTGGAAAATGATGTGTACACAATGAGCCATTATTACGTAAGTGCTTAGCGCCTTACATATTCAGTGGATTTGGGTTTTTAGAGTATTATGGGTAATGGGCTTGTGGGTTTTTCAGGATTGGGGTTTTGTTATTTTGGTAAGTTGGGCCCTGACCTAATGTGCAGGAAAGCTTTGTTGCTGTTCTGATGCTGTGGCTTTGTGCCTGCTTCTGCGTAGCTGAAGGCCTGGTGGTGAAGGGAGCTGCTGACTCCTGGCCCTGCACCCCAGCCCAAAGCTCTGTCTCCTCTCACTCGGTCCATCAAGGAGTACCAAGTTTGATACTATGTCTAAACAAATCATTTGTATAGTCTTACACTCCTTGTCTTATTTATATATGATTTAAGAAAGTAGGCATCCTGCCTCTACTGAAAATAAACATGGGCAGTTTATTCAAGGTCTGCAAGAAACCTAAACCTTGCTGAATCTTGGTCTTTTTCTTAGTGATAATATAACCTTTAATTATGGCAATTCTTCAATTTCATTGTTCTGACATTTAATATACATAGATAATCTTTTAAAAATCTTTTTTATTGAAATTTTTATGCACACTAAAGATAAAAAAGGATCAGAAACCCACTAGACAGCACCTAGTTCAGCAATAATTTGTGTTGTTTCAGGCAGTCTTGTGTAAGTAATCCAGATATATCTGCAAATCATTATTTTCAGAAAGTTTTGAAAAACTGGAGTATATTGGATATAATTACATACTAAATTTTATTACTTAATTTCTTAGGATTATCCTTCTATTGCTCACCTTGTCCAGAAACTAAGCGAAAATAACATTCAGACGATTTTTGCAGTTACTGAAGAATTTCAGCCTGTTTACAAGGTAAATATATACTTGTGAGATCAAAATAGGAACACATTTCTAGATCCTTATTGTTTAGTCATCAAAGGCAAAATGATATGTCTGAATTGAAATGTGGGAAAATGTCATCAGATAGGCTAGATTTTACAAATGTGGTATTTTAATTACATTGCAAAACTAGTTTTTAGGTCTGACTCCTTATTTAGGATATATATCTAGAAATGGTTTTTAAAAATAAATAGTAGGCACTCAGTAGATGCTAATTAGTCAGATTTTATAGGTTTTATCTTTTAATTGCAGGAACTGAAAAATTTGATCCCTAAGTCAGCGGTAGGAACATTATCTGCAAATTCCAGCAATGTGATTCAGTTGATCATCGATGCGTACAATGTGAGTGCATTCTAAGTAAGATCTGTTTTGGGCAGTACCCTGTTGAGAATACTTTGCTTAAAAATAGTAAAACTCCTTTCATACACAATTTAGCAGGCCCCACAAGACAATGTAAAACTTGTATGTAAAATTCTGTATGTGGAGGAAAAACTCATTTTCTTACAAAAATGTGTTTGCAAGGCAAAATAAAAGGCATGGCGGGGGCTGGATTTCTAAATTCTGTTTGAATGTCATTAAGTAATAAGTCTCCTTTTTGGAAAACAAGTATGAAACAACTTTCATTTAGATTTATAGGATTACCTCAGTCTTCTGTACTTCCCTTCATTTTATAGATTCATTGATTTTGATGAATTGTGCCAGAAAAGCCTTTTATTTTTTTCTAATTCTTCTCTTGCCATATTTTCAGGGTACATAGTTCTCTGTTCTCAAGTGGTACACACACAGTCATATGTGCATGTACTATAAAATATATATGAATGCATACATGACTTATTAAAGTAAGATTTATAAGATTTTTACCCCATGTGGAAGGAAGTTGAAATTAAAAGAGGAATTGTTCATCTCGAGTTTAGTTCCGAGTACTTTAGGGATACTCATTAAGCCTTGGTCAGTAACTGTTGTAAGTCATCAGAGGCCTTTGTAATACAACTGTAACCATCCTGTGCTGCATACACCAGCTCCAGCCCTTCGACAAGTTGAATTTTATTTTCTACTTCATGCCAGGGGGTTACAGAATGTTTTGGAAAGACCCTACTCAGATTTTTACAGACTTTCTAGATTCTGGTTTTTCCCTGTCACCCCCATAGTCGTTCTGTCTTTACAGCATATCTTAATGCTTTCCTAACTCCATCTGTTGGGCTTCCCTGGTGGCTCAGAGGTTAAAGCGAGTGGTGTGACCAGGACTGAGCTCTCCGCTGCAGCCTTCTCCATTTGTCCTGCGCCCTCTGCTGTTCTACAAAAGCACTGGCTTGAATCCTCCCACTCTGGGTTTTCTTTCTTTGAGGGAGTGGGGGCAGGCCTGCAATGGCCCCTAAGCAGATTTATTTCCAGCCTGTGTAGTAGGTTATTTACCTCTGTCCTTCGTGAGCTGAGGCTTCCCTGATGGCTCAGACGGTAAAGAATCCGCCTGCAGTGCAGAAGACCCAAGTTTGATCCCTGAGTTGGAAAGATCCCCTAGAGAAGGGAATGGCAACCCACTCTAGTATTCTTGCCTGGAGAAATCTATGGACAGAGGAGCCTTGTGGGCTATAGACCATGGGGCTACAAAGAGACATGACTGAGCGACTAACGCTAGTGAGCTACAAGTGGCAGGGCAGAGGAGAGTGTGTTGCCAGTGGGGAAAGAAAGTATTCTTTGTTCTTAGAACTCTTCATAATTAATATTAGGCCTCTGTGCTGTGTCATCATTAAAATTTTAACTAAATACTCTTTTCAGTTGTGTACATTATTTTGAATAATTGGTTATTTATTTGAGCCCATTTCTCTGGGTTTTGTGTTTTCTAGTCACTCAAGATTAGGCTTGCAGTATTTAAATAATACTGTTTTAACAGCTCATTTTATCCACTGGATTTATGAATTCAACTTGTTTTATAGTATCATTTGTTTGCCTTTCCTCTTATTAGTCTTTCTTTTAGTCCCTTTCTTCAGAAGTCATTTTGGAAAACAGCAAATTGCCGGAAGGAGTAACAATAAATTACAAGTCTTACTGCAAGAATGGGGTGAATGGAACAGGGGAAAATGGGAGAAAATGCTCTAATATTTCCATTGGGGATGAGGTATGTTTCATGAACATTTTTCTGAAGTAAAAGAAAAAGCTTACTTGTTTATAAGCAATTTAGCTTATAATTTGAGAAACAGTTAAATATAACTTGAGTAGCTTTTTGAAAAATTTTTAGTAGATTTAAATTGCTTAGTTTTTAACTTATCTTCTTGTTTTCCTTTTAAGGTTCAGTTTGAAATTAGCATAACTGCAAATAAATGTCCAAATAAGAACTCTGAAACCATTAAAATTAAGCCTCTGGGCTTCACTGAGGAAGTGGAGATTATCCTTCAGTTCATCTGTGAATGTGAGTGCCAGGGTGAAGGCATCCCAGGAAGCCCCAAGTGCCACGACGGCAACGGGACCTTCGAGTGTGGGGCCTGCAGGTGAGCGGGGGCGCGCACGGTCTCGGGGCATGGCAGCTGGGACATCCGGAGGCCGTCTGAGCTTCCCGGAATCTCTGTGGGAGCAGATGAATTACTCTGCCAACTACTGTTGCTCACCACAAGATCAATTTGTTGGTCTTGTGTGTGTGCTTTATAGAAAGCTCTTCTCTGCCTTTTTTCCTTTAGGCAGACTACTTTTTATTCTAAAATAAAAGCTTTTGTAGCCATCTAAGATGTTACTTAACAAATGTTTATGGTAGCATTTGGGTTTTTCTCTCATGATAGCAATCTGAACTCTGTAGAGCTCAGTAAGCTTATAGAAAATAATAGTGATTTTATATGGGAACTGGAATTAGGAATTAATAAAGGATGTTCACTTGTTATTACATGTACTTCTGCATTGTTGGAATAATTTTAATTCATATATTTGTAAAATTAAGAAAGCACTATTTTTAGAACATAGAATCTACTACTAACAGAACTTAAGTCAAATTAGTTTTAATTTTTATACTATAAATCTTCCTATTTCATCTTTCTCCTATTTTTTTAGAACAGGAGAGAAGACTATTTTGATTCAACTGTCAGCTCCCAAATGACTAGGCTTTGAAGGGTTTTTAATCATGAGGAAAATTAATGACTATTTTGCCATCATTTACTAGCTTTCTATTCTAAACAACAAAATGTTACATTTGTTATTTTCCATGTCATATCCTGAGTTGTATAGATACATTTTTAGTAAAATATTATCTGAAAGATCTTGAAAATGTTTTGCCTTCTTTTTGTGTATTTACCAGATACTGTATTATACCAGTGTGTATAAGCACTATAAAAAGTGTCTGAAAAGTCTGAATCCTTAAATTTATTTTTAAACATTATGGTAGTTACATTTTTAAATGATACTTTTAGTATGGTTTTCAACTTCCATGTACTTTTTGGGCTGTGTTTTTATCAGTTCAGTCGTTCAGTTGTGTGTTTTTATACTTTTTAGTATAAAAATTGGGTATAAACATTTAGTATAAAAATTGGGCAAATAATAGTAAATGTAATATACAGCATATCCTTTGGAAACATACCACACTCTTTAAAAATAAGTTTATCCTTTGTTTCCAAATGTTGTGTTTACCTGTTCATTGCTAGATTGTATTTTCATTTTGATCAGAATGGTTACTTTCCTAAAGAGGAATTTGTTCCTAGGCCCCTGTGTAGACTCCGTGTGGACTTGAATGGCTGTGTGTGTGTGTACACATGTACATATGTACACTTCTGTGACACATATTATATAATTGCAGTCTGAAGATAATGTTTATAGTTTTATTTCCTCTCTTTCTCACCACTTGTTACTTTCAATTCTTTTTGTGTGACTGAAATTTTGGATTCTTTGTTCAGGTGCAACGAGGGACGTGTCGGGAGACACTGTGAATGTAGCACAGATGAGGTGAACAGCGAAGACATGGATGCCTACTGCAGGAAAGAAAACAGTTCAGAAATCTGTAGCAACAATGGAGAGTGTGTCTGTGGACAGTGTGTGTGTAGGAAGAGGGACAATACAAATGAAATTTATTCTGGCAAATTCTGCGAGTGTGATAATTTCAACTGTGATAGATCCAATGGCTTAATATGTGGAGGTGAGAATGGGTCTGAAAGTGGTTATAAAATGTGGTCCTGTCTAATATAATGAAACATGTTGCACGTTCGCTTAGTGAATAAATAGAAAAGGGGCACCATTGAGGGCCACTCCCTCCTGTGGATACTTTCTTACATATTCTTGCTTGTTTTCATTTTTCAGTGTTGTGATTATATTGTTACCACTGTTGTGAGAAATGAGATTTTTAATTGCAGGAAATGGTGTTTGCAAGTGTCGAGTGTGTGAGTGCAACCCTAACTACACCGGCAGCGCCTGTGACTGTTCTCTGGATACCACTTCCTGCATGGCCGTGAATGGACAGATCTGCAATGGCCGCGGCGTCTGCGAGTGTGGTGCCTGTAAGTGTACAGACCCCAAGTTCCAAGGGCCAACCTGTGAGATGTGTCAGACCTGCCTTGGAGTCTGTGCTGAGCATAAGTAAGTATTTCTCAGTTGCTTGAAATAGGTGATTGCTCACTGTTCGCCTGTGTATGAACACACGGTCCATAGAACAGTGCTAATACTAGGCCACGCTGTAAATAAAGTATCTGTCACATTGAAGCCCACTTTTTAAATCTAAAAATTCTCAATCGCTAGTGTTTGCACATGATAGTGAATTGTATCCTATGAGGGTGGTGGTACCATTATTTCAACCTGAATTTTGTATTTAATTGAATCCATGTGGTAACCTTTGTTAAATTAGTATTACCAATTGCTAATTAATTTATTTACTGCCTTTTGACTAAATAAAATGGAAGGTTTTGTCCCTTGCAGAAAGAACCATAATACCAGCAATACATTTCAAAAGTTATTTTGGCTTTATATTGTATATTTCATATCTGATAGGGCTAGTTTTAGCTTACTACTGTTATTTCTTTTGGAGGATTTTAGTTTGGGCTGTAATAAATCTGTAATTTCACTTAGGAAGCTAGCGTCTTTATGTTTAGTTTTCCCACCAAGAAATGTCATATGTTTTTTCATTTATTCATATCTTCTTTCATCTCTCTTGGCCTAATTTGGTCAAATTTTGAGTCTAGCACAGAAAATAATCTTTAAGCAAATATTATTATAAATAATAAATATAATCATTTGCATTTTAACAGAGAATGTGTTCAGTGCCGAGCCTTCAATAAAGGAGAGAAGAAAGACACATGTGCTCAGGAATGTTCACATTTCAACATTACCAAGGTTGAAAATCGGGACAAATTGCCCCAGCCAGGCCAGGTGGATCCCTTGTCCCACTGTAAGGAGAAGGACGTTGACGACTGCTGGTTCTACTTCACATACTCCGTGAATGGGAACAATGAGGCCACTGTTCATGTTGTAGAGACTCCAGGTAGAAATCTGATCATTTCAAAGTTTTTTGCATTTTCTTTTATATCTTTCTGCTGCTTAGAGCTTTTGGCAGTTCCCCTCTATCCCTGGGTTGGGAAGATCCCCTGGAGAAGGGAAAGGCTACCCACTCCAGTATTCTGGCCTGGAGAATTGGATGGACGGTCCATGGAGTCGCAAATAGTCAGACATGCCTAAGCGACTTTCACTCACTCAGATCTAGGAACAGCTTCCAGCTACTTTACATGACTACTTTACATTCAAGTTGGGGCATTTTGAATCTCTTCAAGCTTAAAAGAGTATTTAATTAACTATAAGAAATAAGGGAAAGAGAAAGCAAATTTTATGTTATGGAGAGTTTGAAGAGTAAATGCAGTAACCCATATAAAGCCCTTAGCACAGTGCCTGATAGAAGGTACTCAGTAACATCATTACTAGTGATATTTTTAATAGCAGCTTGATTTAGGCTTGGGCACTGGGAAAGATAATTTGTTAAAGGGTATTATATGGCATGAATTTGTTCTGCTTTTCAAGAGATGAATCATTTTTATCTTTTTTTTTTCTGGGAACTTTTAATACGTTCTTAGAATTTTCTACATTTGTGATTATTATTGGAATGTAAGTTTTCATTTCTCTAGGATAAATGTTAGGAATTGGGGAGAGGGCATATATTTAACTTCAAAAGAAACAGCCAAACTTTTTTAAAGCCTCTGTTGTTATTTTGCATTTTCAGGTATGTGTATTTCACATACTGTTTTTTGAAGACCAGAAGCTTAAATTTTACCAGGTTTTTCTTTTGTAGATCTCGTTTCTTACTATGTTAGAACTCTCTTCATAACTCAGCTTCATAAGTATTTTTCTCCTGTGTTTTCTTCTGAAAGTTTTAGTTTCTGGCTTTGCATTTAGGTTCATAACGTATTTTGAGCTGCTCTCAGTATCTGGAGTGGAGGTCCAGTTATTTGTAGGTAGATTTCCAGCAGTTCTTGTACCATTTCTGGAAAAGGCTGACCTCTCTCCACTTTGGGTGAAAATAAGATGACCGTAAGTGTGTGGGCCTGTTTCTGACTTTTGATTCTGTTCCATTAATTTAGGCATCTGTCCCTTAGCCAATACCACACTGTCTCAATTACTGTTGCTTAACGGCTAGTTTTGGTAATGTAAGTTGTCCAACTTTTTTTTTCCTGAAAGTGTTTTTGAGACACTTTGCTAGTTCTCCTACTTCTTTGTAAATTTTAGAATTCACTTGCTTGATATCCCACACATGTCCTGCCAGGATTTTGATTGGGATAATATTGAGTTTATAGATCAAATTGGGAGAGCATTGACATCTTCTAATCAATGAACATAGATAAAATCTCTCCATTTATTCAGGTCTTGAACTTTTTTAAAAATCAGATCAGTCGCTCAGTCGTGTCCGACTCTTTGCGACCCCATGAAACGCAGCACACCAGGTCTCCCTGTCCATCACCAACTCCTAGAGTTCACTGAGACTCACATCCATCGAGTCAGTGATGCCATCCAGCCATCTCATCCTCTGTCGTCCCCTTCTCCTCCTGCCCCCAATCCCTCCCAGCATCAGAGTCTTTTCCAATGAGTCAACTCTTCGCATGAGGTGGCCAAAGTACTGGAGTTTCAGCTTTAGCATCATTCCTTCCAAAGAAATCCCAGGGCTGATCTCCTTCAGAATGGACTGGTTGGATCTCCTTGCAGTCCAAGGGACTCTCAAGAGTCTTCTCCAACACCACAGTTCAAAAGCATCAATTCTTTGGCTCTCAGCCTTCTTCACAGTCCAACTCTCACATCCATACATGACCACAGGAAAAACCATAGCCTTGACTAGACGAACCTTTGTTGGCAAAGTAATGTCTCTGCTTTTGAATATGCTATCTAGGTTGGTCATAACTTTCCTTCCAAGGAGTAAGCGTCTTTTAATTTCATGGCTGCAGTCACCATCTGTAGTGATTTTGGAGCCCAGAAAAATAATCAGTATTCAGTAATTTTTAGCATATAAATCTTGTACATGTTTTATTAGGTTTATATATAGGTATTTCGTGATTTTGGTGCTATTGTAGATAATACTATTTTCTGAGGTTCAGTTTCTAATATATAGAAATCCGTTTTGGTATAATTCATAGAAATACATGATTTTTACTTACTGACCATGTACCTTATGATCTTGTAAACTTATCTGTTACTTCCAGTATCTTTTTTTATAGGTTCTTTTGGATAGTGTGCCCCAAGACTTCACTTATCTTGGAGTTTCAATTCCTGTGTCTTTTGTGAGACTGCACAGCTCTCTGTAGTTTTGGCTGCACTTTCACAGGCTAACCCCCTTGTGTGCGTATCCTTTGCTTTTCACTTTACAGAGTGCCCCACTGGTCCAGACATTATTCCAATTGTAGCAGGTGTGGTTGCTGGAATTGTTCTTATTGGCCTTGCATTGCTGCTGATTTGGAAGCTTTTAATGATCATTCATGACAGAAGGGAATTTGCCAAATTTGAGAAGGAAAAAATGAATGCCAAATGGGACACGGTAAGTTGGAAAACATCTAAAATGGAAAGCGTTTCATAAAGTAAATGTAACGCTTCTAAGACTTGTTTATTAGCTCTAAAGCTGATTGTTAAAGTCCTTTAAATATTTCATTTGCCCCCCAGAATTTATTATTCAGGAAACTTGCATTCAGTGAAAAACAGAAAACATCTTAAATACACCCCATTAAAAGAAAACAGTTGTAAGAATGTTTCTTCAGGTTACTGTGGTATTTTTATTTTCTTAATAATTTTAATCTTAACTCTGCTCTTCTGCCTTTTCTTTTTATATAAAATAGAATCCTGGGGACTTCCCTGGTGGTGCAGTGGTTAACACTCATTTCTAATACAAGGGGTGTGGGTTCAATCCCTGGTTGGGGAACTTAGATCCCACATACTTGGCATGACCAAAAAAATGAAAACCCTACATAACTTCAGACTATTCAGTGGAAAGCTGCTGCTTTTTTTTAACAACCCTAAGTAGAAATCAGCCACTCAAAAGACTACATGCTGTGTAATTCAATTTATATAATAGTCTGCTGCTAAGTCACTTCAATCATGTCTGACTCTGTGTGACCCCATAGACGGCAGCCCACCAGGCTCCCCCGTCCCTGGGATTCTCCAGGCAAGAACACTGGAGTGGGTTGCCATTTCCTTCTCCAATGCATGAAAGTGAAAAGTGAAAGTGAAGTCTCTCAGTTGTGTCGGACTCTTAGCGACCCCATGGACTGCAGCCCACCAGGCTCCTCCGCCCGTGGGATTTTCCAGGCGAGAGTACTGGAGTCTAGAAAAGGCAAACCTGTGGGGACTAAACCTATGGTCTCTAAATTGCCCAGATGGGTGTCTTCATACATTTGAAAATTCATGAAACTATGTACTTTAAAAGGGTATTTTTACTCTGCAAATTACAACTCAGTAACCTTGTTTTGTACAAAACTTAAAAGCTGTAAGTGATGAAAATGTATGTCAGCATTTAGTGCTTTGAAATGTGGGGTTGGAGGCTAGTGTGGCCACATGTTGGCTGTCTTGTATTCATCTTTTGATACAAGAAGGCAGTGACAATCTTCAGTATTTTTAAGGTGTAAATGAATTTTAGTCATTTGCATTTTACAACAATTTGCTTGGATTTAAAAAAAATAATTTTGGAAGCGTAAGAATAGTAAAAATTGTCTTTTATAAACACTCACTATACATGTCAGTTTTTTTCTGATGAAATCATTAGAAACTATTTCTTTTACTTTAGCAAGAAAATCCGATTTACAAGAGTCCTATTAATAATTTCAAGAACCCAAACTATGGACGTAAAGCTGGTCTCTAAATTGCCGTTCGTATTTTCTTCATTTTCTGTCTTGGCATGTCTTTACTGCACTGCGTGTCTTTTATCACTATTGTTTTTTTTTTCCGTCCAAAGTCTGGCTTTATTTATATGGCTATACTATGGCTTTTCTTTCTGTGTGTTAATAGTAGTATTTAGAAGGGCTTTGGCTTAAGCTTTATGGTATAGAAGCAGCAACTGTGTTGTAGTGAAAAGAACGTGTGTTGTGATCAGACTGACCTGGGTCGAGTCCCAGCTCTTCTGCTTAGGTAGAATGGCACTGGGTCACTGCACTTCCCAGAGCTTTAACAGGGAGTCAGTAACTACACTGTGTTGTTTTTGGCTAATGACTACAGTATTTTATAGCAGCCTGTCAGTTATAATCCTCACTCGAGTCCTTTGCTTTAGGTGATATTATCATCCTTATATGATAACATCCTTATATATAATATCCTTTATTTAACAAATTATTATTTGTAAGTTTTAGAGTGAAAGTGAACATGAAAATTAAATTTCATGTAGAGAAAAACCCTACTAGAGTTTTAAATAAAAACTTTGCTGAAAATTTCATAGTGGTAATAAAGCTTGGTTCACCTGTTCTCTAAGGTAAGGGAAAGTTATTTTGGTGAGTGTATGCTCTACCTGGGTGACAAATGTATCATTTCCTCTTTTATCAACACTGGACAGGCTTTTTCCTTATAACTGAATTTTCATGAAATGTTTCTAGCATGTTTTAATAAAATTATGTAAGCCCCTAATACTCTGATAAAAAGGTTGTGATTAGAACCAATTCTCCTGACTGGTGATCCTGAACTCCTTCCTTTCCTTTATTCTTATTTCACATATGAGAAGACTGAGGCACAGAAGAGTTCGGTAACTTGACCAAGTTCACAAAACTAGTTAGTGGAAAAGCTGAGATTCAAACCCAGGCCACTGGGCTCCAGGGTCTGGGTTCTTAACCACTGCATTGAACTGGTAGCAATCAACATGTCTTCAGCAGACACTGTTACCTGGTTAGGAGGAGGGAGATCACTATAGGAAATGACAGTCTTTGCTATTTCTAGTAACTTAAGAATGTTAGTGTTACTGTGACACTACTGGATGGGGAAATCACTGTTATACCCAGAAACCCATCAATGCAGATTTGTTTGTTTACTGTGATGAATGAGAGTATACTTACAACAACATGGTAAGATTTTAAAGTATAGAAATGTTTCTTATTTTTAAGAGATACAGGGAGTACTGATAACATTAGAAACTATTATGTGTCCAATTAAGCAGATCTTAAGAATTTTGAAATGGCAAAGTTAAATTTGATGGCAGAAAATTATTGTCAGATCCATCTTGAGTAAGACTTCCCTGTAGCTCAAATGGTAAAGAATCTGCCTGCCATGCAGGAAACCTGGGTTGGGAAGTTCCTCTGGAGAAGGGAATGGCAATCCACTCTAGTATTCTTGCCTGGAGAATTCCATGGACAGAGAAGCCTGGTGGGCTACAGTCCGTGGGGTCACAAACAGTTGGACACGACTGAGCGACTAACATACACATACACCATCTTGCGTGGTCTGGTACATTTTCTTAGTAGTATGAGACTTAATATTCTTTTCTTCCTCAGAGCTTTACAGAATGAATGTCATTTTTAGAAGGAAACTAATTTGCTAGTTTTTTTTTTTTTCCTTTTTTCCTTTCCAATTTCTGTCATAATCAGATATTGACATTTTATATGGATACTTAACATGAAAAAATTTCTGTATCTCCTATTGAAAGGTGAAATTTTTACCTTGCTATATGTTAAATTGTGTTTTGAAGGAAATTATCAGTAACAGTGAAACTTCATGTTTTTATTGTTAAGTCAATTTTTGGTACACTGTTACTTCGGCCAAAATAACCATTTTGGATAATTCAAGGTGTGAAAGTTTTGTGAAAATTTTTTTATTCGTTAGTGAAATTCAGGAAAATTAATGGGTACTGGTTATTCTGAGATGTTTTCTCAAGAAAAACTAAAGTAGAAATAAACAGTAGATATTAATGAATGAGCATTAAGAAATTAAATCATGGCTTACAAAGCACTTTTCCAGTATGGGACCAAGGTTGCTGGTCAGTTATGTCATTAACATATTTCAGATAAATAGGCAGGCAGTCCTCAGCACATGAGACTATTCATGTAGGTACATTTAAAAAAAATCAAATCATCAACTCTGTTAAAGCTGTTCATATATAAACACATTAAATGTGGGCTGCTAATCTCCCACAGTGGTGCACTGCATTTCTAATATGCAACAGAAATGATGCTGTAACCACATCAGGCCTTCCAGAGTAAGCACGGACGACATTTACTGAGAACAGAGGACTTCCCTGCTGAATGTAACCCTGTTCCTCTTGATTTAAACAGGCTTTGCTTTTTGTTGGGATGGGGAAGGGTTGCACTCTGAACGATGGGAACTAATATGCATTATTTTAGCTTAACCTCCATTTAAGATGATGCCCAACGCAGATGGTTTAATCTCTTACCTCTAACCTTGCATGTTAAAATTTTGTTTGGATGGACTTTGAAATAATAATATATATGAAATAATAAATAGAAATGTGTACATGAAAAGGCAGTGTTTTCTCCAAAGGTAAGTTCTGCCATGTAAATTGTACTTTGGTTTCATCTGTGTAACTTAGGCTTTTTTTTTTCTTCTCCATGTTTTATTACCTCTCTTACAGTTTTTAAGTATTAAATATTAGATTTATCTAATGCATTAAAGAAACTTAATGATAATTTTTTTCCTAGCATATTTGAAAAAAAATGGGAGTTCTAGCCTTGCATGATAGGAAGGTGGAAATAGACTCACTTATTTGTACTTGATTACTCATTAGGAATGTAGTTGCTAGGATCCATACTCCAGTCTCCATTATGAAATGTCTGTTACAATACCATTGGGGATCCAGTTGGGACGAGAGCTCAGAATTTGATATCTGATGTGATTTTTGTCATCCAGATTATATAATGTTTATCTCTGAGGGATCCTGAGTTCTTCTGTGTTTCAGAAATGACCAGGCAGGTTGTGCTTTGTAGGGCGGAGTGAAGGCACAGTGTCAGGTTCCAGACTAACTGCTGAACTGAAGTCAGAGTGGTTTATTTGGTGTTTCTCAAGACACAGCCTTTATATGTTTTACTTTCCCTCAATGAATTCTTAGTCTTTTTAAAGATGGCATTGTCTGCTTTCTCTTTCCCACTCAAGACATACATATGTACCCTTAAAAACTTCTCAACCATATAGATTTCTGACTCTGCATGTGTATATGCTTCTATAGACCTTTCCGTGTTTTATCTGTAGTCAATTTCATTTTGACAATATCGTTAATCTCAGTCAATCCCTTTTCTCTTATGCTGTTCCCATTTTATGTATGTAATTCTCTTGTGTACTGTTTCAGAGTTCTTTATCTTCATGTTTGTCATCCACCAAACTATACCCTTCTAGGAGGAAGAAATTGGGGCAATGAAAGCGATATCCAAATGTAACCTGAAGTAAAGTGTGGATAAAATTTAAAAGCAGAAATTACCCTTTAGGTGCTTTCTATAAATATTTTAAAAATAACCTCAAATGGTTCTATAGTAAAATACGAAACTAAATAGCATTTAAAAATCTTAAAACATTTATTTGATTTGTACTCACTTATTTCCTCTGAGATAGGAATGTTTGCCTGTATTTCTCATTTGACTTTCAAGCCTATCTTCAGTTTTAAAGAATAGAAAAAGAATGCTATAGAAGATATTAAAATGTATAATATAGAATGAGAATTTTTTAAGAAAATTACATGTTTTAAAACATCACTGTCAGTGAAGTTTGACTCTTGAAAGATCTCTCATGTTTATGGCTTGGAATCATTTAACTCTTCAGTAAAATATAGTGTCAAAGATAAAATGTTTCTTCAGCATATAGAAGAATAGCAGCTATTTCATGAAGAATAGTAATGATTTTTGTCTAAGCACATTTGGCACTGTGCCCACTTGTGACAGTCTTCCTCAGCATCTCTGCACCCTGAGTGGCAAAGCCTCAGAAGAGCACCTCCCTCACAGACAAGAAAGCCAAGCACTCTCTTCATTATCAAGCACCTTTGTGCACAATAAGGATTAAGAATCAGGCAGTTGATGGCAGAAGAGTTTGTTAAAAACTAGTTTCAAGACAGTATTCAGAACTAGTTTAAAAAAGAGAAGCCGTTGACAGCAGATCACTAGTGGAGGAAGGACTTTTCAGAAAGGAAAAGTGCCTTTTCAGGGGCAACTTTAGCCTTGTGGGGCAAAGCTTTCATTTTTCATTTTTTGTAAGCTTTTGATATCTGGACAGATCAAATGGAAATGACTTAAGAAAATGGTCTTTAATTTTAATATTGTTTTTTGAAGTTAGAATGACTTTAGTAGAGTAACTGATAATTTTTTTCTTTTTTCTTTCTTAGGGTGAAAATCCTATTTACAAGAGTGCTGTGACAACTGTTGTTAATCCGAAGTACGAGGGGAAATGAGCACTGCCTGTGTGTACCCACAGCACTGCAGGCAAAGTAGTAATTCCACAGTCACAGTAAGAGAGCTTCAGGGCAGTGTCACCATGGTTCTCTCATGGGCAGGTTCTGAAAATGTACAATATGTATAATTTGAAATTTTTTTTATTATTTTGAAAATAATGTTATAACCAATGCCAGGGACTGACAAAAGACTTGAGACAGGATGGTTATCCTTGTCATCTAAGGTCACAATGTGCCTTTTTGACCTTTTCTCCTGGACTAGTGAAATCCAGCTCTTACTGGATTAAGCAGTATTTCTAGAGTGATTGAAAGGCAGTAGTTAACGAGGATGATATAAGATTTTCTGTTAAGTGTTAAACTGATTTCTAGCTTTGCAGACATGTCATTTTTCAGTTATACAGAATCCAAAGTAATGTCCTTCTAGCTAGTTTAGAATCGTTTTAATGTATTATTTTGCTATTTGCCTGTTAGATATGACTGATGACATACCTGAAAGATGAGTATGCTAGGAGTTACAGGTGTAAAATAGTGAAATATTTGATCTGCAAAGGCCATGGGGAAAGTCAGAGCTAGGAAGGGAAAACATAGCTTTAAAACCTGTGTGCCATTTTAAGAGTTACTTAATTTTGGTAACTTTTATGCCTTCTCTTTGTAAATTCAAGTCTTGGGAAATTTTCTGCAAAAAGTCCTTGATTTAGCATTATCTACATAAAGGCCTTAATTTACATAGTATTTGCTAAATTGAGGACCTCCGGGTGAATTTTATTTTATTCATTTTCTTTTTAAAGCCTGGTGCTTTTTATCACCTCTTCTAATGTATTTGTTTGCAATTTGGGGTAAGACTTTTAAAAAATCAGTACTTTTTCATCGATGTTTTAGCTGTACATTTGCCTTTTTATTGAACACGTGAAGTTGTACTGTGGCTCATGCAATAGCTATCACTTAAGCATTTCTTACTTTCCATTAGTGCTATAACAGACCACTGTATATTTACTTCTCACTGAGTTTCCTGTTTTGTTTCATACTATTCACCTTCTTATTTTAAGTGCCTTTTAATTTTAACAGTTCACTTTTTACAATGCTGTTTTAGTGAAGTTATTTATTAAATAAAGATGCTTAAAATATTTAAATCAGATGTTTGGGCTCTGTATATTTTGTTAGTTGGTATACGTGAAGTTTTTATAGCTTAAAAAATTTCTGATATTTTACTTAAGCCAAAAGAGAGAAGGAAGGTAGGTAGGTAGAGTAAAATAAGATGTCAGTCTATTTTTTGGCTCTCCATATACTGGACAAATCTGCTTCTCTTCCATCCCTAGGAGCTGGGTTTCATTCCTACATTAAGCAGAATTAACTCTCTAAGAACATGATCTTACAGCTGTTGACTTAAAGCTGGAAACTATATCATTTTACTTAAGATTCAGACAGGAAATTGTTACTTTTCTGTTAAGGAGCTTTTTAAATTTTCATTTGTCTTTGGTTTATTTATGTTATAAAGTATATGTATCCATAAAAAATACTTGTGTGAAGCTTTTGAAAGAAATAGGTCCCTTGCTGGACCATTGCAAGTGTCAGATGTGGGAAGCCCTGTGGGAGAAGTCCCAGCACACTGGCAGTGCCCCTCCTGGTTTTAAAAATGGGTACCTTTTTTTACCTCTCCTGCTTAAATGCATTTCCTAGCTTAGAGTAAATCATCTTTGAGGATTATACCTCTTTGAGAAAAAGAACCATCCATTTCACCTGCTTCATTTTCCATTCCTGCCACCTACACTGCCGCGTGGTTCAACTCATTTCCTTACACCCACAGTATAACTGAATTCGTATTTTTTGCTCCACAAGTTTGCTTTTTTTAATGAGATTTTAAAAAATAATATAGGAACATAGTCTACTTTCTCTAATACATGATTTTTCTCCTGACATGTTTTTATATACAGTTACAATATGAGCCAGTCATCCCAACCCTGTGCATATATTAAGGAGAAAACTCTTAATTTGAAAAGATATTTAGACATACATGTACACATTGGAATACCACTCAATCATAAAAAATGAAATAATGCCATTTGCAGCAATATGGATGGACCTAGACATATCATACTAAGTCAGAGACATAAATAGCCTATGATATCACTTATATGTGCATTGTAAAAACAGTGATACAAATAACCTTATTTACAAAAGAGAAACAGACTCAGACATAGAAAAACAAACTTATGGTTACCAAAAGGGATTGGGGCAGGGAGATAAATTAGGAGTTTGGGATGAACCTATACACACTACTATATAGTAAACTATAGTAAAATAGGTAAACATCAAGGACTTCTGTATAGCACAGGGAACTATACTCAGTATCTTGTACTAACCTAAAATGGGAAAGAATATATATATAAAACAATCACTCGTCTGTATAACTGAAACTAAGAGACTGTAAATTAACATCAATTTAAAGATTCCTAGAAAGGAAACAGGAAAATAAGGGAATCAAAGTATGTATATATAAAAAAAAAAACCCCACCAATTAAGACAGGAAAGAGGAACAAAAATGATAGAAGTCATATAAAAAACAGTTAACAAAATGGAAATAGTAAGTGCTTCTCTTACTAAAAGTAATCAGTAATTACTTTAAATGTAAACAGTTTAAATATACCAATCAAAAGCTATAGATTAGCTGAATGGAGAGAAAAAATTCAACTGTATGTCGTGTATGAGACTTGCTTTTGATCTCAGGACACATGCAGCAAGTAAAAGAATGGAAAAAGATAAAATAGCAACCAAAAAAGAACAAGAGTGGCCACACTCATGTCAGACAAAGTAGACTCTAAACATTACGTAAAGATAAGGTCCACAAGATAAAGCAGTTGTAAGTATGTGCTTAGTTGTTTAGCCGTGTCCTACTCTTTGTGACCCCATGGGCTGTAGCCTGCAGGCTCCTCTGTCCATGGGGATCTTCCAGGCAAGAATAACTGGAGTAGGTTGCCATGCCCTCCAGGGGATCTTCCCAACCCAGGGATCGAACCCAGGTCTCCGGTATTGCAGACGGATTGTTTACTGTCTGAGCCACCAGGGAAGCCCAAGAATACTGGAATGGGTAGCCTATCCCTTTCTCCAGGGTATCTTCTGGATCCAGGAATCAAACCAGAGTCTCCTGCATTTCAGGCGGCCTTTTTACCAGCTGAGTTACCAGGGAAGCTCAGTTATAAGTATACAGTTACCTAACACAGTGT
Organism: Bos taurus; assembly: GCF_002263795.3. Taxonomy (NCBI): domain Eukaryota; kingdom Metazoa; phylum Chordata; class Mammalia; order Artiodactyla; family Bovidae; genus Bos; species Bos taurus. Next base: position 20,016,586 of record NC_037340.1, read on the forward strand.
ATACATATATTTCACAGTATATACATAAAACATTATGTTGTACACCTTAAATGTATTGAAGTTTTACCAATTATACTTTGATATGATAGAGAATAGAAAACCAATAGGAAAAAATGAAACTAAAAGTTGGTTTTCTGAATATGTCAACAAAGTTGACAAACTCTAAGGAAAAAAATGAATGACTCCAAAGTAGATATTTCAACATAAAACACATTAGTATAGCATGCTATGCTAAGTCACTTCAGTCGTGTCCGACTCTGTGACCCTATAGACGGCCCCCACCAGGCTCCCCTGTCCCTGGGATTCTCCAGGCAAGAACACTGGAGTGGGTTGCCATTTCCTTCTCCAATGCATGAAAATGAAAAGTGAAAGCAAACTGGACTGACCCATGCCAGGCCTGCCTGTCCCTCACTGTCTGCCAGAGTTTGCTAAAGTTCATGTTCATATTGGTGATGCCATCCAACCCATCTCATTCTCTGTCACTTGCTTCTCTTGCCCTCAGTCTTTCCCAGCATCAGGGTCTTTTCCCATGTGTTGGCTGTTCACATGAGGTGGCCAAATTATTGGAGCTTCAGCATCAGTCCTTCCAGTGAGTACTCAGGGTTGATTTCTTTTAGGATGGACGGTTTTTATCTCCCTGCTGTTCAAGGGACTCTCAAGAGTCTTCTCCAGTCCCCAAAGCATCAGTTCTTTAGCACTCTGCCTTTTTTATGGTCCAGCTCTCACATCTGTACATGACTACTGGAAAGACCATAGCTTTGACTATTCAGCCCTTTGTGATGTCTCTGCTTTTTAATACACTGTCTAGGTTTGTAACAAACAGAACACAAATACAATGGGGAAGGCCAAATAGAGGCCTCTGAACCTACTTCAGACCCATCTAAGCCAGTAAATTTGAAAAACATCTATGAGAACAGCAGAAATAAATGCAAACTAATGACTCAAAGGATGCGGGCATGGTGGACTCCATCATATGTTTAATTTGCTAATCTCCCCCCTCTGGACTCAACTAGTAGGCACATGGATAGATGCCAGGAGAGAGGTCGTATAAGTGCTGGAGCAGATTTTCATGGCCTGTGGTATATGGCATGTGTCCACTGAGCCACTGTATGTGTTCTTTTTCATTTTTACCAGAAAAGATCGTGAATTTGCATCCACGTGGGGTGGACGACAGTATATTTGTCTATCTGGCAGTGTTTACTCTCTCAGCCTGTCATATGTCTGAAGAGATGTGACCCAGTCAGACATCTGATAAACAGCACATCAGCTATGTCTTGAGAACTAGGCTCATTATTCCAGATGGCTAAGAGGTCACAGTATTTTGGATGCCTTGATAGCCATATGTATTCCAAGGGGTAGGAGACAAACTATAAATATTCAATGGCATACCATATCAGTAAAGTTCTTAGGAGCATGCTAAGATACCCCCTCAAAAATGAAAGATAATCACATGTCACAGATCTCAGTGATGAGAATTTTAAAAAGTGCTTGGTAATCCTATTTGGGTTCTGGAGGATGTGTATTTGAAACTTGAAAGTACTTATCTGACCCATATATCAGGTGATACTGCCGGGTTTGAATGGGACTCGGGAAAGAGCTCTGCAGCAAGTGCAGTCTGGGGGTAAACAGACAAGACGCTTGAATCCTATGAACTGATAGGCTCTAATATACGAAGTGACTGGAAAGATGAATGTGGAGTTTATGGCAAGCTCAAGTAGGAGAATAAAATCTATACCCTGGGGGCCAGACTGACATGAAAAAAAAAAAAGGAACCTGATAGAGAACTACTGACTGGGACATCCCATTTCTGTGAAACTAACTGCCTATCATCACCTGAGTTTCGTCAGATGACTCAAGTTAAAATGACAGTGGGTCCAACAGCAGTCTGTTCCGGGGGAGATGCTGTGTCCACGGTGGGGCACAAGTAAGGCCAGAGGGCTCAAGTTAGCCGGATGAGTGGGTGACTCAGACCTCCATGCCATCCACCATCAGCATCTCCTCAGAACACACCCACAGTCAGGAGGTGGGGGAGTCCCTGTGTCTACCCGTGGAAGAGTTAAAAAAAAAAAAAATAGCATTCACAGAGGGATCACCCTGTACCAATAATACGGAAACAAGTTAAAAATGGGTTGTTGTATTCTAAGTTCATACTCGGGTGATGCTGAAAGATGAGTAATCCTCCAAAGAGAAATCCCACAATGGTCAGAGCTTACCCACTCTGTGTCAAGAGAAGGATTCTGAGATGAGATTATACCCTTGCTCACTGGTAATGGTGAATGACTTGCTTGGTTGGTGAGAAGCCTATAAAGAGATAAAAGTAGAGTGGGGAAAAAGAAATTTAGAAGAAATCAGATGGATAAACTCACGGGTCCCACAGTACATACATTACATTTAATGCTCAAAGAACATCCACTATGAAAGAGGCTCTTTAAAAAATATAGACTAACTCTGTGAAGCTGAAGAATCAAAAGTCAAAATGTGAGATAATAAACAATACTACTACTAGAGAAATATCTCTTCTTTAGGTAGGCAGAAATTTCTAACACTGGAAACAAAGCTAAATTATAGATTGCTCTTCACTAAAATTACAAACTTCTGGTTATTGAATTATTAAGAGAGTGAGAAATTAAGCAAGATACTGGAAAATCAAAATTGGATATACATACATGTAATAATTTATATTCAGAATATGTTAATAATTCCTATAATCATTAAGTAAAAGAATAAGCCACTTTGAGAAAGTGGCAAAACACTTGAACAGACACGTCACTAAAGAGATCTGTATGACCAGTAAACACAGGAAAAGATGCTCACTGTTACTGTGCCACAGGGGTAGGCATATTAATAGCATGACTGCAATTCCATGCTACTTCAAACACACTAGAGTGGCTGAAATGGAAAAATATGGTAATATCAAGTATTTGCAAGAATCTCCAGCAAGCACAATTTTCATTTGTGGCTTGTGGAAATGTTAAAAAAAAAAAAAAAGTTTGGCATTATCTAGTAAATTTAATCCTATGTGTAACTTATGGTCCTTCAGTTTTACTTCTAGGTCTAGATAAACAAGTACATAAACCTATTAGAAGTCATGAACAGACCATTTCATAGCACCTCTATTTCTGATCGTCAACAGTTTGGAACAAACCAAATGTTCATTATCAGTTATACAATGCAACAAAATTGATTAAAGAAAAAAAAGAATGAGTAATGATACATGCAGCAACTTGGATAAATCTCACGAATCAGTGTTGATAAGAGAATACACACACAAGAGTACATACTGTATGATTCTATTTATGTGAAGTCCAAGATAGGCAGAATAATCAGAAGTAGAAATGAGAATGGTGATTAGTTCTGGGTGAGAGTGGGTCATAACTGGGAAAAGTAAAAGCAAAATTTTTGTGGTGATGGAAGTGTTCTATATTTTGACTTTGACTTTGGTGGTAGATACATGATTATATACAAATGTCAAAATTCATTGAACTGTACACTTTGTATTATGTAACTTACCTCCTTTACTATGTTATACCTCAATGAAAACAAATTATTTTAATACAATCTGCCATATTATAGAATTGAGCAGTATCATTTAATAACCTTAATAGATGCAAATAAGTATTAGATAAAATTCAGAACAGTCATCTTAAAAAAAAAAAAAAACTCAGAAACTAATAATAGAAGGTGAGGAAGTCTTTAAAGAGAATTTACAAAAATGAGTAACTCAGGAGGTGGTCCCAAGATGGCAGAGGAATAGAATGGGGAGACCACTTTCTCCCCCACAAATTCATCAAAAGACCATTTGAATGCTGAGCAGCTTCTGAATGCTGGCGGAGGACACCAGGCACCCAGAAAGGCAGCCCATTCTCTTCCAAAGGAGGTAGGACAAAATATAAAAGACAAAAGGAGAGACAAAAGAGTTAGGGACGGAGACCCGTCTTGGAGAGGGAGTCAGGAAGGAGGGGAAGTTACCAAACAGTAGGAAACCCTCTCACAGGAGGGTCTTTGGGGGAGTTTTGGAATCTCAGAGGGCAACATAACCGGGAGGAAAAAACAAACAAACAACCCACAGAACACGTGCCTAACTGCAACTGCCAACAGGGAAGTAGCCCAGACACTCCAATCCACCACCAGTGAGCAGGGGCTGAATAGGGAGGCATGGGCTGCATAATTGGTGCTTAGGGTAAGGACTGGCCTGAATGCCCTGAGGACAATCTGAGGGAGCTAACGTGAGATAGCAACCCAAACTGTGGGATCACCAGAGAGAAAAAAAAAAGAACTTTCCCACGAAAGGCTCTAATGCACAGCCTGGCCTGTTCACAGAACAAAGGATTGAGTGAATACCAAAGGAGAGCTAGCCGGCTGGCTACAGGCCCCTCCGCCTGCTGGAGGCTGACAGACAGGTATGCAACAGTCAAAGCCCGAAGGTGAGGGGCTGCTCCAATCTCAGCCCCAGAGACTGGCATCCCCCCCCAAAATCTGAGCAGGCTCCCAGTTGCTAAACACATTTTCCTGGGATCCTGCACGGTTGACATCTGCTAGGAGGGTCGCGTTCTCTTGGCAAAACTAAACGAAGATCATGGCATCTGGTCCCATCACTTCATGGGAAATAGATGGGGAAACAGTGGAAAGTGTCAGACTTTACTTTTTTGGGCTCCAAAATCACTGTAGATGGTGATTGCAGCTATGAAATTAAAAGACGCTTACTCCTTGGAAGAAAAGTTATGACCAACCTAGATAGCATGTTGAAAAGCAGAGATATTACTTTGCCAACAAAGGTCCGTCTAGTCAAGGCTATGGTTTTTCCAGTGGTCATGTATGGATGTGAGAGTTGGACTGTGAAGAAAGCTGAGCACCGAAGAATTGATGCTTTTGAACTGTGGTGTTGGAGAACACTCCTGAGAGTCCCTTGGACTGCAAGGAGATCCAACCAGTCCATTCTAAAGGAGATCAGTCCTGGGTGTTCTTTGGAAGGAATGATGCTAAAGCTGAAACTCCAATACTTTGGCCACCTCATGCGAAGAGTTGACTCACTGGAAAAGACTCTGATGCTGGGAGGGATTGGGGGCAGGAGGAGAAGGGGACTGACTCGATGGATCTAAGTTTGAGTGAACTCCAGGAGTTGGTGATGGACAGGGAGGCCTGGTGTGCTGTGATTCATGGGGTTGCAGAGTCAGACACGACTGAGCAACTGAACTGAACTGAGGAGGGTCGCAGCCTGAGATCAGCTCCCCAGAGGAGATACACGGCACACCTGAGAGACTGCACTCATGGCGACCGGGGAGGTGATTAAGATGCATGGCCCACCTGGAACAGTGCGCTTGCCAAACACCTGGTTGCCTGAGCTGCTCGGACATGGGAAGGGCAAAAAACGCACACCCAACCGAGTTGTGCCCTTGCAGAGTACCCGAGAACCTGAGTGGCTTAGACCTGGGAAGTGCATGAAATGCAGGGCCTGAGTTGGACAGTGCCCTTGCAGAGTACCCTGCATCCTGAGCAGTGTAGACCCAGACAGTACACACCGCTGTGAGCTGGGGCAAACCCAGTGTGGTCCATACACTGCAAGCAATCCCCACACATGCCACTTTCTTTTTTTTTTTTTGCAGTGTCCCTCTCTCCCCACAACACAACTGAACAAATGAGCCTAAATAAGTGACCACCTTCGCCGTCTTGTGTCAGGGTTGAAATGAGACACTGAAGAGACCTGCAAACAGAGGAAGCCAAAATAAACAAAGAAGAGGGAACTGCTCTGGAAGTGACAGGTGCAGCAGATTAAAACCCTGCAGTGGGCCTTAGGAAGCATCACTCTGAACAAAGCTAGTGGAGGTGATGGAATTCCAGTGGAGCTATTTCAAATCCTAAAAGATGATGCTCTGAAAGTGCTGCACTCAATATGCCAGCAAATTTGGAAAACTCAAGGTGGCCACAGGACTGGAAAGAGGTCAGTTTACATTCCAATCCCAAGGAAAGGCAATGCCAAAAAATGTTCAAACTACCACACAATTGCACTCATCTCACATGCTAGTAAAATAATGCTCAAAATTCTCCAAGCCAGACTTCAACAATATGTGAACCATGAAATTCTAAATGTTCAAGCTGGTTTTAGAAAAGGCAGAGGAACCAGAGATCAAACTGCCAACATCTGCTGGATCATTGAAAAAGCAAGAGTGTTCCAGAAAAACATCTATTTCTGCTTTACTGACTATGCCAAAGCCTTTGACTGTGAGGATCACAAGAAACTGGAAAATTCTGAAAGAGATGAGAATTCCAGACGACCTGACCTGCCTCTTGAGAAACCTGTATGCAGGTCAGGAAGCAACAGTTAGAACTGGACATGGAACAACAGACTGGTTCCAAATAGGAAAAGGAGTACGTCAAGGCTGTATACTGTCACCCTGCTTATTTAACTTATATGCAGAGTACATCATGAGAAACTCTGGGCTGGAAGAAGCACAAGCTGGAATCAAGATTGCCGGCAGAAATATCAATAACCTTAGATATGCAGATAACACCACCCTCATGGCAGAAAGTGAACAAGAACTAAAAAGCCTCTTGATGAAAGTGAAAGAGGAGAGTGAAAAAGTTGGCTTAAAGTTCAACATTCAGAAAACTAAGATCATGGCATCCAGTCCCATCACTTCATGGGAAATAGATGGGGAAACAGTGGAAACAGTGTCAGACTTAATTTTTCTGGGCTCCCAAATCACTGCAGATGGTGATTTCAGCCATGAAATTAAAAGACCCTTACTCCTTAGAAGAAAAGTTATGACCAACCTAGTTCAGTTCAGTTCAGTCACTGAGATGTGTCCGACTCTTCGTGACCCCATGAACTGTAGCATGCCAAGGCCTCCCTGTCCATCACCAACTTCCAGAGTTTACCCAAATTCATGTCCATTGAGTCGTGGATGCCATCCAACCATCCCATCCTCTATCGTCCCCTTCTCCTCCTGCCCTCAATCTTTCCCAGCATCAGGGTCTTTTCAAATGAGTCAGCTCTTTGCATCCAGTGGTCAAAGTATTGGAGTTTCAGCTTCAACATCAGCCCTTCCAATGAACACCCAGGACTGATCTCCTGAAGAATGGACTGGTTGGATCTCCTTGCAGTCCAAGGGACTCTAAAGAGTCTTCTCCAACACCACAGTTCAAAAGCATCAATTCTTCAGTGCTCAGCTCTGTTTATAGTCCAATTCTCACATCCATACAATGACTACTGGAAAAATCATAGCCTTGACTAGATGGACCTCTGTAGGTAAAGCGATATCTCTGATTTTCAATATGCTGTCTAGGTTGGTCATAACTTTCCATCCAAGGAGTAAGCGTCTTTTAATTTCATGGCTGCAGTCACCATCCACAGTGATTTGGGAGCCCAGAAAAATAAAGTCAACTACTGTTTCCCCTTCTATTTGCCATGAAGTGACAGGATGGGATGCCATGATCTTTGTTTTCTGAATGTTGAACTTTAAGCCAACTTTTTCATTCTCCTCTTTCACTTTCATCAAGAGGCTCTTTAGTTCTTGTTCACTTTCTGCCATGAGGGTGGTGTCATCTGCATACCTGAGGTTATTGATATTTCTCCCAGCAATCTTGATTCCAGCTTGTACTTCATCCAGCTCAGCATTTCTCATGATACACTCTGCATACAATATAAATAAGCACGGAGACAATATACAGCCTTGACGTACTCCTTTTCCTATTTGGAACCAGTCTGTTGTTCCATGTCCAGTTCTAACTGTTGCTTCCTGACCTGCATACAGGTTTCTCAAGAGGCAGGTCAGGTCGTCTGGAATTCTCATCTCTTTCAGAATTTTCCAGTTTCTTGTGATCCTCACAGTCAAAGGCTTTGGCATAGTCAGTAAAGCAGAAATAGATGTTTTTCTGGAACACTCTTGCTTTTTCAATGATCCAGCAGATGTTGGCAGTTTGATCTCTGGTTCCTCTGTCTTTTCTAAAACCAGCTTGATACATCTGGAAGTACAAAGTTCACATATTGCTGAAGCCTGGTGTGAAGAATTTTGAGCATTACTTTACTATCGTGTGAGATTAGTGCAATTGTGAGGTAGTTTGAGCATTCTTTGGCATGCCTTTCTTTGGGATTGAAATAAAAACTGACCTCTTCCAGTCCTGTGGCCACTACTGAGTTTTCCAAATTTGCTAGCATATTGAGTGCAGCACTTTCACAGCATCATTTTTTAGGATTTGAAATAGCTCCACTGGAATTCCATCACCTCCACTAGCTTTGCTCAGAGTGATGCTTCCTAAGGCCCATTTGACTTCACATTTCAGGATGTCTGGCTCTAGGTGAGGGATCACACCATCGTGATTATCTGGTCATGAAGATCTTTTTTTGTATAGTTCTTCTGTGTATTCTTGCCACCTCTTCTTAATATCTTCTGCTTCTGTTAGGTCCCTATCATTTCTGTCCTTTATTAAGCCCATCTTTGCATAAAATATTCCCTTTATCTCTGATTTTCTTGAAGAGATCTCTAGTCCTTCCCATTCTATTATTTTCCTCTTTCTTTGCATTGATCGCTAAGGAAGGCTTTATCTCTCCTTGCTTTTCTTTGGAACTCTGCATTCAAATGGATATACCTTTCCTTTTTCCTTTACTTTTCACTTCTCTTCTTTTCACAGCTATTTATAAGGCCTCCTCAGACAGCCATTTTGCTTTTTGGCCTTTCTTTTTCTTGGGGATGGTCTTGATCCCTGTGTCCTATACAATGTCACAAACCTCCATCCATAGTTCATCAGGCACTCTATCAGATCTAGTCCCTTAAATCTATTTCTCACTTCCACTGTATAATGATACGGAGCGGCGTCCTCACTTTGCTGAAGCAGTCATGAAGAGATACCCCATGTCCAAGGTAAGAGAAACCCAAGTAAGATGATAGGTGCTAAGAGAGGGCATCAGAGGGCAGACAGACTGAAACCACAATCACAGAAAACTAGCCAATCTGATCACATGGACCACAGCCTTGTCTGACTCAATGAAACTAAGTCACACCACCCAAGACAGACTGGTCATGGTGGAGAGGTCTAACAGAATGCCCAACTTAGACAGCATGTTAAAAAGCAGAGACATTACTTTGCCAACAAAGGTCCCTCTAGTCAAGGCTATGGTTTTTCCAGTGGTCATGTATGGATGTGAGTGTGGGACAATAAAGAAGGCTGAGCACCGAAGAATTGAAGCTTTTGAACTGTGGTGTTGGAGAAGACTCTTGAGAGTCCCTTGGACTGCAAGGAGATCCAACCAGTCCATCCTCAAGGAAATCATCCTAAATGTTCATTGGAAGGATTGATGTTGAAGCTGAAACTCCAATACTTTGGCCACCTGATGCAAAAGCTGACTCATAAAGACCCTGATGCTGGGAAAGATCGAGGGCAGGAGGAGAAGGGGATGACAGAGGATGGGATGGTTGGATGGCATCACCGACTCAATGGACATGGGTTTGGGTGGACTCCGGGAGTTGGTGATGGACAGGGAGGCCTGGCGTGCTGCAGTCCATGGGGTCGCAGAGTTAGAAATAACTGAGCAACTGAACTGAACTGAACGTCGACTAAGCATTGGAGGGGGTTTATACACCTTGAGAACAAGTACAAGCTGGAACAAGGAACTATCTGAAACTGAACTGACCCCATACTGCCCACAACAGCGCCAGAGAAATTCCTAGATATATTTTTATTATTATCACTTCTTGATTTTTTAAAAAAATTTAAGTTCTTTATTACTTCATTAATTTTCATTTCATAACCTACTATTACCTTGCCAAAAATACCCTATTTTAAAAGCAAATTTCATATATATATTTTAAATAATTTTTGTGATTGATTTTGGCTTTTTTTAATATTGTTATTTTAAGAGTCTAACCTCTAGATTTTTAATCTTTGCTTTTTGGTATTTTTTAATCAATTTTGTACCTTTAAGAATCTAATCTTCTGTATCCATTTTCACTTAGAGGTGTGATTACAGGCTTGATTGCTCTTACCCCTTTTGACTTCTCCCTTTTCTCCCCCAGGTCACCTCCATCTTCTCCATCCCCCTGTCTTCTCTACTTAACTCTGTGAATCTCTCTGGGTGTTCCAGGCTGTGGAGAACACTTAGGGAACTGATTGCTGGCTAGATTGTTCTCTCCCCTTTTGGTTCCCCCTCTTCTCCTGCTGGTCACCTCTATCTCCTTCCTCCCTCTTCTCTTCTCCATGTAACTCTTGAACCTCTCTGAGTGTCCCTGGCTGTGGAGAACTGTTTCACCATTAACCTAGATGTTTTATCATCTATGCTGTATGGATGGAGAAGTCTTGAGGATACTGTAAGAATAAGACTGAAAGCCAGTGGCAGGAGGCTTAACTCCAAAACTTGAAAGCATCAGAGAACTCCTGATTATAGGGAACATTAACAAACAAGAGCTTACCCAAAAGCCTCCATACCTACACTGAAACCGAGCTCCACCCAAGAGCCAACAAGTTCCAGAGCAAGACATATCAATGCTAATTCTCCAGCAAAGCAGGAACACAGCCCTGAGCATTAAAAGACAGGCTAACCAAAACCATGCCAAACCACATACACACTGCAAAACTCACTACTGGACACTTCATTGCACTCCAGAGAGAGGAGATCCAGCTCCACCCCCCAGAACACAGACACAAGCTCCCCTAACTAGGAAACCTTGACAGGCCACTAGTCCAACCCCATCCAGAGGGAGCAGATGCCACAATAACGAGGAACCACGAACTTCCAGCCTACAGAAAGGGCACCTCAAACACAGCAATAAAAACAAAATGAAAAGGCAGAGAAATATTCAGTAGGTAAAGGAACATGATAAATGCCCACCAAACCAATCAAAAGAGGAGGAGATTTGGAGTCTACCTGAAAAATAATTCAAAATAATGATAGTAGAGATGATCCAAAATCTTAAAAGCAAAATGGAATTACAGATAAATAGACTAGAGACAAGGATTGAGGAGATGCAAGAAATGTTTAACAAGGACCTAGAAGAAACAAAGAAGAGTCAGTCAATAATGAATAATGCAATAAATGAGATCAAAAGCATTCTGGAGGGAGCAAACAGTAGAATAACTGAGGCAGAAGATAGGATAAATGAGGTGGAAGATAGAATAGTGGAAATAAATGAAGCAGAGAGGAAAAAAGAATTAATGAGGACAACCTTAGGGACCTCTGGGACAATGTTAGACACTCCAACATTAGAATCACAGGAGTCCCAGAAGAAGACAAAAAGGGCGTGAGAAAATACTTGAGATAATAGTTGAAAGCTATTGGGGAAGGAAATAGCCACCCAAGTCCAAGAAACCCAGAGTCCCAAACAGGATAAACCCAAGGCAAAACACCCCAAGACACGTATTAATCAAACTAATGAAACACAAAGAGCAAATTTTAAAAGCAGCTTTTATCCTTATGGAGGACAAAATAATATTAAAAGCAGCTGTTATCCTTATGGAACTTATTATTTTAAAATATTGTTATTATTATTAAAATAATATTAAAAACAACAACACACAAGGGGATCTCCAGAAGGATAACAGCTGATCTTTCAATAGAAACTCTTCAGACCAGAAGGGAATGGCAGGACATACCCAAAGTAATGAAAGAGAAAAACCTACAGCCCAGATTACTATACCCAGCAAGGATCTCATTCAAATATGAAGGAGAAAACAAAAGCTTTACAGACAAGCAAAAGCTGAGAGAATTCAGCACTACCAAACCAGCTCTTCAACAAATGCTAAAGGATCTTCTCTAGACAGGAAACACAGAAAGGGTGTATAAACTCCAACCTAAAACAACAAAGTAAGTGGTAATGGGATCATATTTATCAATAATTATATTACATGTAAATGGGTTGAATGCCCCAACCAAAAGACAAAGACTGACTGAATGGATACAAAAACAAGACCCCCTATATATGCTGTCTACAAGAGACCCACCTTAAACTAAGGGACACTTATAGACTGAAAGTGAAGGGCTGGAAAAGATATTTCATGCCAATGGAGATCAAAAGAAATCGGGAGTAGCAATACTCATATCAGATAAAATAGACTGAAATAAAAATTGTAAAAAGAGACAAAGAAGGACACTACATAATAATCAAAGGATTAATCCAAGAAGTGAGTGAAAGTCACTCAGTCATGTCCAACTCTTTGTGACCCCATGGATTGTATAGTCCATGGAGTTCTCCAGGCCATAACACTGGAGTGGGTAGCCTTTCCCTTCTCCAGGGGCTCTTCCAAACCCAGGGATCAACCCAGGTCTCCCGCATTGCAGGTGGATTCTTTACCAGCTGAGCCACAAGGGAAGTCCAAAAATACTGGAGTGGGTAGCCTGTCCCTTCTTCAGCAGATCTTCCCAATCCAGGAATCGAACTAGGGTCTCTTGCATTGCAGGCAGATTCTGAAGAATATGTAACAATGATAAATATATATGCAACCAACATAGGAGCACCTCAATACATAAGGCAAATGATAACAAGTATGAAAGGGGAAATTAACACAAGAATAGTGGGAGATTTTAAAACCCTGCTCACAGCTGTGAATAGATCAACCAAACAGAAAATTAGCAAGGAAACATAAACTTTTAATGATACAATGGACCAGTTAGACCTAATTGATATCTATAGGACATTTCACCCCAAAACAATGAATTTTACCTTTTTATCAAGTGCACATGGAACATTCTCCAGGACAGATCACATCCTGGGCCATAAATCTAGCCTTGGTAAATTTAAAAAAAAAATTGAAATCATTTCAAGCATCTTTTCTGATGACAATGCAATAAGATTAGATGTCAACTACAGGGGAAAAAAGTATTAAAAATACAAGCATATGGAGGCTAAATAACACGCTTCTGAATCATCAACAAATCATGGAAGAAATAAAAAAAGGAAATAAAAATATGTATAGAAACAAATAAAAAAAAAAAAACACAACAACCCAAAATCTATGGGATTCAGTAAAAACAGTGTTAAGGGGAAGGTTCATAGCAATACACACTTATGTCAAGAAACAAGAGAAAAATCAAATATATAACCTAACTTTACACCTAAAGCAACTAGAAAAAGAAGAAATGAAGAATCCGGAGCTAGCAGAAGGAAAGAAATCATAAAAATTAGAGCAGAAATAAATGAAAAAGAAACAAAGGAGACTATAGCAAAAATCAACAAAACTACAAGCTGGTTTTTTGAGAAGATAAATAAAATAGACAAACCACTAGCCATACTCATCAAGAAAAAAAGGGAGAATAATCAAATCAACAAAATTAGAAATGAAAAATAAAATGGAGAGATCACAACAGACAGCACGGAAGTACAAAGGATCATAAGAGACTACTATCAGCAACTATATGCCAATGAAATGGACAACTTGGAAGAAATGGACAAATTCTTAGAAAAGTATAACTTTCCAAAACTGAACCAGGAAGAAATAGAAAATCTTAACAGACCCATCACAAGCACAGAAATAGAAACTGTAATAAAAAATCTTCCAACAAACAAAAGCCTAGGACCAGATGGCTTCACAAGTAAATTCTACCAAAAATTTAGAGAAGAGCTAACACCTATCTTACTCAAACTCTTCCAAAAAATTGCAGAGGAAGGTAAACTCCCAAACTCATTCTATGAGGCCACCATCACCCTAATACCAAAACCTGACAAAGATGCCACACACACAAAAAAACTACAGGCCAATATCACTGATGAATATAGATGCAAAAATCCTCAACAAAATTCTAGCAAACAGAATCCAACAACATATTAAAAAGATCATACATCATGACCATGTGGGCTTTATCCCAGTGATGCAAAGATTCTTCAATATTTGCAAATCAATCAATGTGATACACCATATTAACAAACTGAAAGATAAAAACCATATGATCATCTCAATAGCTGCAGAGAAAGCCTGTGACAAAATTCAATACCGATTTATGATAAAAACTCTCCAGAAAGCAGGCACAGAAGGAACATAGCTCAACATAATAAAAGCCATATATGATAAACTCACAGCAGACATTATCCTCAATGGCGAAAAATTGAAAGCATTTCTCCTAAAGTTAGGAACACGACAAGGGTGTCCACTCTCACCACTCCTATTCAACACAGTTTTGGAAGCTTTGGCCACAGCAATCAGAGAAGAAAAAGAAAAGGAATCCAGATTGAAAAGAAGAAGTAAAACTCTCACCCTTTGCAGATGACATGGTCCTCTACATAGAAAACCCTGAAGACACCACCAGAATATTACTAGAGCTAATCAATGAATATAGTAAAGTTGCAGGATATAAAATTAATACACAGAAATCCCTTGCATTCCTATATACTAACAATGAGAAAACAGAAAGAGAAATTAAGGAAACAATCCCATTCACCATTGCAAGGAAAAGAATAAAATACTTAGGAATACATGTACCTAAGAAACAAAAGACCTATGTATAGAAAACTATAAAACAAAGTGGACACATACAGTTGGAGAATTATACCATGTTCATGGATTGGAAGAATCAATATATTGAAAATGAGTATACTACCCAAAGCAATCCACAGATTCAGTGTAATCCCTATCAAGCTACCAATGGTATTTTTCACAGAACTAGAACAAATAATTTCAAAATTTGTATGGAAACACAAAAAACCTTGAATAGCCAAAGCAATCTTGAGAAAGAGGAATGGAACTGGAGGAATCAACCTGCCTGACTTCAGACCATACTACAAAGCTACAGTCATCAAGACAGTATGGTACTGGCACAAAGAGAGAAATATAGATCAATGAAACAAAATAGAAAGCCCAGAGATAAATCCACGCACCTATGGACACCTTATCTTTGACAAAAGAGGCAAAAACATACAATGGAGAAAAGACAATATCTTTAACAAGTGGAGCTGGGAAAACTGGTCAACCACCTGTAAAAGAATGAAACTAGAACACTTTCTAACAGCATACACAAAAATAAACTCAAAATGGATTAAAGATCTAAATGCAAGACCAGAAAGTATAAACTCCTAGAGGACAACATAGGCAAAACACTCTCCGACATAAATCACAGCAGGATCCTCTATGACCCACCTCCCAGAATATTGGAAATAAAAGCAAAAATAAACAAATGGGACCTAATTGAACTTAAAAGCTTTTGCACAATGAAGGAAACTATAAGCAAGGTGAAAAGGGAGCCTTTAGAATGGGAGAAAATAATAGCAAACAAAGCAACTGACAAAGAATTAATCTCAAAAATATACAAGCAGCTCATGCAGCTCAATACCAGAAAAATAAATGACCCAATCAAAAAATGGGCTAAAGAACTAAACAGACATTTCTCCAAAGAAGACATACAGATGGCTAACAAATACATGCAAAGATGCTCAACATCACTCATTATCAGAGAAATGCAAATCAAAACCACAATGAGGTACCATCTCATGCCAGTCAGAATGGCTGCTATCAAAAAGTCTACAAACAATAAATGCTGGAGAGGGTGTGGAGAAAAGGGAACCTCTTACACTGTTGGTGGGAATGCAAACTAGTACAGCCACTA
The DNA here is from genome assembly GCF_002263795.3 of Bos taurus. Lineage (NCBI taxonomy): Eukaryota > Metazoa > Chordata > Mammalia > Artiodactyla > Bovidae > Bos > Bos taurus. The sequence continues at coordinate 20,032,109 of NC_037340.1, forward strand.
TGGAGAACAGTGTGGAGATTCCTTAAAAAACTGGAAACAGAACTGCCATATGACCCAGCATATACCTCCCACTGCCTCGCATATACACTGAGGAAACCAGAATTGAAAAAGATGCATGTACCCCAGTGTTCATCACAGCACTGTTTACAATAGCTAAAACAAGGAAGCAACCTAGATGTCCCTCAGCAGACAAAGGGATAAGAAAGTTGTGGTACATGTACACAATGGAATATTACTCAGCTATTATAAAGAACACATTTGAATCAGTTCTAATGAGGTGGATGAAACTGGAGCCTATTATACAGAGTGAAGTAAGTCAGAAAGAAAAATACCAATATAGTATATTAATGCATATATATGGAATTTAGAAAGATTGTAACAATGACCCTATATGCAAGACAGCAAAAGAGACACAGATATAAGGAACAGGCTTTTGGACACTGTGGGAGAAGGTGAGGGTGGGATGATTTGAGACAATAGCATTGAAACATTTATATTACCATATGTGAAATAAATGACCAGTCCAAGTTCAAAGCATGAAACAGGGCACTCAGAATCAGTGCACTGGGACAACCCAGAGGGATGGGATAGGAAGGGAGCTGGGAGGGGGGTTCAAGATGGGAGACACATGTACACCCATGGCTGAGTCATGTCAATGTATGGCAAAAACCACCACAATATTGTAAAGCAATTAGCCTCCAATTAAATAAATTTTAAAAGATCAGTAACTCAGAAAACACACTGGTTAACAAAATATTGAAAGTATTTCCTCTGAGAGAAACAACAAAAAATGTCTGCTGTGAAGTATATCTCAAGACAGATTTAGAACTGTACTGGATTTGACAGACTTTGAACTGTACTAGAGATGGAGCAGATGTTGACCAGGAGAGCCTTGAAATTGTGATGGAGGTTTAACACACAAGAAAACAAAGAAGGAAGATTACTTAAGAGAGTATCAGACTACAGTGCATCTCAGAGTCATTCAGGCCAATCAGGAAACCAGATTAAAAACTGTTCATTAGCAGAGTCATGGGTAAGGCAGAAATGGATTGACTCTGAAAGTGAAAGTCGCTCAGTCATGTCCGACTCTTTGCAACCCCATGGAATTCTCCAGGTCAGAATACTGGAGTGGGTAGCTTTTCCCTTCTAGGGAAAGATCTCTGGGGATCTTCCCAACCCAGGGACCAAACCCAGGTCTCCCACATGGCTGGCAGATTCTTCACCAGCTGAGCCACCAGGGAAACCCATGAAACTATAAATAGAATTGTAATAAATAGAAACTGCAGTATAATATATAAGAAATAATAGAGAAATAAGCCATAACGATTCATTTGAAAAGACCCTGATGCTGCTAGGAAAGATTGAAGGCAGGAGGAGAAGGGGACAACAGAGGATGAGATGGTTGGATGGCATCACCAACTCAATGGACATAAGTTTGAGTAAACTCCTGGAGCTGGTGATGGATAGGGAGCCCTGGTGTGCTGCAGTCCATGGGGTCACAAAGAGTAGGACACGACTGAGTGACTGAATTGAACTGAAGCCATAATGTAGTAGCTGTTACAAATATGGTAACTGGAGGGGAAAAAAGTGGCATCAAAACAGGTCATTCAAAAGGCACACATTTGAAAGGGTAGGCAAAAGTTGACACAGAAGAAAAGATGGAATGCAAGAATACTGAGACGGTCTAGTAATTTAATATAACACTTTTATCAGTTACTGGAGAAAACTCTAAACAAAACAAGAACCTTACAGACTAGGACAAAATATTTGCAAACAATGTGACCAACAAAGGCTTAATTTCCAAAATATACAAACAGCTCATACATCTCAATATTAAAAAAAAAAAAAAAACCCAAGCAACACAATCAGAAAATGGGCAGAAGATCTAATAGACATTTCTTCAAAGAAGACATACAGATGGCCAACAGGCACATGAAAAGATGTTCAATATGGCTAATTATCACAGATATGCAGATCAAAACTACAATGAGGTATCACACATTATGCCAGGGAGAATGACCATTTTCAAAAAACCCACAAACAGTAAATACTGGAGAGGATGTGGAGAAAAGGGATCCCTCCTACACTGTTGGGAATGTAAATTAGTGCAGCCACTCTTGAAACAGTATGGAGATTCCTTTAAAAACTAAATATAGAACCCAGCAATCCCACTCCTAGGCACATATCCAGAAAGGAGGAAAACTAATTTGAAAAGGGCTGTGTGTGTGTATGACTGAATCAGTTTGATGTTTACCTGAAACTAACACAATATTATAAATCAACCATACTTCAATAAAAATTAATCTCAGTATATGGATATTTTTTTTAGTACATGACTTTAAAAAGCATTTTGAGAGTGACATTAGTCAGATGGCTGACTGGGAGAACATCCACTTTTAACACTAAATTTTTGCTACTGCTACTGCTAAGTCGGTTCAGTCGTGTCCGACTCTGTGCGACCCCATAGATGGCAGCCCACCAGGCCCTCCCGTCCCTGGGATTCTCCAGGCAAGAACACTGGAGTGGGTTGCCATTTCCTTCTTCAGTGCATGAAAGGGAAAAGTGAAAGTGAAGTCGCTCAGTCGTGTCCGACTCTTCACGACCCCATGGACTGCAGCCCACCAGGCTCCTCCATCCATGGGATTTTCCAGGCAAGAGTGCTGGAGTGGGGTGCCATTGCCTTCTCTGTAACACCACATAGCAACAGTAATTTGGCAGCTATCCATGGACAATAGTGCCTTTGTGGGATCCAGGAAGGAATTTGTGAACCTTAGTGGAGCTCAAGACCAAGAAAGGCCATTTTGCTGTGTGCGCTCAGGTGGCAAGCTTGCCAACTGTGGTCCTTGCTACAGACCTGGACTTGTTCTGCAAACAGTACATCCACCAAGGGTCTAGGAGGAGTCACACCCATCTTCTGTGGGTAGCAGGCCCTCCACCCTTGGTCTGGCTATGGACACTGTGTCAGCCTGTTATTTGGCTCCAGTCCCTTTCACCTGAAGAGCAGGGCTGATCCTGCCAGCCCAGGAATCTGCTGGGAGTCATGCCTGCCCATACCTGCAGCAGCAGCCATAGGATCTGGCTCCAGTCACATGCAACTACAGTACCAGAGCAAATCCCATCATCTCGATACCCAACCAGAGAAGATCTTCACTAGCCAAACCACACCCACTTCTGTGAGAACTTAGCACACCACAGATGTGGTGTGCTTCATAAATCAGTCAGGAAAAGGATGGTTCTTTTAGTAGATGGAACTGGAAAAAGAAAGACTCATAATATGGAGAAAAATAATATGGGATCCCTATAGTATGTCACATACCAAAATGACTTCTCATGGAGTAAAGTTTAAAACATGAAAAACAAAAGTATAAAATTAATAAAAATCAATGTAAAAGATACTTTAGTACCTTTTCTAAGGCCCCTAAACCTAAATCATAATAGAATAATTAATGTATTTCACTGTATCAAAAACAAAGATTTCTGTTCAACTGGACGATACAGATGTAGTTAATGGCATAGGTGGCTGAAAATATTGGCAACATTTAAAATCAGTAAGATAAATATCTAGGCTATGTAAGGAACCTCTGGCACATCAACACAAATAGATAATATATCAAACCCCTCCTTAGAATGGAATGCCTAAATTACTAAAAAGGTACATGGATAAAAATATATATGAAAGGACATTGTTTAAAGATGATGACAATTAGAAAAATACAGTTTGGAATAATGAAATGCCTGCCAGTTTATGCTCAACTGATTCGGACAGATTAGGAAGCCTGGTAACATCAAGCATTAGTGAGTGGTTGACTGATGGGCACCTTCGTGTACTGCCACTGAAAGTGCAAACTAAGTACAACTGCTTTGGGACAGCTGAGTAGAACTTCAAGAAAAAAAACTATACCCTAGCCTGGCGATCACTCTTGTGGGTATTCACCCTGCAGACATGGAAAAGGCATGTGGTTACAAATAATTGGATCCTACTCTGCAAGGGAACTGGATGATTAGAGCATTAGAATGAGATGCATCAGTGAGAAACAATGGCTCAGACATACTTCCAACTACAGAATAGTGCTTAAAAAACTAAGGCTGTTGAAAAGAAAAGCGCAAGAGATCTACAGTAGCACATTATTTATGCAAACTTAAACTACTTCCATAACAAAAGACATGACATTTTTTTCAAACTTCAAATTTATCTAAAGACACATTAAATCCATTAGAGTGAACACCTGTAGCTGAGTAGCAAAGAAGTGGGAAAAGGATAGGGACAAACGTTAATAATGTAGAAATGAGAGAGGGAACTTGAGTAAACTAATGATGATAACACACCACAATGTTAGTATGATTAGTTCAACTCTATCTCCCTTCGTTTTACCCACAAACAATAAAAAGCAAGGTCAGAAGTAAACACATTCACAATTCATTCAAGGAAAAGTTACTCAGTATTGAATTTTTATCTATTTGAGTACAGAACAACACTGACCATTGAAGGTTACTGTTTTATGTAAAATTTTAACATTAAAATTAACAAAATCTAGTAATAGGTAGAAAATTCAGTGATATCTCTGAATTCACATCAGTTTATTATGCTGTTATTTAAAATTTTTTAAATTAAAATTTAAGAAAATAAGTTGCTAAAATTAAGTGAGCCAGAAAAGAAATTTTGTTAATACTCTTACCTGAATGTGACTCTGCTCTATATTTTCTCTGGAAAACAAATTTATAAATTCTTCTACAAGTTTATAGAGTCTTTGTTCCTCTAGAATATTTTAACGCGTTAGATTTTCATTTGTTTCTAAACAAATTAGCAAATTACCTTGAAAAATTATAATTAGAAAACAATGTTAAACCTTTCTCATGGGTAAAATATTCACAACATAAAAATCAATAATTTTAACTACTTTTAAGTATACAGTCTGTTTTCTATGAGTCTGTTTTGTAAATAATTTAATTTGTATCATTTTTTAATATTCCAAATATACCTGATATCATATGGCATTTATCTTTGTTGTTTGACTTACTTCACTCCATATAGATAATCTTTTGCTTTAGAGAAATCAGTTGATAGACTTCTGGGGGTTCTTTTGTAACTAACTCTGTTTTTCTTCATGCTGTCTTTAGTATCCTCTCCTTAACTTTTGCCATTTTAATTATAATATGTCTTAGTGTAGACCTGTTTGGGTTCATCTTGTTTGAGACCCTCTGTGCTTCCTATACATGGATATCTGATCTGTTTCCTTCTTTAGGTTTGGGAAGTTTTTAGGCATAGTTTCTTCAAACACATTTTCAATCCTCTTTTCCCTTTCTTCTGGGAGTCTCTCGGTCTGAACAAGCTTATAGTTTTCAAAGGGGAAAGTTTGGGATGGGCTTGTGGGGAGGGATAAATTAAGAGTTTGGGATTAGATACAAACTACTATATATAAAATAGATAAGTAACAATGCTCTACTGTATAGCACAGGGAACTATATTCAGTATCTTAAACTAAAATGGAGAGGAGTATGGACAAGCATATATACACACACACCTACATATAAGTGAATCACTTTGCTATACACCAGAAACTAACCATTGTAAATAAAAAATGATTAAATATTTTAAATCAAATTTTAAAGTGTTATATATAGATATGTATACTATACAAACTTATGTATTCATAAATCCTAAATGTAATTCACCTTTCTATACACATAGTCAGTTAACATTTGTTTCCCTCACTAGATTTTGAGTTGATGAAATGACAATTAGTTTACCCTTGTAAACCTAACAGCACTGTGCCTGGACATAATAAATACTAAAGTTTTAATTGAAGGAATAAATAAATGGATAGCAACATAACTTGTTTTTCTGTCCAAATTCTTAAATATAGAATTTACTGTTCATACAAATACTCTCTGGGTGATTACTGAAAAAGTGATTTTACATATATACATGTTGCAAAAATAGTATGATTTCCTATCATACCCATTACCCTGGGGTTTATTCTAGACTTTCCATCTTGCTTATCTATAACTTCTTTCTCCAACAGTGAGAAACTTGGCTTTCACTCTCCATCAATGTTAATAATCATTTCTGATGCTGAGACTTCTTAGAATTAAGACAGTGAGGCCACTGTAACTGGATATACTTAAGGAGAGGCCAAATGATCATCTTTCAAATATTAAGTTGTGAAAGTAATTCTACATGGAGAACAATTATATGTTGTTTATGGTTTGTTACAAGTCATGCTCTAAAATCTAGGGTTGTTTAGAGAGATATATTCTACAAAATGAAGGTGGATAAAGTAGTATAAAATGTTATCCTCCCCCTACATCTCACATTCAGGTTTCACATTTATCAAATTAGTGATATTTGATATCAACAAATTAGTGTTGATGGAGTGTGTGTCAATACACATAAATGTTTATATAAAGACAATATTTATATATATAAATATATATCTGTGTATAAAATATATAAATCAGTGTATCACTGAGAGACACAAGAATGTGACAATGAAAATACTTTGCCTCTATCTTGGGTCCATAATGACTATATACTGAGCTCCTATGGGTTAAAGATTAAATTCTTACATGCAAATATTTAAATCCCTATTCACATTTTTTTACTAAATCAGTAGCCTATCAATATAAGCATGTTTTGAATGTTATACTAATTCTGGATTTTGGAAGAAAATATATGAGTATTGTTTTCATTTCTGTTTTGAAATGAAACTGAAAGATAAGGAACCAAAATTTTATTAATAATATTTAGAAATATTAGAAGCTGATAAAAATATTCAAAAAATAAAAGAAACCTTCACACAAAAAGAAATACTTGATTAGATAATAAACAGTCATGAAAATTCATCCATCTCAGGGCCAAAAGAGAAAACAAGGCAACAATAAAGATATTGGACTACTAACTCAATCAATACTTACAAGGTTTTTCCTCTTATTCTTTTCAATGTTCCTTTAAAAATTAATACCAATTAAACTTGATACTAATAATATTCCTACACAGAATAAATTCTTTGAATTTACAAATAATATCTTTTTTAGTTCAGTTAAAAGCTAACAGTATGATTTGTAGTCTTACTAAGTTTAATAAATATTATATAAAGACTTTGTTCTGATCTCTTCAATGAATTTTCAGATTAATATAAAAAACTACAGCAAGATTTTTTTCTTAATTCATTTCCTCTATCTGGAAGTGTAACAAAGGTATGGAAGTGACTTTTTTCTACATAGTATCATAAAGAATAGATTTGCAAATAGTTGACACAAATAATTAAGACATTATCAAAGCATGTGGAGGAAAGATTTCATTTAATTGCTTTTATACCACACCAGAAGGCATTACAGGGACATGAATGAATTGAAGCAAGGTAGAATTTCGGCAGACAGCTCCTTTCTTAACATCAGCAACAGTGGCTATGATCTTAAAGAGTTTCAAATGTGTTCCAGATGGTAAAGAAGAGTTCTGAAAATAAACCAAGTTACTATATTTTTCATTTAATTGAACCTCTAATATACACATAAGCATTTCTTTCAGTTTTGTATATTCCTCATCATTACAGTAAATTTTACACTTGTTGCATAGCATTTTTCAAAATATTATCTGGAGCTTTTGGTTTTCAAAATCAATGATCTTTGTCTCAATGCTAGGAAGTTTATTTTAGCTGAACATTGACAAAAACTTCTTCCTTAAACAAAATTTAGTTGGGTTTCTCTAAGCCTTCTTTTCAACTAGGATTCATGCTTGGCCCTGTCCTTGGTCTGCCTTCAGCAAGAAGACTGTTAGGGTTATTTAGCAGGAATCCCCGACACTTGATGCCACCTCTTAGTAATGTCACATCCACTTACTCACTCACTTACTCTGCTCACTGGCTATAAACCCCAGCTGTTTCTGCTATATTTGGAGTTGAGTTCAACCTTCCTCCCCTATCACAATAGTTTCAAATAGTTTTCATTAAAACAAATGTCAGAATAATTTTTTTAAACAATATTGTAAAGCTGGGTATTATGGACTATGACTTTGTAATGGGATATATGTGCTCAGTTACTCATTTGTGTCTGACTCTCTGTGGGCCCATGGACCATAGCCCACCAGGCTACTCTGTCCATGGAATTTTCCAGGCAAGTATACTGCAGTGGGTTGCCATTTCGTTCTTCTACATGGGATGTATACTAGAGATTAAAATCATGGACTTTATATACAGTCCAGTTTTATGGGTTCCCCTCTCTTTGCTTCTAATGTGCTCTACGATCTTGAACAATTTAAATGAGTTTCTTTCCTTGATCCTTGATGAAAACATGCTCTGAACTGATAGACTTAACCCATGAGACCATATGAACACAAGAGTCATTCATACATAGTTCTACCACTCTGACCCATCCCCAAACTGAAAGGTCTGGAATCTTATCCTCCTAAGATAGGGATTATGCTTGTGCCTTGTAGAACTGAACATGTTGACTGCCGGCACACAGCCCATAGCTTTCCATCTGCTACTCAGTCACCTGACTGGCTGTCAGGAAAGTGATAGGAGGGTAGGAAAGATATGGGAGAGAGAACAGTCACAATGCTTTTTCTCTTCCCAGTCTGTGGGTTCAGAGAGAGCAGTCTATGTCTCAGTGAAATGCTTGGTTGTGGGTTTCTGCCATTCAGTTAAAGCAATGATAGACTTCAAAGTGTTGGGCAGCTGCATGCACCAGGATTTCACTCAAGAAGCCATCAATACCCGTATTCACTGGCCCAGTGATTCAGCCATTTTTGTCAAAAATACAAATCCTGTAAATTACAGTTACCACCATACCCTCTTGCTTTTTCTTTTTCAATCATCCTTCGGATGTTGGCAATCTGATCTCTGGTTCCTCTGCCTTTTTTAAAACCAGCTTGAACATCCGGAAGTTCATGGTTCACGCATGGTTGAAGCCTGGTTTGGAGAATTTTGAGCATTACTTTACTAGTGTGTGAGATAACTGCAATTGTGCGGTAGTCTGAGCACTCTTTGGCATTGCCTTTCTTTGTGTCAGGAATGAAAACTCACCTTTTCCAGTCCTGTGGCCACTGCTGAGTTTAACTGCAATTGTGCGGTAGTCTGAGCACTCTTTGGCATTGCCTTTCTTTGTGACTGGAATGAAAACTCACCTTTTCCAGTCCTGTGGCCACTGCTGAGTTTTCCAAATTTACTGGCATATTGAGTGCACCACTTTCACAGCATCATCTTTTAAGATCTGAAATAGCTCAACTGGAATTCCATCACCTCCACTAGACTTGTTCGTAGTGATGCTTGCTAAGGCCCTCTTGACTTCACGTTCCGGGATGTCTGGCTCTAGGTCAGTGATCACACCATCGTGATTATCTGGGTCATGAAGATCTTTTTTGTACAGTTCTTCCGTATATTCGTGCGATCTCTTCTTTATATCTTCTGCTTCTGTTGGGTCCATACCATTTCTGTCCTTTATTGTGCCCATCATTGCATGAAATGTTCCCTTAGTATCTCTAATTTTGTTGAAGAGATCTCTAGTCTTTCCCATTCTATTGTTTTCCTCTATTTCTTTGCACTGATCCCTGAGGAAGGCTTTCTTACCTCTCCTTGCTATTCTTTGGAACTCTGCATTCAAATGGGTATATCTTTCCTTTTCTCCTTTGCCTTTTGCTTCTCTTATTTTCATAGCTGTTTGTAAGGCCTTCTCAGACAACCATTTGCCTTTTTGCCTTTTTTTTTTTTTTTTAACCTCAGGGATGGTCTTGATCCCTGCCTCCTGTACAATGTCAGGAACCTCCGTCCATCGTTCATCAGGCACTCTATCTATCAGATCTAGTCCCTTGAATCTATTTCTCACTTCCACTGTATAATCATAAGGGATTTGATTTAGGTCATACCTGTATGGGCTAGTGGTTTTCCCTACTTTCTTCAATTTAAGCCTGAATTTGGCAATAAGGAGTTCATGATCTGAGCCACAGTCAGCTCCCAGTCTTTTTTTTGCTGACTGTATAGAGCTTCTCCATCTTTGGCTGCAAAGAATATAATCAATCTGATTTCGGTATTGACCATCTGGTGATGTCCATGCGTAGAGTCTTCTCTTGTATTGTTAGAAGATCAAATTGCCAGCATCTTTTGGATCACTGAAAAAGCAAGAGCGTTCCAGAAAACCATCTACTTCTGCTTTATTGACTACACCAAAGCCTTTGACTATGTGGATCACAACAAACTGGAAAATTCTTAAAGGGATGGGAATACCAGACCGCCTGACCTGCCTCCTGAGAAATCTGAAGAAGCAACAGTTAGAACTGGACATGGAACAACAGACTGGTTCCAATAGGAAAAGGAGTATGTCAAGGCTGTATATTGTCACCCTGCTTATTTAACTTATATGCAGAGTACATCATGAGAAACGCTAGGCTGGAAGAAGCACAAGCTGGCATCAAGAGTGCAGGGAGAAATACAAATAACCTCAGACATGCAGATGACACCACCCTTATGGGAGAAAGCGAAGAAGAACTAAAGAGCCTCTTGATGAAAGTGGAAGAGGAGGGTGAAAAGGTTGTCTTAAAACTCAGCATTCAGAAAACTAAGATCATGGCATCCAGTCCCATCACTTCATGGCAAATAGATGGGGAAACAGTGGAAACAGTGGCTGACTTTATTTTTCTGGGCTTCCAAATCACTGTGATGATTTGGTGACTGTGGCCATGAAATTAAAAGACGGTGACTGTGGCCATGAAATTAAAAGACGCTTACTTCTTGGAAGGAAAGTTATGACCAACCTAGGCAGCATATTAAAAATCAGAGACATCACTTTACCAACAAAGGTCTGTCTGGTCAAGGCTATGATTTTTCCAGTAGTCATGTATGGATGTGAGAGTTGGACTATAAAGAAAGCTGAGCACTGAAGAATTGATGCTTTTGAACTGTCGTGTTGGAGAAGACTCTTGAGAGTCCCTTGGACTGCAAGGAGATCCAACCAGTCCATCCTAAAGGAAATCAGTCCTGAATATTCAATGGAAGGACTGATGTTGAAGCTGAAACTCCAATACTTTGGCTACCTGATGCGAAGAGCTGACTCATTTAAAAAGACCCTGATGCTGGGAAAGATTGAGGGCAGGAGGAGAAGGGGATGATAGAGGATGAGATGGTTGGATGGCATCGCTGACTCAACAGACATGAGTTTGAGTAAACTCCGGGAGTTGGTGATGGACAGGGAGGCCTGTGTGCTGCAGTCCACGGGGTAGCAAAGAGTCGGACATAACTGAGTGAACTGAATGCCCACACCCTATTTAAAAAGTCCATTTTATTTGCAACTGCGGTGTTCATTGACATACAGAAGAACAAAATATATTGAGAACTGTTTTCTAAATCAGAAAACAAAATCACATGATTCCCTTGCCTCGGGAATCTCATTGTGTAATCAACTAGTGTCTAGGGTCCTTCAAGTGAATATACTCTTTCTGTACCTGAAATCATTGCCCTGTGCAAAAAGTTAGCCACCAATATACAGAGGGGGGAAATATATTCCTCAAACCATGCCCCCCAAAAGTAATCTCATGTTCATCTTGAAAAGAAAAATAAGGATTTTTGCCTCTCATTAAATACTAAGTTGTCAAATGGTTACATTTAGATTACTATCTGCTCCTATTGATCTCTAATCTCCTGAACCAGCTAGCTCTATGATACATTTTGGAAGTAAATGTTTAGGACACTAACAATTTGACTTCAATTAGAGATTGTGACAAACAGAAAATGAAATGCTGGAGATACTCTTACCAACTGAATAAGCTTCAACAGCATTTTTATGAACATAAAATTTCTCTTCTACTACCTTATGGCCAGAGCGTGTTTATAAAGCTGATATTCTAATTTACGTAAGAAAACAGACCTCACATTAACCTTTGGTTTAGGCAGTCCAGATCTGTCTTTAGAAGCACCATTTTTAGACTAACCATAGCAAAAAATGTATTCAAAAGACCAGAGAAATACTCTCTTGAGGCTTTTTTAGCTTACTTACAGCATTAATATGATCTCTAGTAAGTTTTAAACTTTTGAGTGAATCACAATAAAAATCAAAGGAATTATTGGATTTCTAGAGGTTGTTAGATATTCATTCTCATAAGGGCGCCCTGACTACTCATTATCTGACTCTAAGATGAGACTTGCCTTAATTTTGAAGGCAACCAAAGACTTCCAGGAGAAGGCAATGGCACCCCACTCCAGCACTCTTGCCTAGAAAATCCCATGGACGGAGGAGCCTGGTAGGCCGCAGTCCATGGGGTTGCTAAGAGTCGGACAAGACTCAGCGACTTCACTTTCACTTTTCACTTTCATGCATTGGAGAAGGAAATGGCAACCCACTCCAGTGTTCTTGCCTGGAGAATCCAAGGGACAGGGGAGCCTTGTGGGCTGCCGTCTATGGGGTCGCACAGAGTCGGACACGACTGAAGTGACTCAGCAGCAGCAGCAGCAGCAGCAAAGCCTTCCAACAGCTGTAGATCCTTTGCTTTTGCCCACTAATCCTGGCCTAATTTGAGCTATTCAGAGTCTGTAGTTGAAACTGACACTGCTGCTCAATGTTAAGGGCCATCCTGCCATCCTAAGAAGCATCATATCTTATCCAACAGCTCTGCTGAAATACTATTCCTGCTCCTACTTCTCCCAGGAGATATGTTTAGTTGTACCTATCATTAATCAGCAAAAAGGTTTCATATATGTCATCTTATGGAGAGCTCACTGCTTTTCCAAGTCCTGATTGGTTGTTGAATCATTCATGAGTTGTGCTGTCCAATATAGAAGCCACAAACCACATATGGCTATTTAGATTTAAACTAATTAAAATAAATAAAATAAAAAGTCTAGATTCTCAGATATACTAAACACATTTCAAGAGCTCAACAGCTGCATATAGGTCATAGCTTGCATACTGGAGAGCACAGACAAAGAACACTTTCATTATCACAGGAAATTCTGTTGGGGAGTGCTGTGGAGGTCAAGCCATGATCACCATGAACAACATGGTTTGGGAGAAGGAATATTTACATGGATCCAATACAGACTGAATCTATTCATTGGGCACTCCTTTTCCATAGCTACAAGATCCAGATTAAAAACAAAACAGCCACAACCATTCATGGATGGACTGAGGTATTCATGGATTTCCTTTATATCATCAGATAATAAGCATTACAGTTCTCAGCTCTGGCTGCACAGTATAATTAGTAGCTTTTAAAGCACCTTGCTGCTGCTGCTGCTGCTAAGTCACTTCAGTTGTGTCCAACCCTGTGCGACCCCATAGATGGCAGCCCACCAGGCTCCCCCATCCCTGGGATTCTTTAGGCAAGAATACTAGAGTGGGTTGCCATTTCCTTCTCCAATGCATGAAAGTGAAAAGTCACCTTAGGTGATTCCTATTTTGTAGACAAGCTTGAAAAGCACTGATTTAGCACATATATCAGCTCATCTAATCAAATAATCACATAATTAATGAATAAATTATATTCACTATTATCTGGATAGTCCACAGAAGCAAACTGAGAGGCTAGACTGGGTCCACCAATCACCACTCATGGGGGCAGGATGCTATGCTGAACTTATGTTGGAAAACTAATTTTGCATTGCTCACATTCCAATTTTTGGCAGCTTTCAACAATTCTCCTATTCATTTCTGCATAATTCTCTCCAAAACCTTCACAAAAATTATTAATACACATAATTTCTATGTTACCTCTTGGATCTTTCTCAGTTTCAGACAATAATCAGTAATTAGTGAAGAATCACTCCATTTATCTTCTCTTGATTGATATTTTATGCTCAGTTCATGATTTCTTCTTGCCATATAAGTTGTACATTTTTTACTACAGTATAAAATATAAATAATATCTTTATAGTGAGGAGTTATAGAAGATAGCCACTATTTCACTAATTTTATTCCACTTTATATTGTTTTTGTAGAAATCCAATTTTCCTTATTAAATACTGGTACAAAACAGAACTCCAAAATACTTAGGTCAATACTACTCATTGTTCAAATTCTTGCTGGAGAAATACAGTAACATTTAAGGCACAAAAGGATTATATAGAAGTTTAAATACCTATATCAGTAATAATTCAGATTGGATTTAAGGCTATTTCATCCAATAATATTTATGCTTTCCAGGGCACAGTAAAAAAAGTGGTTAAAAATACTATCTTAATTATTATTCAAGTTGCTAATAACACTGATTATTACTTGTAATATTATATGTAATATGTATAATATTACACATTATGGTAAGATTGCTATTAACAATGTTATTAACTTTTGTTGTCAAGAAGCACATTTTTAAAATTCTATCACTTGTACTTTATGCAATTACAAACTCCACAGAATATACTACAACACATATCAATTAGATTATTATCATGAAAGTCAAAGTTTCTCAGTCATGTCTGACTCTTTGCGACCCCATGGACTATACAGTCCATGGAATTCACCAGGCTGGAACACTGGAGTGGGTAGCCTTTCCCTTCTCCAGGGGATCTTCCCAATCCAGGAATCAAACCCAGGTCTCCTGCACTGCAGGCGGGTTCTTTACCAGCTGAGCCACAAGGCATTTGCTTTTACTTCCTCTCTTTTTTGAAGTTGGTTGTGCAGTGTTAAAACATGACTATTTCAAATTAGGGGAATATTTTCATTATTAGCTATTTAAAGGACAACTGTAACTTTCCCAAAATTAGAAAACAGAAAATTCACTAAACCTCACCTGCTGCCGATCAAGGTCCTCCATGATTTGGGCCTACCCTGTTAATTCAGGGTCTTTCTCAGTATTGTTCAATAAACACCATTCACTCAAGGCAATGTTATTTTCATAAGGCTTCCACTCCTGCAATTTCATTGCTGTCTCCATAAGTTTGCTCACATTATTTATTTTGCCCAGAATTAATTTATTTTCAAAAGTATGGGTGGGGTGGAGATTTTCAGGCAGTTGTATATGGCACTTTAAAGGAAAATTGTTGTGTGATTAAAAAAATAGTTCTATTTAATTTCATTGTACTTGATATAATTTTTATTATGTGACATCATGAAAAATAGAATATTGTATATGAAATTAACAATGAAAATGGAAAAGAAGTACATAAATCTACCTATGTTTCTATAGAAATGGTTCTCCAATTTTACCCTGCATCAGAACACTCAGAGAACTTGTTAAACAAATTAAAGGACTTGAACCCCACAGCTTTTATTTCAGTAGGTCTGGAGTGAGGGCCAAGGATTTGCATTTCTAAATAAGTTCCTAGTTAATGCCCAGGCTGCTAGTCCAGGGACCACACTTTGAGAAGCATTTATACAGGAATCAAAAAGTTAAAGTTCACTACAATATTATTTTTTGGAATACACACAATGTATATGCTTAATATATCTATGGTTCTTCAAAAAATCAGTCAGTTTTAAATGAGAAATGAATGTCTGAGCTGCAAAAGGAACCAAAAAAATCAGCATCAGGAAAGAAATAGTGACAATTCCTTTTAGGTGAAAGACTTAACTCTGAGCTGATGGAGGCAAGACAGGATTATGAAATATCAATTACGTCCAATGATGTTTGTTGTAACACTGTTATAAACAGTGTTTGGAAACAATCAAAGTCCCCATTTAACAGAGGCCTAGTTAAGTAACATACCATTACTTTTACCTTTATAGACAGGTTTTCTAGTTGTAGCAATCACAGTGGGCAGAGTCTCTTCATGTTCAATATTCTTTTTTTTTAAGGTTGATCTTTTTTGATGCCCTAAAAAAAATGAGGATGGTCTTATAACCTAGAAATAACCTCATTTAAACTTTGAAAAAATTAAAATAAATCTTACTAATCTACTTCTAAAGTACAGCTTCTGTATATTTTTTTCAATATTTTAGATAAAGCAGCTTTACTAACATAAATATTATGTTAGTAAATATTTTTCCTTGGTGAGTATTTGACCACCTGACAATACAGGAGACATAACAGATGAAAGTTCAATCCCTGGGTCAGAAAGATCTCCTGGAGGAGGGCATGGCAATCCATTCCAGCATTCTTGCCTGGGGAATCCCAAGGACAGATGAGCCTGTTGGGCTACAGTCCATAGGGTTGCAAAGAGTCAGACACAACTGAAGCAACTTAGCATGTAAGCATAAACAATTGCACTCATCTCACACGCTAGTAAAGTAATGCTCAAAATTCTCCAAGCCAGGATTCAGCAATATGTGAACCGTGAACTTCCTGATGTTCAAGCTGGTTTTAGAAAAGGCAGAGGAACCAGAGATCAAATTGCCAACATCTGCTGGATCATGGAAAAAGCAAGAGAGTTCCAGAAAAACATCTATTTCTGCTTTATTGACTATGCCAAAGCCTTTGACTGTGTGGATCACAATAAACTGGAAAATTTTGAAAGAGATGGGAATACCAGACCACCTGATCTGCCTCTTGAGAAATTTGTATGCAGGTCAGGAAGCAACAGTTAGAACTGGACATGGAACAACAGACTGGTTCCAAATAGGAAAAGGAGTACGTCAAGGCTGTATATTGTCACCCTACTTATTTAACTTATATGCAGAGTACATCATGAGAAACGCTGGACTGGAAGAAACACAAGCTGGAATCAAGATTGCTGGGAGAAATATCAATAACCTCAGATATGCAGATAACACCACCCCTATGGCAGAAAGTGAAGAGGAACTAAAAAGCCTCTTGATGAAAGTGAAAGTGGGAAGTGAAAAAGTTGGCTTAAAGCTCAACATTCAGAAAACGAAGATCATGGCCTCCGGTCCCATCACTTCACGGGAAATAGATGGGGAAACAGTGGAAACAGAGTCAGACTTTATTTTTCTGGGCTCCAAAATCACTACAGATGGTGACTGCAGCCATGTAATTAAAAGACGCTTACTCCTTGGAAGGAAAGTTATGACCAACCTAGATAGCATATTCAAAAGCAGAGACGTTACTTTGCCAACAAAGGTTCGTCTAGTCAAGGCTATGGTTTTTCCTGTGGTCATGTATGGATGTGAGAGGTGGACTGTGAAGAAGGCTGAGCGCTGAAGAATTGATGCTTTTGAACTGTGGTGTTGGAGAAGACTCTTGAGAGTCCCTTGGACTGCAAGGAGATCCAATCAGTCCATTCTGAAGGAGATCAGCCCTGGGATTTCTTTGGAGGGAATGATGCTAAAGCTGAAACTCCAGTACTTTGGCCAACTCATGCGAAGAATTGACTCATTGGAAAAGACTCTGATGCTGGGAGGGATTGGGGGCAGGAGGAGAAGGGGACGACAGAGGATGAGATGGCTGGATGGCATCACTGACTCGATGGACGTGAGTCTGGGTGAACTCCGGGAGTTGGTGATGGACAGGGAGGCCTGGCGTGCTGCAGTTCATGGGGTCGCAAAGAATCGGACACAACTGAGAGACTGAATTGAACTGAAGGTTACATTCAAAATCCTTCAAGCTAGGCTTCAGCAGTATGTGAACTGAGAACTTCCAGATGTATAAGCCAGGTTTAGAAAAGGCAGAGGAACCAGAGATCAAATTGCCAACATTTGTTGGATCATAGAGAAAGCAAAGGAATTATAGAAAAACATCCACTTCTGCTTCCTGGACTGTGCTGCCAAAGCCTTTGACTGTGTGGATCACAACAAACTGTGGAAAATTCTTAAAGAGATGGGAATACCAGACCACCTTACCTGTCTCCTGAGAAACTTATTTATGGATCGAGAAGCAACAGTTAGAACCTTACATGAAACAATGGGTGGGTTCCAAATTGGGAAAGGAGTATGTCAAGGCTGTATACTGTCACTCTGCTTATTTAACTTATATGCAGATTACACATGTGAAATGCTGGGCTAGATGACTCATAAGCTAGAATCAAGACTGCCAGTAGAAATATCTCAACCTCAGATATGCATATGATAATCACTTCAATGGCTAAAAGTGAAGAGGAACTAAAATGCCTCTTGATGAAGGTGAAAGAGGAAAGTAAAAAAAAAAACTGGCTCAAAACACAACATTCAAAAAACTAAGGTTATGGCATCCAGTTCTATCATTTCATGGCAAATAGGAGGGGAAAGCGTGGAAGCAGTGACAGATTTTATTTTCTTGGGCTCCAAAATCACTGCAGACAGTGACTGCAGCCACAAAATTCGAAGATGCTTGTTCCTTGGAAGGAAAGCTATGACAAATCTAGATAGCATATTAAAAAGCAGAGAGACGTGACTTTGTTGACAATGTCCATATAGTTAAAGCTATGGTTTTTCTAGTAGTCATGTATGGATGTGACAGTTAGACCATAAAGAAAGTTGAGTGCCAAACAAATGATGCTTTTGAACTGTGGTGCTGGAGAAGACTCTTGAGAGTTCCTTGGACTGCAAGGAGATCAAACCAGTCAATCCTAAAGGAAATAAACCCTGAATATTCTTGGAAGGACTGATGGTAAAGCTCCAATACTTTGGCTACCTGATGTGAAGAGCTGACTCATTGGAAAAGATCCGGATGCTGGGAAAGATTGAAGGCAAAAGAAGAGGGCAGCAGAGGATGAAATGATTAGATAGCATCACCAACTTAATGGATATGAATTTGAGCAAACTCTGGGAGATAGTGAAGGACAGGGAAGCCTGCTGCTGCTGCTGCTAAGTCGCTTCAGTCGTGGCCAACTCTGTGTGACCACATAAACGGCAGCCCATCAGGCTCCCCCATCCCTGGGAGCTGCAATCCATGGGGTTGCAGAGTTAGACATGACTTAGCGACTGAATAACAACAATAACAACAAACATAAACAGTAAGAGTGTGAACCAAGAAAAAAATAATAAAAAACTGTAAAAATGTTAAAGAGGTTTTTTTTAAATGGTAGGTCAGTAAAAAAAATTTAAGCAATTAAATAAATAAATTATCAAGTAAAGTTTTTCTCTCTCTATGAAACAGTGTATCTTCATTTTCTAACAAAGAAATTTGTATTCCTACAGTGAAAAATCTAGTGCTAGAACAGAAGGAAAGTGAAAGTGAAAGTTGCTCAGTAGTGTCCAGCTCTTTGTGACCTCATGGAGTTTACAGTCCATGGAATTCTCCAGACCAGAATACTGGAGTGGGTAGCCTTTCCCTTCTCCAGGGGATCTTTCCAACCCAGGGAATGAACCCAGGTCTCCTGCATTGCAGGCAGATTCTTTACCAGCTGAGCCACAAGGGAAGCCCAAGAATACTGGAATGGGTAGCCTGTCCTTTCCATCCAGGGGATTTTCCCGATCCAGGAATCAAACCAGGGTCTCCTGCATTGCAGGTGGATTCTTTACCAACTGAGCTATAAGGAAGCCCATAATGGAAGGAGAGATACTAAAAAAAACACTATTTCAAAGATACATATTTTGAGCACTGTTTAAAAACAAAACTATGTAATAATGGAAACTGTTTCAAAATGGTCACTTGGAGAAAAATAAAAAGCAGAATGCGGCACATTTAGATGCTACTCTCAAGTTAGTAGAAAAAAATTGCATTAATGTGCTTAGTTTCTACGATATATATCTTGCATGATAAATACCACTGGAGTAATGCATAAGAAATAGGGTCTGTAAATTGGTTCTTAGACATGAATGGATTAGACAGTTGGAAGATGGTAATGGAGGAAGAAAAATGAACATATTATTTATCGTCCTTCACACTTACCCTCACATTGACTCTTTCTATTGACCCTGCTTAGTGAAAGAAAGTGAAGTTGCTCAGTTATGTCTGACTCTTTGCAATCCCATGGACTGTAGCCTACCAGGCTTCTCTGTCCATGGAATTTTTCAGGCAAGAGGTACTGGAGTGGGTTGCCATTTCCTTCTCCAGGGGATCTTTCTGACCCAGGGATCAAACCGGGGTCTCTCACATTGCAGGCAGACGCTTAACCATCTGAGCTACCAGGGAAGCCCAGTGACCCTGCTTGGGACTGATAAAAAGAGGAATATTTAAATATAAGGAAGAGGATTATAAGATGCATTTATCTCAGTCATCTGCAGGAAAGGAATGTTGAAAAAAATAATGTTGAAAAAAGGAATGTTGAAAAAAATAATGGAGTTCCAATTTAGTAGTGGTAGGCAAGGGAGCCATGCCAGAGACACCACTCATCCACTAAGAATGCATATATGTCAGATGAGCTTACTTTAGCATTTATTTTCATTTATTTTTGTTAAACTGGTTATATGACTAAGGTTAGTACAATCTGGTAATTTCCATATAATCAAACCTTTATTCATTAAAAACATCACATTGTACAATAAAAATAATATGAATTACCTGAATGTTCTTTATTCAGTGAAGGAAAATTGATGGCTTTATAAAAACCTGGCCTAGTCTTAGATGGTCTATGAAGTACTTTTGGGCGTTCAGTCATGTAAGATGAAAAGTCCTCAAAAGATACATCTAGAAATATTTAGAAAATATGTTAGCTGTGAGATGGATCATATTCATAACTATTTCTATTTTTAATACTCAAACAGTAAGTTGTCAATAAAAATAAAGAAGTTTATATAATGAAAATTAATTTTTTGAGAACATTAACTCAATTAGAATATAAAGATATATATTTAGAAGATTAGTTTGGAGATCAGAGCTAAATGAAAGAAGCAAGTCACAAAAAGCCTAAATTATAATAGAGACAGGAATTAGATAAATTGATGCTTAGGGCTAGGGGAATATGAGGATTAGAGCACACAAGTAGTGGAATTGTATTTTCAAAGTGCTGAAAGCAAGAATTCACAATCATGAATTTTATACCTAGAAAAACTATCATTCAAATATAAAGATGGAACAAACCATACCCAGATGAAAACAAACAAACAAACAAAAAAAACCCAAGAGATTTTGTTTTTATACTACCAGCCATGTCTTAAAAGAAATACTAAAGGGAATCAGTTCAGTTCAGTCACTCAGTCGTGTCTGACAATTTGAGACCCCATGGACTGCAGCAGGCCAGGCCTCCCTGTCCATCACCAACTCACGGAGTTTACTCAAATTCATGTCTGTTGAGTCAGTGATGCCATCCAACCATCTCATCCTCTGTCGTCCCCTTCTCCTCCTGTCTTCAAACTTTCCCAGCATCAGGGTCTTTTCCAATGAGTTAGTTCTTCCCATCAGGTGGCCAAAGTATTGGAGTTTCAGCTTCAGCATCAGTCCTTCCAATGAATATATAGGACTGATTTCCTTTAGGATGGACTGGTTGTATCTCCTTGCAGTCTGAGGAACTCTCAAGAGTCTTCTCTAACACCACAGTTCAAAAGCATCAATTCTTATGCACTCAGCTTTCTTTATAGTCCAACTCTCACATCCATACTGGAAAAACCATAGCTTTGACTAGACAGACTTTTGTTGGTAAAGTAATGTTTTCAATTTTTAATATGCTGTCTAGGTTGGTCATAACTTTTCTTCCAAGGAGCAAGTGTCTTTTAATTTCATGGCTGCAGTCACCATTAGCAGTGATTTTGGAGGTCAAAAAATAAAGTCTGTCACTGTTTCTACTGTTTCCCCATTTATTTGCCATGAAGTGATGGGACCAGATGCCATGATCTTAGTTTTCTGAATGTTGAGCTTTAAGATAATATTTTAACTCTCCTCTTTCACTTTCATCAAGAGGCTCTTTAGTTCTTCGTTTTCTGCTAAAAGGGTGGTGTCATCTGCATATCTGAGGTTATTTATATTTCACCCAGCAATCTTGATTCCACCTTGTACTTCATCCAGCCCAGCGTTTCTCAAGATGTTCTGCATATAATTTAAATAAGCAGGGTGACAATATACAGCCTTGATGTAATCCTTTTCCTATTTGGAACCAGTCTGTTGTTTCATGTCCAGTTGTCACTGTTGCTTCCTGACTTGCATACAGATTTCTCAAGAGGCAGGTCAGGTGGTCTGGTATTCTCATCTCTTTCTCATCTCTTTCAGAATTTTCCACAGTTTCTTGTGATCCACACAGTCAAAGGCTTTTGCACAGTCAATAAAGAGAAGTAGATATTTTTCTGGAACTCTCTTGCTTTTTCGATGATCCAACAGATGTTGGCAATTTGACTCTGGTTCCTCTGCCTTTTCAAAATCGAGCTTGAACATCTGGAAGTTCACGGTTCACATATGGTTGAAGCCTGGCTTGGAGAATTTTGAGTATTACTTTACTAGTGTGTGAGATGAGTGCAATTGTGTGGTAGTCTGAGCACTATTTGGCGTTGACTTTCTTTGTGACTGGAATGAAAACTGACCTTTTCCACTCCTGCGGCCACTGCTGAGTTTTCCAAATTTACTGGCATACTGAGTGCACCACTTTCACAGCATCATCTTTTAAGATTTGAAATAGCTCAACTGGAATTCTATCACCTCCACTAGCTTTGTTCAGAGTGATGCTTCCTAAGGCCCTCATGACTTCGCATTCTGGCTCTAGGTGAGTGATCATACCGTCGTGGTTATCTGGGTCATGAAGATCTTTTTTGTATAGTTCTTCTGTGTATTCTTGCCACCTCTTCTTAATATCTTCTGCTTCTGTTAGGTCCATACCATTTTTGTCCTTTATTTTGCCCATCGTTGCATGAAATGTTCCCTTGGTATCTCTAATTTTGTTGAAGAGATCTCTAGTCTTTCCCATCCTGTTGTTTTCCTCTATTTCTTTGCACTGATCCCTGAGGAAGGCTTTCTTACCTCTCCTTGCTATTCTTTGGAACTCTGCATTCAGATGCTTATATCTTTCCTTTTCTCCTTTGCCTTTTGCTTCTCTTATTTTCATAGCTGTTTATAAGGCCTCCTCAGACAACCATTTAGCCTTTTTGCTTTTTTTTTTTTTTTACCTTGGGAATGGTCTTGATCCCTGCCTCTTGTACAATGTCACAGACCTCCGTCCATAGTTCATCAGGCACTCTATCTATCAGACCTAGTCCCTTGAATCTATTTCTCACTTCCACTGTATAATCATAAGGAATTTGATTTGGGTGATACCTGAATGGGCTAGTGGTTTTCCCTACTTTCTTCAATTTAAATCTGAATTTGGCAATAAGGAGTTCATGATCTGAGCCACAGTCAGCTCCCAGTCTTTTTTTGCTGACTGTATAGAGCTTCTCCATCTTTGGCAGCAAAGAATATAATCAATCTGATTTCAGTGTTGACCATCTGGTGATGTCCAAGTGTAGAATTTTTTCTTGTGTTGGTGGAAGAGGATGTTTTCTCTGACCAGTGGGTTCTCTTGGCAAAACTCTATTAGCCTTTGCCCTGCTTCATCTGTACTCCAAAGCCAAATTTGCCTGTTACTCCAAAGTAGGAAGTCCCCTAAAATGAAAATAACATCTTTTTTGGGTGTTAGTGCTAGAACGTCTTGTAGGTCATTATAGAACCGTTTAGCTTCTTCAGCATTACTGGTCGGGGCATAGAAGCTGGTTGAATTACTGTGATATTAAATGGTCTGCCTTGGAAACAGAGATCATTCTGTAGTTTTTGAGATACACCCAAGTACTGCATTTCAGACCTTTTGTTGATTATTAGGGCTACTCGATTTCTTCTAAGAGATTCTTGCCCACAGTAGTAGAGATAATAGTCATCTGAGTTAAATTCACCCCTTCCAGTCCATTTTAGCTTGCTGATTCCTAAAATGCTGACATTTACTCTTGTCATCTCCTGTTTGACCACTTCCAATTTGCCTTGATTCATGGACCTAACATTCCAGGTTCCTAGGCAATATTGCTCTTTACAGCATCGAACTTTACTTCTATCACCAGTCACATCCACAACTGCGTGTTGTTTTTACTTTGGCTCCATCTCTTCATTCTTTCTGGAGTTATTTCTCCAGTGATCTCCAGTAGCATATTGGGCACCTACCGACCTGGGGAGTTAATCTTTCAGTGTCCTATCTTTTGCCTTTTCATACTGTTCATGGGGTTCTCAAGGCAAGAATACTTAAATGGTTTGCCATTCCCTCTCCAGTGGACCATGTTTTGTCAGAACTCTCCACGATGACCCGTACATCTTGGGTGGCCCTACACAGCATGGCTCATAGTTTCATTGAGTTAGACAAGACTGTGGTCCATGTGATCAGATTGGTTAGTTTTCTGTGATTGTGGTTTTCAGTCTGTCTGCCCTTTGATGGAGAATGATAAGAGGCTTATGGAAACTTCCTGATGGGAAAGACTGACTGAGGGGGAAACTAAAGGGAATACTTCAGGCTGAAACAAAATAACAACAGAAGGTAACTCAAATTCACATGAATAAATAAAAAAGCACCTTAAAGGTAATTATATAGGTAAATATAAATGACAATATACATTTCTACCTCTTCTTCAATTAACTGATTAAAAAGACTACATCATAAAACTGTACTGCTGGACATATAATATAAGACTTAATTTTATTTCTATATAAGTGCACACAATAATCCAAAAACTTAATTAAGGGAACAATTTTATTTGTGAAAACATCAAAAATAATAAAATAGTAATAAATTCCACAAAGGGGAATAGCTATAGTAAATCTTAAAAAACATTACTGAAGGAAATTAAAGAAATCTAAATAAATAAACTCAGTGTCAACAGATTAGCTAAATAGTATTCCTCTGTGTATGCATGTGTATATATATATGAACACTGTAAAACTGAAAAAGGAGTATGTCAAGGCTGTATATTGTCACCCTGCTTGTTTAACTTATATGCAGAGTACATCATGTGACATGTTGGGCTGGATGACTCACAAGCTGGAATCAAGACCGGTGGGAAAAATATCAACAACCTTGGCTATGCAGATGATATCACTCTAATGTCAAGAAGTGAAGAGGAACTAAAGAGGCTCTTGATGAAAGTGGAAGAGGAGAGTGAAAGAGCTGGCTTAAAATTCAACATTCATAAAACAATGATCATGGCATCAAGTCTTATCACTTCATGGCAAATAGATGGGGAAAAAGTGGAAACAATGACAGATTTTATTTTCTTGGGTTTCAGAAGTGCTGCACTCAGTAAGCCAGTAAATCTGGAAAACTCAGCAGTGGCCACAGGACTGGAAAAGGTCAGTTTTCATTCCAATTCCAAAGATGGGCAATTGCAAATAATGTCCAAACTACCACACAACTGCACTCATTTCACATGCTAGCAAGGGAATGCTGTAAATCCTTCAAGCTAGGCTTCAACAGTACATGAATTGAGAACTTCCAGATATACAAGCTGGATTTAGAAAAGGCAGAGGAACCAGTGATCAAATTACCAACATCTGGTGGATCATAGAAAAAGCAAGAGAATTCCAGAAAAACATCTACTTCTGCTTCCTTGACTACGCTAAAGCCTTTGACTGTGTGGATCAGAACAAACTGTGAAAAATTCCTAAAGGGGTGGGAATACCAGACCACCTTACTTGCCTCCTGAGAAACCCGTATGCAGGTCAAGAAGCAACAGAACAGGACATGGAACAACAAACTGGTTCAAAATTGGGAAAAGAGTATGTCAAGGCTGTATGTTGCCATCCTGCTTATTTAACTTATATGCAGAGTACATCATGTGACATGCCTGGCTGGATGAATCACAAGCTGGAATCAAGATTGGTGGGAGAAATATCAATAACCTCAGATATGTAGATGACACCACCCAAATGGCAGAAAGCAAAGAAGAAATAAAGAGCTTCTTGATGGGGGTGAAAGCAAGTGAAAAAGCTGGCTTAAAACTCAACATTCAAAAAAAGAAGATCATGGCATCTGGCCCTATGACTTCATGGCAAATAGATGGGGAAACAATGGAAACAGTGACAGACTCTTTTCTTGGGCTCCAAAATCATTGCAGATGGTGACTGCAGGTATGAAATTAAAAGTCACTTGTTCCTTGGAAGAAAACCCATGACAAACCTAGACAGTGTATTAAAAAGCAGACACATCACTTTGCCTACAAAGGTCCATATAGTCAAACTATGAGTTTTCCAGCAGTCATGTACAGATGTGAGAGATGAACTATGAAAAGGCTGAAAGCTGAAGAATTGATGCTTTTGAACTGTGGTGCTGGAGAAGACTCCTGAGAGTTCCTTGGACTGCAAGGAGATGAAACCAGTCAATCCTAAAAGAAATCAACCCTGAATATTCACTGGAAGGACTGATGCTGAAGCTGAAGTGCCAGTACTTTGGCTACCTGATGTGAAGAGCCAACTCACTGGAAAAGACCCTGATGCTGGGAAAGATTGAGGGCAGCAGAAGAATGGGACAATAGAGGATGACATGGTTGGATGGCATCACTGAGTCAACGGATATGAGTCTGAGCAAACTTAGGGAGATAGTGAAGGACTGAGAAGCCTGGTAGGGTGCAGTTCATAGTGTCGCAGAGAGTCAGACTTAGTGACTGATCAACATATATGAAATAAAACAGTTATTTTAAATTCTTTATTGAGTACAGTACAGATCTCCATGTCTTTGGGGTTGGTTTCTGGAAGATTATTGTGATCTTTTGGTAGTATCACGTTGCCTTGATTCTTTGTGTTCCTTGGGCTTTAGTGTGCTGTCTTCACATCTGAAGCAGCAGTCCCCTCCTTCAGACTTACTACTGCTTTCAGGGGAGAAGTGCTTTCCATCAGCCTTGTTAGAGACCTGGAGGTTTTCTCAGACCTTGAGTGGATATACCTGCTCACATTTCTTGCTCACTCTTGTGGCAGAATTCTTAAGCTTGTATATCATCTCTGGATTCTGCAATGCACCAGGTCCAATGCTGATAACCTCCCTTTTGTTTCTCAAGTGGTGCTGCATTTCAAGTTTCTGGTTTCTCTCTGGTCCACAGACACTGGACTGCTTTAGGAAAGTGCTCCATAGCTGTCTAACAAAGACTGCTCTGGCTGCCACACTCTGGAGCATCCACAGGGAGTTGGCTGCAGAATGAGGGCATGTGGATGAGGCATGTCTGACCCTGGGGGAGCTACAGGCCAGCTGGGGGTATCTGCAGGTGAGGCTCTCCCAGAAAGTTCATAGGTGGGCTCTCTGATGGAGTTCACAGCATAGTCAGAAGGAACCCAATTCCTTTAATGCTCTCCAAAAGTCTTATCTGCCTCTCTCCTGACCTCATATTGTCCTGTAACGTAGTGCTCTGAATGCTACAGGAGAGAAATGAGTCTTTTTGGCTGCACCCCAAACAGCTGTGGAAGCCTGGTGCTCAATCACTTGCTCTTCCTTTGACCTACCTCTCACCCCCTCACAGGATGGCTTTTGTTTGGCCCTACTGCTGCCATCTTAGGGAAGGTTGGCAACGTCAAACTTTTCCGCTTATCCACTCTAATGTGTCCAAACTCATCTTTTACTCCAATGGAGTGCTGGAACTTCTTCTTGAGAAACCCAGACTTCCATTAAGGCTCTCTTATCTGTGATGACTGCCCCAGTCAGGGTTATCCAGATTCTCCTGGACCATAGCCAAGAGGAGCTGGAACCAGTTCATAAGCTACTGAAGGGTCCACAGTTAGGATGGAGGTCTGTCTTCCTATTACCTGATGCACAGGCATATAGAACTCTTCCAAGTCCCTTGGTAAATGATGCTGGATCCCAGACTCCCACAATGTCACTTTTGTTCATGGATACATGACAAATTTTTATTGTTGATAAGAGGCAGATTAGGAGCAGTATCCTGTGCCATCATGATGCTGATGTCACCTGTCATACATCTGTAGTACAGTCAGTTCTGCATTCTCTCCTGGGTTTATTTGTTGTATTATTTTTGGTCATGCCAACTGGCATGCAGGATCTTAGTTCCTGATCATGGATTGAACCGACAACCCCTCAGTGGAAGCATGGAGTCTTAACCACAGGACTACCAGTGAAGTTCCTGGTTTGTTTCTGAATGCATATTTTATAGAGAAAATTATAATTAAAATATAATCAAATGATGGGAAAGATGACCTAAATGTATGGATCACTGCTATATGCCTGTTTTTCCCCCCACATTTTATAAGGGAGTGTCTACTGCGGTGTTAGTTTCTTAGTTGTATCTGACTCTTTGTGATCCCAAGGACCATAGCCTGCCAGGCTCCTCTGTACATGGAATTCTCCAAGCAAGAATGCTAGAGTGGGTAGCTTTTCCCTTCTCTAGGGGATCTTCCTGACCGAACTAGGGTCTCCTGCATTACAGGAGAATTCTTTCCCATCTGAGCCACCAGGACACTTTGGAGTCTGTCCTTGCCTGTGCTACTCTATTGTGTGTGTGTGTTTTATGGTAAGTCATATCACCGGAGCTGCCTCTGAAAGAGATTATAGATCCTAAGACAGTGGTCTTTGGCACTGATATCAAATTTTAATGAGAATTTGCGGAATTCTTGGAAGAGCACATGTATTTTGCATGGGAGGGGGGTAGGAATCATGCGTATTTGCAACCAGAAGGAGCACGGGTGGACTGGATTCAATAACAGGCTCCACATGTTCTTGACTACCTGTATTCATGTGCTCCCACACAACTCTCATCTTGGTAATATGACTTCAGTGAATGCAAGAAAAGCAGACAAATGCAGGCAGAGACTTGAAAATTTCTTGTGCATTGATTGAGATTTGCCCCCATTCTGTGCTAAGGATCCAAGGTTACAATGTGAAGACCCCTAAGCCAATCAGATGAAAGATGAGAGACATGTAGCAAGGTCACCTCCAGTAACATTTGAGAAGCTTATTTTCTTTTAGGTTCCAAACCACTCTTTTACATTCTGCTTTGTGGTACTGGATCTGGGATTCTAAAAACTACATTTATGCTTTTCCAGGTAGCACCAAGTTAGGCTGTGCAAAACAGGGCCTGCTAGAGGGAGACTTTTGGAAAAGAACCAAGGAATTTGTTTCTCTCACTTGGTTACCAGTGCGCTTCCCAAAAGCTCATGACCCTTTTCAGTTCTGGTGAACATCATGCCAGCAATGTATCTTTTCCCCAGGAGCAGAAATTCTTTCCACGGCACAAATTGTTGGTATTCTTTCCAACATTAGAAGAACAAGTTTTATTAAACTCTCACCATCCGAGACACTAGCAGTGCTTTGTCTTCAGAAGTACATAGGAGACTTCCTGAAAAATCAGAGATACCAGCACCAGCCAAGTAACATCCTATACTGAAGTCTCTTTTAGCCCTAATAGTGGAAACTTCTGAAACTGCTTTCTCCATGACCCAGCTCAAACCAGTCTACATTGCTAACTCCCCAATCATGAACTATATAAATAGCTATGCTTTCAGGCTAAATAGTTTACTTGGCAGTTATCCAGTAAAACAACACTAACAAATGTGGGAAAAATTAAAATTAGATTGAGATATGAGAGATATGATTTAGTAACTTTGGGAATAAATGGAAAAAAGCAAATAAAAACCCACTAATCTATATGGCTGAAGGTTATTCAGAGAAAAGTATATTTTTCCTCAGTTGCTGGTAAAAATGTTAACAGCCCTTTAGGTAAACAATCTGAAAGTATTTTTCAATATTAAAAACTTATAAATGCTTTAACAATATCAATCCTAAGATATTACCCCAAAGAGATAAAAATATTCATATGTAAGAATAGATACTCATGGACACATTTACATTTAGTAGGGCGAAAAGTGTAAAAAGTCAATGACCTTCAATAGAAGAATTCTATATTATGAAATATACTGCCAGTAAAAAGGAGAAATTAAATTTCATTTTCAAGCTTGCAAGGGTTTATCTAAGATATTTCTGAAGAAAAAGTAAGATACAAAAAGAATGAAAAAAATACCACAAGAACTATTCTATGTAATTATACAGTGTTTTAATATCTTTATATATAAATTTTTACCTTCATCATCAAAGGGTGATAAAGTAATTATCTTTGTTTTATATTTACTTGGTGCAACGTGCCTGGCATAGACATTTTCTTGCTGTAAAATTGCATTTTTGCCTTTAAGTAAATCTATAATAAAATTTAAAAAGAAAAATTATATGAAATCTGAACATTCATACACTACTCTCTAAACCCCATGTATTAGTCTTTATACATTTGTAATGTTTCCCTCCCATAGTTTAGCCACTTGTTGATGACTATTACTCTAGTTTCTATAAATATTTCATCATTTTCTCTTCCTTGTCTTTATTCTGTGTTCCTTGGTAGCATCCTGCTTTTTCTTTTCCAACTTCACTGAGGTATACTTAGTATATAAAAACACTGCCCAGATTTAATGTGTACATTTTGATGAATTTTAAAATAGCCATACAACCTGTGAAGCCATCATCACAATCAAGGTAATAAACATGTCCATCACCTATAAAAGACTTCTCCTGTCTCCTTGCTTTTTTATGTGTATCTTATAAAAACAGCACAAAGCACTCCTGTCTTAACAATTTTTACATGCACAACATTTCATTGTTAACTGTAGACGTAATGTTTTACGGAAGATCTCTAGAATTTACTCAACTAATATAAATGTGACTTTATATCCATTGAACAACTACCCACTTCACTCTACCCCTAACCCCTGGAAACAACCATTTTATTCTCTGGTTCTGTGAGTTTGACTACTGATAAAATGCAAGATTAAAAATGTATTTTAAAAAGTGTTGTTGAGATGGCATAAAAACATTCTCTAGAGGCTAGAAAGGAATTAAAGCATTTAACTTGAGACTTTCTGCTAAAAAGGGGTATGTATATTTGTATGCATGTACATTTTTTATAAATTTGACTGACCTACAGTAATGTGGGAAGTGAGGAGGAAGATAGGTGGGAAGTTTCACAATAAAGAATAATCAAAAAATAAAGAGAGCACAATAAAACAGTTTAGAATATATTTGTATACAGCATCATTATATATTCTTTATGACTGTGTATAAAAAAAGCTGAAAAAGGAGGGATTAGGATTATAAAATCATACAAAGGGAACCATTATTAGAATGTTGTGTGTTTTCTGTAAATTTTCTTATTTTCTGGATGTTTAAAATATTTTATAGAATAAAATTTTAAAAACATATTACAAAAGTAATCTAAATAATTAGATATCTATTTTATTCTGTTATATCTTTTACCTTGATTGTCAACTTGTGAAAAATTGATCACGTTCATTGGGAATTTACTTCCTGCGATGTGCCCAGTAAAAAACTCTGTTTGATGTTGTGTGGACTTATCTTTGTCTTTAAATAAATTCACTCCTAATATAAAATTAAAAAAAAATTTCACAAAGACATTATAACTATTTGCATACTACTCCCCATCCTTCTCACATTAGTCTTCATTTTGGCACCTGTAAATTTTTCTTTCCACATATAAGTGGCCACTTTTCTATCACTCCAATTTCTATAAACAATTTCTTCATTTTCTCCTTTTTGTTGTTCTGTTTTCTTAGATAGCATCTCACTTAATTTCAAAATTTAATCCAATCACCTTTTATATTTATTTCTATATTTGATCTGTATTCTCCTTTCAGTACTTTTTCCTTTAACAATTTATATTGCTCAAATTTTATTCAGGGCATTTAATTATAAACTCCTCATTAATAAGTAAGTATAAAATAATTAACTAAATTAATTTCATTCTTAAGATGCATGATGTTTCAAATTGGATGTAAATGAGAGCAAATTCTTGGTGTGCCTAAGGCTGTTATTCAAAATTGAGAAGGATTAATAAGCAACACTGAAGTCAAAGTAATTGAAAGAACCTACATAAAAATACTCTGAAAATTAAAGACATGGAATAATGTCTTATCATAATATACCAAATTTATCACAGCAAAACAGAAAACAAATTTAACTTCTTAGTTCCTACAATTTCAGTTTTACACTTCTAGCTTTTTCTCAGTTAAAAGTTGTCAGTAAATAATTTTTATTTGATTATTTTTAACAGTTTTTTTTTCAGGAATAGAAGTGAGATTGTAACAAAATAAAGCATTCAAAAGTAAAGTTTCATAAATCTTGCTTTAAATGTTAAATTTCAGTGAAAACACATATTTTGGTGCTTTAATCTGAGGATTCAGCTACTTTCAAATTCTGGCTTTCAGCATCACTTTTACAAAAAGTTCATTCTTTCACCAAAGAGAAATGTATTTAACCCTGTTACTCCAGGACTAAAGCTATGTCTGTGAATTGTAAACTCAGCTAGAGAACTTCACTTTAGTAGAGATATAAATTTACACACAAGACTAATTATGTATAGAAATTGAATAAAATAACTGCTGTATTCCTATTCTTACACCACTTATCAACTAGCTTTTTTGCTTTTTCAGTTTCAAAGCAACACTCTTTACTAAGCCAGGAAGAAAGTGAGTAACAGTTTGAAATACTTAAACCAAGCATATTCTAAGGTCATTAGAGCGTTGGATTATATGAATTACTTTCCAAATGTATGAGCTTACAACTAAACAGTATCTAGGTAAATTTCCACTGACAGCAAATACAAGACTTTAATACTATTTAAAAGATGAAATTCATGAAGATTACTCCCCATTAATATTAACATACAGTTACTGCTGCTGCTGCTACTGCTGCTAAGTCGCTTCAGTCGTGTCCGACTCTGTGACACCCCATAGACGGCAGCCCACTAGGCTTCTCTGTCCCTGGGATTCTCCAGGCAAGAACACTGGAGTGGGTTGCCATTTCCTTCTCCAATGCATGAAAGTGAAAGTGAAGTCACTCAGTCGTGCCTGACCCTTAGCGTCCCCAGGGATTGCAGCCTCCCAGGTTCCTCCGTCCATGGGATTTTCCAGGCAAGAGTACTGGAGTGGGGTGCCATCGCCTTCTCTGACAGTTAGTGCTATCATTAGTTAAATCACAGAGAAGACATAAGCCATAAATATTAGACTTCACAAATTCTTGTTCTTACCAGGGTGACTTTTATGATGTGTCTTGATTTTACTAGTTTCTTTTTCACTTTCAACAGTATCTGTCATATATTCTTTATCAGTTGCTATAGATATAAAATAAATTTGAAAACACTTTCTAAGGTAACACTTAACACACATGTATATGTGTCTGTGTATGTAGTACTAAGTTACTTAAAACTTGTTATTATGGAAGACAATATAATATCTGCACTGCACAATCATAAAACATTAGAATTTGAAGGGCTCTTAGCAATCATATAAGCCTCATGATATAGAAGCTTAGAGATGTTTTGAGATTTGACTGAGAGCACATACCAAGAAAATACAAAATTGAGCACAAGTTGAGGCCCCATAATTCCTTAACCAGTGCTTTTTCTACATGATGCCATGTCTCACACAAACCTTAATCATCTCGGGGAGTTCATGTTAATGATATAACTGCCAAGTTTACACTAAGAGGACACTCATCCTTTAAGAATATACCTATGAGTGGAACATGGCATTTTCCCCCTGCTCACTGGTCAAGTTACAAACCATGGTCACAGAAAGTTACTACCAGGCAGAAATTCTCTGACTCTCTTAAGAGTGCTTTATGCCATTTTTAAGGTTATGTAAGTCCAGTAGACATTAATGATGCAGAAGAATAACAAGACACTCTGTGGTCTAAGAAAAACTGCCTATCAGGTTGTCTTACAATGTATACCTTTCCGCTGGGGAGGGGGAAGTGGGTAAATCTGCAGCAGTACCAGCACCGGGACTGCATCCCACTCCCTTTGAGTTTTTGTGTGATTTGAAGATTTGGCAGGATTTAGTAACTACAAACTAGGTCAAAGGAGAGGAAACTGCATGAAAGTTATTAAACAAAAATTCATATTGAGAAAGTGAAAGTAGGACTGGTGGCTTGGGTCAAATAATGTGTCCAATGTTTTGTGAATGGAAGGTGGTTCCAAAGAACACATACTGAAAGTTGGAAACCTATCCTGAACCTGAAACCATAAGGGGGATCTTACTATTAATACTTTGTTGTAATGGCTGAGAGCAGGAGAAAGTGTTAAAGTGTTAGAGGAGATATAACTGAGGCTCTCTGGTTTTCTGCCTCCCTTAATATCACACTAAAGATCAAGGATTGGTATGTCAAACACCCTTACACCAAGAAAAGGGGAAACAAGTGTAAACTATGAACTATGTAACAAGACTATAGCTCTCTACTTCACCTGAGATACTGAAAATATGCTTGGTATTTTAATTGTATATGGGGAATTAATAAGCAATGCAATAACTATCTGGTAAGTCTTTAAATCCCATTCATAAACTAGACTTTTTGCTTTTCCGAATACAAAGCAACTAGCCTGAAAAAAAAAAAAAAAAAAAAAGAGTAGCATTTGAAATGCTTTCATTAAGTATATTCCAAGCTCACTATACCACTGAAATTTTGAGGATCACTTTTTAAAAGAAGGAGCTCTGAAATTTTAAATATGTAACTAATTTTCCATTGATAATAGCTGCTGGAGTTCCAGCAGTTCTAACTTTAGAAGGGAATTTATGAAGATACTGTATCCTGTAATAACAGCATATAGGTACTATAATCAGACTCAAACTCAAACTCTGGAAAAGATAAATAAGCTAGAATAGACCTGCAATATTCTTACTTTTACCAGGATGACTCTTGGATTGTGTCTTGATATCACTCTTTAGCATACTTCTTCCAACAGCATTTGGGAAGTGCTCTGTATCAGTGTCTATAGAAATAAACAGTTTCAAAACACTTTCATAAGATAAACATCAACATGTAGTTGTGTGAGTTTGTGTGTAATATTCCTTTAATTAGCATTTTATTATAGAAGAAGAATTATAATGAAATGTCTTACTTACAGAATCGAAATACCTTAGAATTGGGAGAGTCATTGGCAACCATATAAGCTTCATTATATGTACCTTAGAAATGTTTATTAGTTTGACTAAGACCACATAGCCAAGTAGTGATAAAAGTGATTCACAGACTGATGCCTCATTATTCTTTAATTAGGGCTTTTTTCCATAAAACACAGTCTTTTTGCAAATTTAAGTCATCCTAGAGACTTTATCTTAATTAATGTAACTTTTCATTACATTAAAACTACATTGTATACGTTAAAACTACATTCATATGGTAAGAATTATACCTGGTAAGGCCAGACATGACATTTTTTTTTTCCTGGGCCAAGTTGCCTGGAAAAAATGATGGGCATCACAGTCACAGAATGTTACTGTGAGGCAGAAATTCTTTGACTTTGTCCAGGAATATTTTAATTCCTTTTTTTTTTTGAAGAAGGTCAGCATTTTAATTTGATTTAAGTGGCATGTCTAAAATATTCCTCCCCCTTTTCCTTTCCTTCTACTAGAATATTTTTTTTAATTTATTTTTTAACTTTACAATATTAATATTGTATTGGTTTTTGTATAGAACAGTCTTTAATTCCTTTTTTAAAGGTTATACAAGTCATGGACATAAATTTGAGCAAACTGTGGGAGGTAGTGAAGGAAAGGAAAGCATGGCATGCTGCAGTCCACAGGGTAGCAAAGAGTTGGACACAACTTAGCGACCAAATGACAACAACTATAAATCAAAAGATAACACTGATGGAAAAGTTAACAAGTAATCTGTAGACTGGCACTTTATCCCAGATCTTTTACTTGGGGAAAAGGAAATGGGTAGTTTGCATGAATATGAGCATTGGTATTATACCTCTTTCCATTTGAGTCTTTGTGTGATTTTCACTTTTTGATGGATTCAGAAGCAATGATATAGTTTCAATGACAGAAAAAATTTTATTTAAAATAATTTTATATTGTAAAATAAATAATTAGAATTGGTGACTTTGGGTCACCTATTAGGTAAAGATTTTGGTGGGAGGGAGAAGGGTTCAGGATGGGGAACACATGTATACCTGTGGCAGATTCATGTTGATATATGGCAAAACCAATACAATATTATAAAGTTAAAAATAAAATGAAATTAAAAAAAAAGATTTTGGTGGGCAAAATTTGGTTCTAATATAGCATATAAGTGAAGGTGGAAACTGTCATATCCAGAATTTATAAACCAGAAGTCCTGCTTTGGAGAAATGACTGAGCCCATGAATGTTTCAAGCGTGTGCTATCAAGCTGTGTGTGAGGCAGCACAAATTTATCACCACTGCAATCTAAACAGAGGTGAAGACCATGGGGCATCATTACTAAAACCAAAGACACATTAAATTGAGCATTTGTGAAAGTCATGTGTGCTATGGCAACACATAACACATAAAAAGATTAGCAGACTCTAGCTGCTGATGTTTCTCCAACAGAAAAAAAATTAGAAGAACTGATTCATTTGATTTGAAAAAGCAAAGGCTTCTTAGGTAAGCAGGGAGGCAATGGGAATAACCTTTGAGGACAGATTGGGTTAAACACTGGAAGCATAAATGATATGTGGTAAAGAAGCCTAATTTATTCAGAGCCACAATTTTCCTTCTTCACAACATCTTCCCATTGCTTTTAAGTATTTAAAGGAAAGTCCTATCCTGCTTGGAGTTTACTAAACTGTTTTTGTAAAGTTTAACATACAATATGCCTATTTTAAACGTGCAATCAATGGTTATTAATATATTTATAGAATGTGTAACAATCGCCATAGTCAATTTTAGAATCAACTTCAGAGTCATACTAATTAAATTGTAGGAAAATGCAGAAGCATGACTGACATATAGTTTTATTCCCTTATCCCCATTTTTGTGCTACTGAATTACATGTTACATGTATAAAATTAAAGATATTGTTAAAATTGTTCTTACAATTATTTCTTTATGAACCTATATAATTTTTAAAGAATCTGAGAGACAAAATTAGAGCAAGTTTAGTATGAATATGTAGTGTTTGTTCTATTAGCTACCATCTAGTGTTATTCACATAATTTTCAGCCATCTTTTCAAATATTTTTACTGCACTCTCTCTCTTCTAGTATTTCCCATTACCTTAAATTCACTGTTTCTTTCTTCGGACTCTTCCCTTAGGCAGTATTCAATCTCTTCCCTTAGGCAGTATTTTCATTTCATTTATTGTATATTTCAACCACATTTGGTTCTTCTACATTTTTATTTTTAGATGATAATATCTAGTTGATGAAATATTTTCATCATATCTTTGTTTTCTTAAAACAAAATTTCCTTTTTCTATTTATAATAACTATTAGGTCATCACTGTCTGCTAAATCCAACATCCAAGACTCTCACAAGCATATTGCATGGGTCACAATTTACTATTTCCTTGCATGTCTTAATTTTTTTTTTTTGCTAATAACTGGACATTTTCGGGGCTTCCAGGGTGCCACTAGTGGTAAAGAACCTGCCTGCCAATGCAGGAAACATGAGAGATGTGGGTTCGATCCCTGGGTTGGGAAGATCCCCTGGAGAAAGGCATGGCAACCCACTCCAGTATTCTTGCCTGGAGAATTCCATGGACAGAGGAACCTGGCAGGCTATAGTCCATGCAGTCGGACATGACTAAAGTGACTTAGTATGGACATTTTAGATAATATATCATAGTATAGTATTTCTGGATTCTAATTTGTTTCCCTATACAAGGCTTGTTGTTTAGTGTGTTCGCTTGCTTGTTTGCTTGTTTATTTACAGTGATTTCTCAGAAGTGTCTTATTAATGTCTCTTTTCTCCTGAGGTGTGAAGCCTCACCCATTGGTCCTCAGAGGGCACATCCTCAGGCATGCACACAATCGTCTCTTGGTGTTTGTAGTTACAGGGTTCTGTTCGAATGTCTGTTTTCCTTTTATCTCTAGATGTCTTCTTTCAATATCACAGAAAACACCATAAAGAAATGTGTGTAATGCTGTTGCTGCTGCTGCTGCTGCTGCTAAGTCACTTCAGTTGTGTCCGACTCTGTGCGACCCCATAGATGGCAGCCCACCAGGCTTTCCCGTCTCTGGGATCCTCCAGGCAAGAATACTGGAGTGGGTTGCCACTTCCTTCTCCAATGCATGAAAGTGAAAAGTGAAAGTGAAGTCGCTCAGTCGTATCCGACTCTTCTCGACCCCATGGACTGCAGCTTACCAGGTTCCTCTGTCCATGGGATTTTCCAGGCAAGAGTACTGGAGTGGGGTGCCATTGCCTTCTCCTGTAATGCTGTTACTACAGGTCTAATAAAGAGGGAATTGATAACCACTGAGATGTTATATTCTTATCACATTCCTTAGCTAGCCTTTCTGCACTTGCAAATTCAAGAGAAATGTCTACCTAAGCTGAAAACAGAAAGTGAATAGAATATAATTGGGCATATTTTTCACCAAGTATATGCTAAGTTTATTAAAGGACTGGTTTTTATGATTTACATCCTAAGTGAATGAGTTCTACCATTAATAATATGTAGATAGTTTTACATTGATATTTAATATTGAATTTAAGGAAAAAATTCTTGAAAATTTCAGCCCATGTAATATTAAAACATAGATACTGATGTTATTCATGACTCTTGTTTAAATATCTCTAGAGAAGATAAGTAAACCTGAAATCTTAGATTTGTAAAATTTCTATTCTTACCAGGGAGATTGCTTGATTGTGTCCTGAACTGTCCCTTTATTACACCTCTTCCAGTTTTACCTGTCAAGCCTTGTATATTAGTCCCTGTAGAAAAGAACAAATTTCAAAACACTTTACAAGGTAACTATTTACATAGAAACATGTGTGTGCGTTTGCATGTGTGTGTTTGTGCACATGTGTGTGTGTATTGCTGTTATGAAAGATGAGTTATATTGAAATGTCTGGTTTGGAGAATCACAAAACCTTAAATTAGAACAGATGAAGCAATTATTAGTATGTAAGTTACATTATATTGAAGTTTAGATATATTTAGGATATGACTAAAATCAAACATTCAGGGAATGACAAATGGATGTACCACTTTGTGCCTAACCGGTGCCTCTTCTATAATCCTTTTACCAGTATCTTTTCTTTAACCATGTTTAATTCCTTAACCAGTGATTTTTCTATACAATGCTCTCTTTTACACAAGCTGAAATCATTCCAGAGAATTTATGATAGTAATATAATTTCCAAGTTCATATCAAAAGTACAGTTACTCTGTAAGGATGCTCCCAATGAGGCACAACTTCACATTTTTTTCCCCATCAAGACAAGATATAAACAAGAGTCTTCTTAGTCATAGAAACTTACCATGAGTCAGAAATTCTTTGACTTACCCAGGAAAATTTTAATTCCCTTTTAGGCTGCTGCTGCTGCTGCTGCTGCTGCTAAGTCGCTTCAGTCATGTCCGACTCTGTGCGACCCCATAGACGGCAGCCCAACAGGCTTCCCCATCCCTGGGATTCTCCAGGCAAGAACACTGGAGTGGGTTGCCATTTCCTTCTCCAATGCATGAAAGTGAAAAGTGAAAGTGAAGTTGCTCAGTCATGTCCGATTCTAGTGACCCCATGGACTGCAGCCTACCAGGCTCCTCTGTCCATGGGATTTTCCAGGCAAAAGTACTGGAGTGGGGTGCCATTGCCTTCTCCCCCTCTTAGGCTACATAACTGTAAATCATGTGGGTATCACTGACTTAAAAAAAAGTGCCTCTGGGATTCCTTGGGCATATACATTTCATGTCTTGCCAGGAGGAAATGGCAATATTTGTACCAGAACCAGGACTCTGATAGGATCCATTTCCATTTGAATTTTTATGTGGTCTAAAGTTTTTGCTATAATTGACAGCAATTAACTAAGATTGGATGACATAAAAATACATGAAAGTTAGTTTAAAGATATTCACACTGAGAAAGGGATAATGAGGATTGGGAACCTAAAGGGCATGCATGCAGTTGCATTTTGATGCTAGTGGTTTTAACAGGGCTCTATTTGAATGCCTGTTTCCCTGGATCAAAAGGTTAGTGCATGAAAGTTGGTTCCAGTTGAGCATGTAAATGTAGTTGGAAACCTGTCATAATTCTGACGCTGTCCAGTAGAAGACCACTTTGAAAAAAGGGCTGAGCCCATGCATAAATGCAAAAGGTAGCATTATGATTTTGGTAGCCCAAGTGTACTACAGAGAAGATACCTCCTGGAACATCAATAACAAAATGAACAAAAGTGAATCAGATTGGCTATGTAAGTCTTCAATAAATAATACTTAGTGGGAGTAATAAAATTTATAGTCACACAAAATTAGGGATTAGCGTATATATTTTAGCCACTTTCATCTTCCTCCAATTAATTAATAAGGAGAATGGAATCATTTGACTCAAGAAAGCAGAGGATCCTCAGATAAGCTGGGAGCCAATGAGAACAGCATTTGATCTCATTGTTGTTCAGTCATTAAGTCATGTCTGACTCTTTGTGACCCCATGGACTGCACCATGTCAGGCCTCCCTATCCCTCACTGTCTCCCAGAGTTTGCCCAAGTTCATGTCCACTGAGTCAGTAATGCTATCCAACCATCTCATCCTCTGCTGCCCTCTTATTTTGCTTTCAATCTTTCCCAGCATCAGGATCTTTTTCAATGAGTTGGCTCTTCACATCAGGTGGCCAGAGAATTGGAACTTCAGCATCAGTCCTTCCAGTGAGTATTCAGGGTTGATTTCCTTCAGGATTTGATATGGTATATTACCACATATATATGGAATCTAGAAAAATGGTACTGATGAACCTGTTTCCAGGGCAGGCATAGAGATGCAGACATAGAGAACAGACTTGCGGACGTAGTGGGGGAAGGAGAGGGTGGGGCAAACTGACAGAGCAGCACTGAAATACACCACACTACTGTGTGCAAAATAGATAGCTAGGGGATAACTGCTGTCTAAAAAGGGACTCAGATTGGTACTCTATGACAACCTAGAGGGGTGGGATGGGGATGAAGGGGAGGGAGGCTCAACAGGGAGGGGATATATGTATACTTATGGCTGATTCACAGTGCTATACAGGAGAAACCAACAAAACATTGCAAAGCAATTATCCTCCAATTTAAAAAAAGAATAGCATTTGAGGGAGGATTGAGTTTAAGCGCTAGGAATTAAAAGGTTTGCACTAGAAAAGTCTTTGAAATTTCTCAAAGGAAAAGAAATTTAACAAGGCAAAATGGTTGTCTGAGGAGATTGTCTTACAAATAGCTGAGAAAAGAAGAGAAGCAAAAGCAAAGGAGAAAGGGAGAGATATACCCAACTGAATGCAGAGTTCCAAAGAACAGCAAGGAGAGATAAGAAAGTCTTAAGTAAACAATGCCAAGAAACAGGAAAACAATAGAATGGGAAAGACTAGAGATCTCTTCAAGAAAATTAGAGATGCCCAGGGAACATGTCATTCAAAGATGGGCACAATAAAGGACAGAAATAGTAAGGACCT
Source organism: Bos taurus (assembly GCF_002263795.3). Lineage (NCBI taxonomy): Eukaryota > Metazoa > Chordata > Mammalia > Artiodactyla > Bovidae > Bos > Bos taurus. The sequence goes on from NC_037340.1 coordinate 20,073,167, forward strand.
AAGAAATAGAAGAGATTAAAAAGAGGTGGCAAGAATACACAGATATTCTACAAAAAAAGGTTTGAATGACCCAGATAACCATGATGGTGTGGTCACTCAGCTAGAGCCAGACAACCTAGAGTGTGAAGTCAAGTGGGCCTTACTTTACTACAAAGAAAGCTACATGAAGTGATGGAATTTCAAAGAAATTACTATATGAAAGCTATATGAAGCTATACGAAGTGATGGAATTTCGGCTGAGCTATTAAAAATCTTAAAATGATGTCATTAAAGTGCTGCACTCAGTATGCCAGCAAATTTGGAAAACTCAGCAGTGGCCACAGGACTGGAAAAGGTCAGTTTTCATTCCAATTCCAAGGAAAGGCAATGCCAAAGAATGTTCAAACTACCTTACAACTGCACTTGTTTTACATGCTGGTGAGATAATGCTCAAAATCCTTCAAGTTAGGCTTCAACAGTATGTAAACCAAGAACTTTCAGATGTACAAGCTGGATTTTAAAAAGGCAGAGGAATCAGAGATCAAATCGCCATCCTAGATCACAGAAAAAGCAAGACAATTCCAGAAAACCATTTATTTCTGTTTCCTTGACTATGCTAAAGCCTTTGACTATATGGATCAGAACAAACTGGAAAATTCTTAAAGAGGTGGGAGTACCAGACCATCTTACCTGTCTCCTGAGAAACCTGTATGCAGGTTAAGAAGCAATAGTTAGAACTGGACATGGAACAACAGACTGGTTCAAAGTTGGGAAAGGGGTGTGTAAAGGCTGTATGTTGTCACCCCATTTATTTAACTTATATGCAGAGGACATCATTCAAAATGTCAGGCTGGAAGAATCACAAGCTGGAATCAAGACTGCTGGGAGAAATATCAACAACCTCAGATATGCACATGACACCACCCTTATGGCAGAAAGTGAAGAAGAACTAAAGAGCCTCTTGATGAAAGTGAAAGAGGAGGGTGAAAAAGCTGGCTTAAAACTCAACATTCAAAAACTAAGATCATGACATCTGGTCCTATCATTTCATGGCAAATAGATGGGGAAAAGATGGAAACAATGACAGATTTTATTTTCTTGGGCTTCAAAATCACTGCAGATAGTGACTGCAGCCATGAAATTAAAAGACACTTGCTCCTTGCAATAAAAGCTATGACAAACTTTGACAGTGTATTAAAAAGCAGAGGTATCATTTTGCTGTCAAAGGTCTGTATAGTCAAAGCTGTGTTTTTTCCAGTAGTCATGTATGGACGTGAGAGTTGGACCATAAAGAAGGCTGAGCACTGAAGAATTGATGCTTTCAAACTGTGGTGCTGGAGAAGACTCTTGAGAGTCCCTTGGACAGCAAGGAGATCAAACCAGTCAATCCTAAAGGAAATCTGTCCTGAATACTCATTGGAAGGACTGACACTGAAGCTGAAGCTCCAATACTTTGGCCACTTGATGCTAAGAGCAGACTCACTGGAAAAGACCCTGATGCTGGGAAAGACTGAAGGCAGGAGGAGAAGGGGGCAACGGAAGATGAGATGGTTTGATTCCATCACTGACTCAGTGTGGAAACTCAGTGAGTTTGAGCAAACTCCAGGAGATGGTGAAGTTCAGGGAAGCCTGGCATGCTACACCTCATGTGGTTGCAAAGACTTGGACATGACTTAGTGACTGAACAAGAACAGCATATATAACTTTTCCATATTTTTTATACTGCTCTATACAACTGTCTTTTAAGTCAATTAATAGAAGAACAGGAAATACTCTTTCATATTGTCTTTTAAAGCACGGAATTCTTTTTTTAAACTTTAACCCATTTCCTTCTGTTTTTTTGACATGAACTTATTCATGTGGTACCCATAAAGTACATTGGAAACATGTATTTGGTTTCACAAAGAAGGAGAAAAAAATGAAAAAATATGGTTGTTTATGGAAAGCTGCACAGGAGGAGAAAGACGATGGAACAAAAGAGGATGCCACCCAAGAGTCTTGCTCTTCAGACTACAGTATTTACATAGTAATGTAAATACAGTTTATACCTTGGCCATCAGGGCCACTCTAATTGCTTGAGTGTTTAGAACTTCAGAGCACTATTTTTGTTTCAAGTTTGTTTTCTGTTTCCCAAGTGAGACAACTTATTATTTCTTTTTGTTGTTGTTATTTTTTAAAACTTTATTTCAGTAAAATACATGCTTTCACTATTAAGATTTACACATAGTTAATGTTCTATTGACAGTATTGTTTCTTATTATTAAAGTAACATATGGTTAACTTTTAAAAATTCCACCTATGAGTGAAATCATATGGTATTTGTCTTTCTCTGTTTGGCTTACTTCACTGTATCACTGAATTTTTTATGGATCACTTTTGAATCAAATAAATTCTAAAATTAACAATATGCAGCTAATTTCCCACTGACAGTAATTGCTAGAATTCTAGTAATTATAGGAGGGAATTGATGACATTTTTTAATCCTATAATAATAGCATATAGGTGCTGTAGTCACTAAAGATGCAAAGTTAAATAAACTTCAGAGAAACTATTAATAAAAACAACAGGAAACAGACTCAAAATATTGTTCTTACCAAGATGGTTCTTGGGTTGTGTCTTGAATTCACTCTTCAAGAAATGTTTACCAATAATATCTGGGAATAGCTCTGCATCAGATGCTACAGAAATAAACAGTTTCAAGATACATTTGTAAGCTAAACATTAACATGTGTATGTTTGTGTGTTTGTGTGTGTGGAATATGTGTGTATTCTTATTAGATATTTTTATGATAGGAGAAGAATTATAATGAGATGCCTGGACTGCACACGTAATACCTTTAGAATTGGAAGTCTTATAAACCTCATTATATTGAGGCTCAGAAATGTTTAGTGATTTCACCAAGGCCATATATCTAGTAACAACAAACAAAATTGATCCATAGACTGATGCCTCATAGTTCCTTAACTGGGAACTTTTCCATAAAATATAAAGTCTTTCACAAATTTAAGTCACCCTAGAGACTTCATTTTTCACTTTTACTTAATAAATATAATCTTCTTGTGTATATTACAAAACATTCATATGGCAGGGATGTACCCGGTGAGGTGGGATATAACACTTTTTCATTTTTACATTTGGCAGTACATTCAACTTCTTTCCTCTTAGTTTCTGACTTTCAAATTTCATTTAGAGCATTTAGTTATAAATTTACCATTAATAAATAAGTATGAAATAACTAACAATTTTGTTATTAAATAGCAGGGCATTTTTAAATGAATGGATATAAAAGAAAGCACTTTTTGCTGTATCTAAGTTAATTATTCAAAACTGACAAGGATCTCTATTAATAAGCAACACTGAAGCAAAAATTAATTGAAAGAACATAACCCAAAATACTCTGAAGTAAAACACAAAACAAATTTAACTGCTTGGTTCAAACAATTTCACTTTTACACCACCAGCTTTTCCCCACTTAAAAGTTGTTGGAGTAAATAAGTTTTATTTGATTCATTTTTAACATTACTTTTTTTTGGAAATAAAAGTGAGAGTGTAATAAAATAAAGGAATCAAAAGCAAATAAATTTTGTTTCTTTTATAGTGATATTCCCTAGAAGGTTTTGTCTCTGCTTGCTCTTAATATTTTTATTCCCTGCTGCTGCTGCTGCTGCTGCTAAGTCGCTTCAGTCATGTCCGACTCTGTGCGACCCCATAGACAGCAGCCCACCAGGCTCCCCCGTCCCTGGGATTCTCCAGGCAACAACACTGGAATGGGTTGCCATTTCCTTCTCCAATGCATGAAAGTGAAAAGTCAAAGTGAAGTCACTCAGTCGTGTCCGACTCTTAGCGACCCCATGGACTGCAGCCTACCAGGCTCCTCCCTCAATGTGATTTGCCAGGCAAGAGTACTGGAGTGGGGTGCCATTGCCTTCTCCGTTGCAAGTCTAGTTTTCAGCATCAGTTCTGCAGAAAGTTCATGACCATAGGATTTCCTAAACCAAAGAGAAATGTATCTAACTCTGTTACTCCAAGACTAAAGCAGTGTTGTTGAATTGTAAACTCTGCTAGAGAACTCCACTTAGTAGAGATATGAATTTACATGCCAACTTAATTATGTAGAGGAAATTGGTAACCAATGAAGTAACTGTTATATTCCTTATCTCATCAACTGGCTTTTTTTGCTTTTTCCATGTTAAGCTAGCAATGAAAATGAATAGAAGGGCAGTTGGAAACACTGAAACCAAGCATATTCTAAAGTCATTAGAGCATAGGATTATACGGGTTACTTTGGTGGTGGTTTAGTCACTAAGTCATGTCCGACTCTTGTGACCCCATGGACAGTAGCCTGCCAGGCTCCTCTGTCCATGGGATTCTCCAGGTAAGCATACTGGAGTGGGGTGCTATTTCCTTCTCCAGGGGATCTTCCCAACCCAGGAATCAAACCCAGGTCTCCTGCACTGCAGGCAGATTCTTTACCAACTGAGCTATGAGGGAAGCCTATGGATTACTTTACAAATACTTAAAAACTAGTAACATTCAGCTAATTTTCCACTGATAGTAAATACTAGAGTTTAATTATTAGAGGGAATTCATAAGCATTTTTCCCTGTTAATAACAAAATATAGTTACTGTTGTCATTAATGGTTCATAGTTAATTAAATCCCAGAAAAGACATAAACCATAAGTATTACTTGAAAAACTGTTGTTCTTATCAATGTGATTCTTTGTGTCTTTGACCAATTACTTTTTCTCTTCTAACTGTATCTGTCATGCATTCTATATCAGTCTCTATAGATATAAAACAAATTTCAAAACACTTTTTAAGGTAACCACTAACACACATGTATGTCTATCATTGTATCTATGTGTAGTACTAAGTTAATTAGTATTTGTTATCACAGAAGAGAAATTATATGCCTGCACTGCATGGTCATAAAACATTAGAATTTGAAGGGCTCTTAGCAATCATATAAGCCTCATGAAACTTAAGAGATGTTTTGAGATTTGACTGAGAGCACATACCAAGAAAATACAAAATTGACTATAAGCTGAGGCCCCATAATTCCTTAACCAGTGCTTTTTCTACATGATGCCATGTCTCACACAAACCTTAATCATCTCGGGGAGTTCATGTTAATGATATAACTGCCAAGTTTACACTAAGAGGACACTCATCCTTTAAGAATATACCTATGAGTGGAACATGGCATTTTCCCCCTGCCCACTGGTCAAGTTACAAACCATGGTCACAGAAAGTTACTACCAGGCAGAAATTCTCTGACTCTCTTAAGAGTGCTTTATGCCATTTTTAAGGTTATGTAAGTCCAGTAGACATTAATGATGCAGAAGAATAACAAGACACTCTGTGGTCTAAGAAAAACTGCCTATCAGGTTGTCTTACAATGTATACCTTTCCGCTGGGGAGGGGGAAGTGGGTAAATCTGCAGCAGTACCAGCACCGGGACTGCATCCCACTCCCTTTGAGTTTTTGTGTGATTTGAAGATTTGGCAGGATTTAGTAACTACAAACTAGGTCAAAGGAGAGGAAACTGCATGAAAGTTATTAAACAAAAATTCATATTGAGAAAGTGAAAGTAGGACTGGTGGCTTGGGTCAAATAATGTGTCCAATGTTTTGTGAATGGAAGGTGGTTCCAAAGAACACATACTGAAAGTTGGAAACCTATCCTGAACCTGAAACCATAGGGGGATCTTACTATTAATACTTTGTTGTAATGGCTGAGAGCAGGAGAAAGTGTTAAAGGTCCTACAGAGGAGATATAACTGAGGCTCTCTGGTTTTTCTCCACCTGGTATAGGTTAAGAATGACAAGTACAGTTGATGCCTATATAAGCAAGGAAGCATTAAGAAGAGCATCTAATAGCAGAATTAAGGATGAGGGAAAAAAGGGTATGTGCTAGAGGAATCTGTAACCTAGTATGAATCACAATTTTCCTCCTTCACAATACTTTCTCACTGCTTAATTTATTTTTTACACCTACTTTTCCTGAAGTTCCTAGTACCTGATTCACACTTTGTTTCTTTGCCTGTCTCAAATTTTGGGGGATAAATACTGGGCATTCTAGATAATATAAGAAATCTAGATACTGAGTTCCCCTCCTCTTTGGAGGCTTGTTGTTGCTGTTTTCCTCATTATTTGTTTAGTGACTTGGCTGGAATATGTAAAAGTGTGAAAGTGTTAGTCACTCAGGCATGTCTGACTCTTTGTCACCCCAAGGACTTTAGCCCACCAGGCTCCTGTGTCCATAGGATTTCCTAGACAAGAATACTTGTGGGTAGCCATTCCCTTCTCCAGGGGATCTTTCCAACCCAGGGATCAAACCTGGGTTTTATGCATTGCAGGCAGATTCTTTACCATCTGAGCTACCAGGGAAGCATATATTCTGTTGTTGAGAAGTCTCCTTCTCTGCAGCATGAAGCTTCTAATGTTGCTCCTCTGGGAGCACAGACTTGGGCAAAGAGTTACCTTTGATGACAGCTGCTTTTCCTTGTGAGTATCTCTTTCCTTTACTTTTCTGTCAAGCTCTCTGCCTCCCTTAATATCACACCAAAGATCAAAGAGCAGTGTGTCAAATACCATTACACCAAGACAAGGGGCAGCAGTGTAAACTATGAGCTACACAACAAGACTAAAGATCTCTATTTCACCAGAGTTACTGAAACTGTGCCAGTATTTTAATTAATTAGAGGGAATTAGTAAGCAATGAAATCTCCATTTTAATTCCATTGATAAAACTAGCTTTTCTGCTTATGCAAATACAAAGCAGCTATCTTTCTAGCCTGAAAAAGAAAGTGAATAGTAATAACATTTCAAATGCTTCTGTCAAGCATATTCCAAACTTACCATAGCATTGAATTTCTAAGGATAAGTTTTAAGTGAATGAGTTCTAAAACTTATACTATGTAGCTAATTTTCTACTGTTAGTAACTGCTGGAATTCCACTAATAACAGGAGGGAAGGCAATGGCACCCCACTCCAGTACTCTTGCCTGGAAAATCCCATGGACAGAGGAGCCTGGTGGGCTGCAGTCCATGGGGTCGCTAAGAGTCGCACATGACTGAGCGACTTCACTTTCACTTTTCCCTTTCATGCACTGGAGAAGGAAATGGCAACCCACTTCAGTGTTGTTGCCTGGAGAATCCCAGGAATGGCGGAGCCTGGTGGGCTGCTGTCTATGGGGTCCCACAGAGTTGTTCACGATTGAAGCGACTTAGCAGCTAGCAGATGAAAACATTTCAGCCTGTAATAATAGCATATAGGCACTATACTCATTTAGATACAAATTTAAATTCCAGAGAAGATAAATAAAGCAGAAATAGACTTGAAATACTCTTGTTCTTACCAAGATGACTCTTGATTTCGCCCTTTAGAATATTTCTTCTAGTAGCTTCTGCATAGCGCTCTGTATGAGTCTCTATAAACAGTTTCAAAACATTTTTGTAAGGTATATATTAAAATGTGTTTCTCTCTCTGTGTAGTACTCCTTTAATTATGTTTTAATATTATAGAACAGACTTAAAATGAAATGTCTGGATTCTAGTATCACAGGACCTTAGAATTGGAAGGGCTGTAAGCAATCACATAAGCCTCATTATACTGAGGGTTTCTTCCTGCAATGCAGGAGATCCAGGTTTGATCCCTGGGTTGAGAAGATACCCTGGAGAAGGGAATGGCAACCCATTCCAGTATTCTTGCCTGGAGAATTCCATGGATGGAGAAGCCTACTGGGCTACAGTCCATGGGGTTGCAAACAATCAGACACAACCAAGTGACTAACACACAGAGAAATAATGATTTGACCAAGGCCACATTATCTAGGTAACAACAAAGCTGATCCATAAACTGATACTTCATAGTTCTTTAACCAGAGCTTTTTCCGTAAAATACAAACTTTTTGCAAACAAAAGTCATCCTAGAGAGTTTATCTTAATAAATAGTATGCACATTAAGAACACATTCACATGGTAAGGATATACCTGGTGATGTAGAAGATAACATTTTTCCCCAGGGTCAAGTTGCAAATGATAGGCATCATAGTCACAGGAAGTTACTGTGAGGCAGAAATTCTTTGGCTTGTCCAGGAATATTTTAATTCTTTTTTAAAAGGTTATATAGCTAAGTCAAGTAAGCATCAGTAATGGGAAAGAAAAACAAGTAATTTGTGGACAGAGATAAAATACTCTCCCAGGTTCTCTTAGCACATAGACCTTCTCCCGAGGAGGAGGAAATGGGACATTGCAGGAATTCGAGCATTGGTACTGCATCCATTTCCATTTGAGTCTTTACATGGTTTTTACTTTTTGCTGGATTCAGAAATGATGATCTATGTTCAGTATCAGAAAAAAATTATTTAAAAGAATTTTATATTGCAAGAGGAATAATCAGAATTGGTGACTCTCGGTCACCTGTTAGGTAAAGTCTTGGGTGGGCAAAATTTGGTTCTAATATAGCATGGAAGTGAAGCTTGAACTTGTTACATCCAGAACTTATACATTATAAGTCTTGCTTTGGAGAACTGGCTGAGCCCATGAATATTTAAAGTGTGCACTATTACTGAGGCAGCACAAATTTATCACCACTGCAATCTAAACAGAGATGAAGACCATGGGACATCATTACTAAAACTGAAGACATGCTGGATTGGGCAGAATAAATTTTAGTAATTAAGTTACAGCATTTGTGAAAGTAATGTGTACTATAGCAACATAGAACTGGAGAACATTAGCAGACATACTTTAGCTCTCTTCTCTGGTCTTTCTCCAAAGATAAAATTAGAAGAACTGATTCACTTGATTTGAGAAAGCAAAGGATTCTTAGGTAAGCAGGGAGGCAATAAATGATATAGAGTAGAGAAACCTAATCTATTAAGAGCCACAATTTTCTTCCTTCACAATATTCTCCCACTGCTTTTAAGTTTTTTTTTTTTTTAAATCCTACTCTGCTTGGAGTTTGTTGAACTATTTTTTTTTAATGTAACATGATCCATTTTAAATGTTAATTCTATGCTTATTTGTATATTCATAGAGCTGTGTAACAATCACAGTCAATTTTATAGTCTACTTTAGATTTATACTAAACAGATGAAATTCCAGGAAGATTTAGAAATTTTTTTCATATTCTACATATATAGTTCTCTTTATAACATAATTCTTACTATCTTTTCCCAATTTTATATATGAAGCATGTAAAAATAAATTCATTTATTTAAAATTGCTTTTAAATTATTTACATAATTGTGTGCTCTACCAAGAGAAGACAAAGCATGTATGTATACCGCTTATTATTTTAACTATAATATTTTTTTGGTGATTATTTAAAATGCCATTTTCTGCTCTTTAATCCCTCTGCTGTTCATGCTGTATTTCCATACTTGAAATTTTCTCATTCTTTCTTCTGACAGTGTAAAAATACTGAACATCTCTACTGATTTTTTAAAATTTCAGTTATACTTTCAACTCTGATTTTTATGTGTTCCTTTTCAAAATGATATATTTCTCTTTGTATATATTCCTTATTTGATAAAGAACTGTCATGAGATCTTCCTTCTCTTCTTAATAATGTTTACATTTAGTTCTTTGAAAATATATATACAATAACTTCTTTTTAGTTTTGTTATTTAAGTGCAATAGCTTGGATCCTCATAAGCAGTTTTTATTGTATTCATTTTTCCTTGTTATATGTCACATTTTACTGTTTTTTTTTTTTTGCATGACCCATAATTTTATGGTGAAAACTGAGTATTTTGGATATGCAATATAGCATCTCTGAATACTGACTTCCTTTTTCAAGGCATGTTATTATTATTTTCTTGCTTATATTCTTAGCTATCTGGCTGAAACATTTTACTGAAGTATTCCTTTGCAGTTTCAAGGCACAACTACTGCTCCTCAAGAGAAAAATTCTTGGATATAGTGGTTTTAGCAGTGGTGTCTTTTTTACATCTCTGTTATATGGTCTATCTCTTTTGATGTTATCAGTCAGTTCATTCAGCCACTCAGTTGTGTCCAGCTATTTGTGATCCCATGGACTGCAGCACGCTAGGTCTCCCTGTCCATCACCAACTACTGAAGCTTGCTCAAACTCATGTCCATTGAGTCGGTGATGCCATCCAACCATCTCATTCTCTGTCGTCCCGTTATCCTCCTGCCTTCAATCTTTCCCAGCATCAGGGTCTTTTCCAATGAGTCAGTTCTTCGCATCAGGTGGCCAAAGTATTGGAGTTTCAGCTTCAATATCAGTTCTTCCCCCAAAATTAAAGGGCAGTGTGTCTATCACTTTTACAGGAGTAAAGGCTGTAGCATAATCTCTGAACCACATAACACAACTGATGACCCTATCACAGATGAGAAGGCTAATATGCCTGATAGTTCCATCAAATAGAGAGAAATGGTAACCAATGAATTAACTCTGTGTTAAATTCACCTTGTTATTATCACATTCATCAAGAAGACTTTCTCCTTTTCTAAACTAGAAAGAGAGATTAGAATAGAATTAAATACACGTGAAGTGAAGTGGCTCAGTTGTGTCTGAGTCTTTGCAATCCCATTGACTGTAGCCTACCAGGCTCCACCATCCATGGAATCTTCCGGGCAGGAATACTGGAGTGGGTTGCCATTTTCTTCTCCAGGGGATCTTCCCAACCCAGGGATTGAACCCAGGTCTCCTGCATTGCAGGCAGATGCTTTACTGTTTGAGCTACCAGGGAAGCCAGGATGTATCAAGTATATTCCAAGTTCATTATAGCATTTCAGTTTATGGTTTAATTTTTAAATGGATCCTTTCTAAAAATCATATCTAGCTAACTTTTAGATTTCTAGTAAATACCATAGTACAACTAATTATGAGGATATTCATGAAGATTTTACCTACATAATAACAATATGCAAGTACTCTTATCATTAAAAATTCATACTCAAACTCCAAAAAAGGTAAAGAAACCATATAGATCAGACTTGGAAAGATTAGACTTACCAAGGGGAGCCTTTGCTAGGGTCTTATTTTCCACTATCCGTATATGTCTTCCAAGAGTATCTTTCAAGTGTTCTAGATCAATTTCTATAGAAATAAACATAACAAAACACTTTGTAAAGTAACCCTAACATATGAGTATTTCTCTTTGTCTGTCTGTATGTGTGTTCATGTGTGGTACTATCTTAAATAGCCTAGTTATTAGTAAATATGCATTATAATGGAATATCTTGGTTGCAGAATCATTAAACCTTAGAATTAGAATGGCTGTTAGCAATCATTAAGTCTCCATATATTGAGACTTAGAGACATTAACAATTTGACCAAGACTGTGTATCCAGATAATGAAAAACCTGATGCACAACCTTATGCCTTTAACAGTGCTTTTTTCATACAGTGCTATCTCTTAAACTAAATTAAAATATCCTGGAGAGGTTATGATAATAATCAACTGTTAAGTTTAAATTAAAATCAAAATCATACTATAGGGATATATACCAGTGATGTGGAACACAACATTTTTTTCCTCAGGCTATGTTGCAAACTAGGGTCTCCATGGAAATTTACCATGGGGCAGAAATTCTTGGACTTTCCAGGAATATTTTAATGCCCCTTTTATGTTACTTAAGTGTAAACAAAGTAGGCATCAGTGATGTAAAAGAATATCAGAATATGTTGTAGACTGAAAAAACGTGCTCTCCTAGGTCCCTTTAGCATGTAGACCTGGTAGTCTGGAGGAAGAAATGGTTAAACTTGGAGAAGTACCTGGATTGAGACTGGGTCTCTTTCATTTGAGTTTTATGCCATTTGAAATTTTTGCTTGATTTAAACTGCTGCTGCTGCTAAGTCACTTCAGTTGTGTCCGACTCTGTGTGACCCCATAGACAGCAGCCCACCAGGCTCCCCCGTCCCTGGGATTCTCCAGGCAAGAACACTGGAGTGGGTTGCCATTTCCTTCTCCAATGCATGAAAGTGAAAAGTGAAAGTGAAGTCGCTCAGTCATGTCCGATTTAAACTGTAATTAGGTCCAATTATGAGAAAAATATGTTAACATTATTAAAGGAGAGTTTATATTGAAAGGAATAATTAGGAATGATCAACTACTGGATTTAAAATACTGTAGCTAATTAGTTTCTAGCTGAGTGTGTACCTGAAGTTAGAAACCTGTTATAACTAAGATGCCCAGATGGAAGTCTCTCTTTGGAGAAATGTATGAGCCGGTAAGTATTAAAAAGGTTGTGCTATTTGTGTAGAGGTGGTTACCTGCTGCAGCACCATTGCCAAAATGACAAAACAGTGTGTCTGGTTAGGTAGAACAATTAACATTTTGTGAAAGTAATAAGATGTATAGCAAAATGAAACTGGGGAGTATTAGCAGATACATTTTAGTTTCTCTGTTTCTCTCTCCAAATGGTATACGTAACAAGGACTTGCTCATTTGCATTAAGGAAGCAAAGATTCCTTAGATAAGTAAGAGGCAATGAGGATAGCATTAGAGGGAAGATTAGGTTAAGTACTATCAATTAAAAGACATATGCTAGAGAAATGTGTAACCTAGAAAAGTCAGAGTTTTCTTTTATCATATCCTCCCACTTTCAAATCCTTTTTTAATTCTATTCTTTTTGACATTCATTGAGTTCGTTTTAAAAAATATATAACATACAATTTGCCCGTTTAAAGTGTTCATTTCAATGTTTTAAAAAATATATTCAGAGTTATATGACCATCACCACAATTAATTTTAGAAGAGACTAGACAGTGTTCTTACCAAAAAATGATAATTATATGACATGATGGAAGTGTTAGCTAACACTGGGGTGGTCATCATATTGCAATGTACAAATGTATTAACATACCATAAATGTTAAACACACAATGTTATAGATCAATTTTTTCACAATAAAAAAAGAATCTACATCAGAATTATGCTAAGTAAATTCTAGTAATTACAGTGAGGTATAGAAATGCTACCCTTATATAGCATTATTCCCTCCACTATATTTTTGCACCATTGTTATATATAATAACCCATAACCTATATAGTCATTGCTTTGTTAAAATTATGATTATTATTTGTGTATAGGTTTTAATACTATCTTTTATAATTACAGAATTACTTTAACCCAGTCTCTTTTTTATGGGGTTCAGATTACTGTCTGAGATCACTTGCTTTCAGCCTGAAGAACTTTCTTTTGTACTTTTGATAAAGTGAATCTTCTAGCAATGAATTTTCACAGTTTTTTATGTTTTAAAATCTCTTTACTTCACTTTTATTTTTTGAGAGGTAATTTGGCTGGATATAAAATTTGGGGTTGATCATATTTTTTTTTGCATTTTGGTCATCCTATTGCATTTTGTTCTCCATAGTTTCTGATGAAAAGTCAGCCATAAATCTTATTGGAGTTCCCAACAGAGTAGAAATGCCAGTTTTCCAGAGTGTGTATACTAATTTATACTTCTACCAGCAGTTTCTGAAAGTTCTACAATATTATCATGTTGTAGAACAAGTTGCTCTACAATATTATCATGATTTGATTCTGTCATTCTTTGACTTAAACTCAATGATCTATGTCATAAAACCCTCATGAATTTAACTCCAATTTTCTAGATAACTAATAAGACTGTACCATTTTCAAATGTTTATTAGTCATTTAGATACATTCTTAATTTCTGTTACAGTGCTTTTGATTTCTAGCATTTATTTTGATTTTTTCTTAGAGATTTACTCTATGCATAATTACCTATATATTCTTTCATATAGTCTACATTTCTGCAAAGGCCTTTATTATATTAGTCACAGTTAATTTAAATTCCCAGTTTGATAATTCCAAAATTTCTGCTATATCTGCCTCTGGTCTTGATGATTGCTTTGTGTCCAGCTTACATGTTTTGCTCTTTTAGCATGCCATATACTGTTTTAAAGCTAGACATGATGTATCAGGTAAAATAACTGAAGTATTTAGGTTTTTATTATGATGTTTTATGTTCATCTGGAGAGGAGATCAGCAGGTGTCACGGGCTAAAATTTCTTTTATTTTCCTTTTCTGGTCTCCTCTGTGGTTTTTGATTTTCCCTAAGGAATACTTCTTTAACGGGCCCTGAGCACTGCAGTTTTTCCATTGGTAACCCTCTGTTATTATCCAGGGGCCTTAGTGAAGTAGTTGTAAGGTATGAGAGAGAGGGAAAGCATTCTATAAACCTATGATTAGTTCTCAGTCTTTTATTTACACTTTCCTCTGGGCTGTGACTTTCAAAATTGCTTTTCAGCATGTTTACTGAATTAGATAAAACAGAGAGGCTAAAGAGGACTGGACTTGAATATCTGCCTTCCTTGACGCTGAAAGTTCAAGAGGTTAGATTCTGGCATTTCTTTTTCTGGACATCTGTCAGGTTCCAGTAAAGTAGTTTTTCTTAAAGTTAAGGCTGTGTTAAGAAGAACGCAATTTTAGATGTTCACTTTTCTCCCCTTTGCTGAATGCATGAGTAGATTTTATTCCTGATATTTACCCGAGGCACCTGAAAGTGTATGGTATATCCACGGTTGTGTTGAGAACTTTTTAATTGCTCAACCTAGTTCATGTCCAGTTTCCAACAATTACTAAATTACTCTTTAAGTTTTCCTACTAGTTTCTGGCTCCAGTGTTAGTTTGTTTCTAAAAATATGTAATTTCCAGTATCCATATATCTCCTCAGTTTGAGAGGGGAAATTTGCTCTCTAACCTCATTCTTTGATGGAACTGAGAAGGGTTGTTGACTTTAAGATTCTTTAGCTTTTTTTGGTTTGGAGTGTGGGAATGAGGACTTCCAAGTTTTTCACATGTTCAACTGGTAAGAAGCTTTGCAAATCTTTAAAAAATAATTATTCCTAGATATTTTATTTGTTTTAGTACTAAAATTTCATCATCCCTAAAAAATGTTCATTTTCAATTTTTTGTTCTTGGTATATAGAAACAGAATTGAGTTTTCTACAGTTTTACTCTATATTCAGTAATTTAAATAAATACAGCTGATATAAGAGTTTATCTATAAACTACAGATTCTTTTAGATTACATACCTCCACAGTTACATTGTCTGAAATTTATGAGATTTCTTTAAATCCTTACAACTTGCATTATTAATTTTTTGTAATATCTATGGTTGCCAGTACAAAAATGAGTAGAAATAGTGATAACAAACATACATGTCTCATTCCTAATATTGAAGGAAATATTTTACTATTAAATTGCTGAAATTTATTTGTACTTTTTAAAAGATAAGTGTCAAAGATATATTATAAGCAAAGTTTTATTGAAGTTTAATGACTTTTTTCTTTATTCAATAATGTGGCAATGTTTTCCTATAATGTTTTTTATTCCTGTAAAGTTGGTAGTACTATTCCCAGTTTCTAGTCTGATTTAATAGCTTGAGTCTTCTCTCTTTATTCTTCATGAGTCTAGTTAAAGTTTTGTTAATTTTGTTGATATAATGTGAGTCTCTTATGGGCAGCATATAGTTGGATAATTCTTTTTCCATTTTTTCAATCTCTGTATTTTGTTTAGAAAGCTTAATCATTTACATTTATGGTAATTAATGAAAAGGAAAGAACTTACTTCTGCCATGTTTATATTTGTTCTCTGTATTTCTTACATTTTTTTGTTCCTCATTTCCTCTAATACTGCCTTCTTTCGTGTTCAACTGATAGTTTAAGGGACTAGTTTTGTTTCCTTTCTCATTTCCTTTGGGCATATTCTATACATATTTTCCTTTTTGTTACCAAGGGAATTATGCATAACATCTTAAAGTTATAAAAATCTAATTTAAATTGATGCCAACTTAACATCAATAACATCCAAAAGCTGTACTTCTATATGGCTCAATCCTTTTCGATACTGATGTTATTAAGCATATCTTTATACACTGTGTGCCCAATAATACAGATTTATCATTACTTTTATATATTTTTCCTAAAACTATTATACAAAATTAAAAGTAGAGCTACAAACTAAAACTACAATAATACTGGCTTTTATATTTGAGATGTATTTATCTACACTGGAGATCTTCATTTCTTCATATAGCTTCAAGTTACTGTATAACATTGTTTCACATCAACCTCAAGGATTCCCCTTAGCATTTTCTATAGAGCAGGTCTAATGGTAATCTTGTTAACCCTAGAAGCTCTCCTATTCTTTGGGGTTGGGTTTGTGCTGGGCACTCCTTCATATTTCTACAAAATTTTCTGACCATTTTGAAGACGACTTTTTCTTAAAGGGAGAATCCTCTTGTTACTGTAAATATTTTATTGTTTCCCAAAGTTCTGACAAAGTTAGTTCTAATGGTTTTTTGCCTTTCCCCTTCCTCACCCTTTTTCATTGTTTCTGTCAGGGATTAAAAGCTTGGGGCCTCCTAGTCTGTCATTTTGCTGACATCTGCCTTAAAATGGTTGTTCAGAAGCTGCCAATGTTACACTTAAAATTATCTTATTGGAAATTAGTTAAGTACTTAGTCACTTGGCCACACGAGCTTTAGCATAGGTTTTGTTTTTGGCTGTGCCACACAACTTGTGGGATCTCAGTTCTCTGACCAGGGACTGAACCTGGCCTGTGACAGTTAAAGTCCAGAATCCTAACCACTAGGTCACCAGGGACTTTCCTAGCTAGGTTTTTTAACTATTAGACATTTGCCGACTTTGTGATATAAAGGTCACAAAGTAGACATATTGCCTATCTAGTGATAGTTCTATTTTTTTCATTGTCTTGTTATCACAACAGATGATATAAGTAACAAAAACTGTGTTTTCTAAAGAACTGATCATATAGCATCTAGTTTATATCATGAAAATTCACAATGTAGGGAAAAACCTTTTTTTTTTTTTTCATGAGCAGGTAAACTCTTAAGCATTACTTAATTAATGTTTGGTGAAGTAATAAGCAGATGACAAATTCTTTTAAAGATACATATTAATTGATATATAGACTGTTTAATAAAAGAATAAAATTATTACAGCTTTCCCTCAGTATCCACAGGGGAGGGTTCTCAGAATCCCCTGTGGATACCAAATCCTGAAGATGCTCAAGTCTCTTGAATAAAATGGTGCAATATTTTCCTGTAACCTACGAACACTCTCCTATATATTTTAAATCATCTCTAGATTACTTATAATACCTAATACAATGAAAATGCTATATAAATAGTTGTAAATGCTATCTAAACCACTGCCAGTGCATAAACCATTGTTTTTTGGAACTTTCTGAAAAATTTTCTTCTGAATATTTCTGATCTGTGGTCAGCTGAATCTGTAGATGTGAAACCCATGGATACAGAGGGCTGACTGTTTATTAAACTGAGAAAGGTTACCTTATGTTTGAATTTCTTATTTTAATAACTGTATAATACAGTGGAAATGCTTTAACTCTTAGAACGTGTTCTCTATTGCACCTAAACATTATAAATCTCTACTTACCAATTACTTTGTTTAAATCTAATTGAAATATTAAGTCATCAATTGATGGATTCATTTCTGGAAGATTCTCTGCTATATCTGGATGTTCTGTGGTTGTTTCCCTTTTAACTGTAAGAATAATAGATTGCCAGATTAGTAGATACATAACTAATATTTTGTGAGGGTAAAATTATACTACATAAAGTTAATTAGAGAGGTGTCACCTTACACTTCCTCTTCATGGCTCACACCCTTGTGGCAAAGAGGCTCACATAACTCAGTGAAGCTATGGGCTAGGCTATGCAGGGCTACTCAAGACGGACAGGTCACAGTGAAGAGTTCTGCTCACAAAATGTGTGGTCTACTGGAGGAGGGAATGGCAAACCACACTTGTATTCCTGCTGCAAGAAACCCATGAACAATATGAAAAGGCAAAAACATATGACACTAGAAGATGAGTCTCCCAGGTTGGAAGGTGTCCAATATGATACTAAGGAAGGACAGAAGGCAATTACTAATAGTTCCAGAAAGAATGAAGTGTCTGGGCCAAAGTGGAAATGATGCCCAGTTGTGGATATGTTTGGTGGTAAAAGTAAAGTCCAGTGCTGTAAAGGGCAATAATGCATAGCAATCTGGAATGTTAGGTCTGTGAATCAAAGTAAATTGGACCTGGTCAAGCTGGAGATGGCAGGAGTGAAGATCAACATCTTAGGAATCAAAGATGTTGTTTGATTTAGTGAGCTAAAATGGAAAGGAATGGGAGAATTTAACTCAGATGACCAATATATCTACTACTGTGGGCAAGAATCCCTTAGAAGAAAAAGAGTAGTTAGTCCTCATCGTTAACAAGAAAATCTTAAATGCAGTACTTGGGTGCAAAGTCAAAAATGACAGAATGATCTCAGTTCGTTTCCAAAGGAAGATATTCAACATCACAGTAATCCAAGATTATGTCCCAACCACCAATGCTGAAGAAGCTGAAGTTGACTGGTTCAAGACCTACAAGACCTTCTACAGCTAATACCAAAACAAGACGTCCTTTTCATCAGAGGGGATTGAAATGCAAAAGAAGGAAGTCAAGAGATACCTGGAATAAAGGGCAAGTTTGGCCTTGGAGTACAAAATGAAGCAGGGCAAAGGCTAACAGAGTTTTGCCAAGAGAACACACTGATTATACCAAACATTCCTTTTCAACAACACAAGAGATGACTCTATATATGGACATCACTAAATGGTCAATACCCAAATCAGATTGATTATATTCTTTGCAGCCAAATATGGAGAAGCTCTATACAGTCAGCAAAAACAAGACCAGGAGCTGACTAAGGCTCAGATTATCAGCTCATTGCAAAATTCAGGCTTAAATTGAAGAAAGTAGGGAAAACCACTAGGCTATTCAGGTATGACCTAAATCAAATCCCTTATGACTATACAGTGGAAGTGTCAAATAGATTCAAGGGATTAGATCTGATAGACAGAGAGACAGAACAACTATGGATGGAGAATTGTGACATGGTACAAGAAACAATCCTGTACAAATGACTAAAACCATCCCAAAGAAAAAGAAATGCAAGAAGGCAAAATGGTTGTCTTAAGAGGATATACAAATAGCTGAGGAAAGAAGAGAAGTGAAAGGCAAGGGAGAAACGGAAAGATATATCCAACTGAATGAGAATTACAGAGAATAATAAGGAGGGATAAGAAGGTCTTTTTAACTGAACAATGCAGAGAAATAGAAGGAAAACAACAAAATGGGAAACACTAGAGATCTCAACAAAGCTGAACATATAAAGAGAACATTTCATGCAAGGATGGAAATCATAAAGGACTGAAACAGTAAGGATCTAACAAAAGTAAATAAAAGTGAAACTGTGGAAAATTCTTAGAGATGAAATTGTTAGAAATTCTTCTAACAAAAGTAGAAGAGATTAAGAAGAGGTGGCAAGAATACACAGAAGAACTTTACAAAAAAAGGTCTTAATGACCTTGATAACCATGAAGGTGTGGTCACTCAATTAGAGCCAGATACCTTGGAGTGTGAAGTGGGCCTTAGGAAGCATTATTATGAGGTAATAGTGCTGAGCTATTGAAAATCCTAAAAGATGATGCTGATAAAGTGTTGCACTCAATATGCCAGGAATTTTTGGAAAACTCAGCAGTCGCCACAGGACTGGAAAAGGTCAGCCTTCATTCCAATCCCAAAGAAGGGCAATGCGAAGAAATGTTCAAACTACTGTACAATTGCCCTCATTTCAGATGGTAGTAAGGTTATGCTCAAAATCCTTCAGGCTAGGCTTCAGGAATACATGAACCAACAATTTCCATCAAATAAATTGTGGACCTAGGTTTTATTTGATTCTTAAGAAGAACAAATATAAATCAAATTTTCTGTTATACTAAGTCAAAAATCCAAATAAAAAATTTCCAGTCTTTCTAATGGACATGAGTTTGAACAAACTCAGGGAGATAGTGAAGGACAGAGGAGCCTGGTATGCTGCAGTTCATGGGGTCGCATATGGTTGGACACAACTTGCTGACTGAACAACAATCTTTCTAATAATGTCCATTTTTCTAGAAATCCATTTTTGAAGCAAACATAAAAAATAGATAAATTTACTTAAAATATACACAAAAAATACACTACTAAAGAGTTGTAGTAGAAAATATAAAATATCAAGAGTAGTGTCCAATAGATAAAAAACAAACATTTCTTTTCCCTTCTTGAAACTACGTAACAATATTAAGAATAGCTCTACTGGATAACAACAAATATGTTTTAGCAGATAATGATACTTGATAAGAACTGAAATGTAAATGCTGGGTAAACGTCACGTTGTTAAAAATGAAATAACTGCAACAATTCCATAAGTTTCCTAGAAAAATGTCTCCTAAACTTGTTCTCTATGAAACACTATTCCAAAGAAAGAGAAAGACAGAGTTTCTTGCTCAACAAATTTAAGAAATAAAGTATAATAATTAGAATATTAAAGACTCCAAGAAATGAGGGGTGCTAATAGCATTACAGCATTTACTAGTTCTGTAGAACTTCAATTTCTGGTAAATTATGTTTTAAAATATCCACTCTAAGGAAAAAGTTCAACTAACATAAAATTGGTGCACATTAAAATGTAATTTTAAACTGTCAAGTATTTTATGATGACTTTTAAAATATGTATATGAATGTAATTCATACTTCTCAATATCTGAGGGTGGTAAACTCCACTTAGTTGAGTGTTATCCTTGTATCCTTTAGTTCTTACTAGATCGTCAAGTGCAAATTTCTCATCTGAGAGTTCATCCACATCTTGATCTACCAATATGAATAAAACTTTCAATTAAATACAGAAACACTATTGAAACCTATGCATTATGGCTTAATTCCAAGGAGATTATAATGTCTGGAGTTTAGGAAAATATTCTTATATCAATAAGAAGAGAAAAATGATTACTCAATAAATGTTAGAAGTTCATTGAATAGATTTCAATTTCTTTATTGTCTTAACTTAATATAGAATATATTTCTGTGTCAATCCAACAGCTAATACCCTGATTTATGTTGAAGCACCAAAAGATATCCCCATTTTTTAACAATCCCCATTTATAAACAAAATCAGAATGTGAATCATTATCATTTTAACAATTACCTAGTTCTGATAAAGTTAGTATGATAAATATATGGATCAGCAATATTTCTTACATGATTAAACATACAGATTTGTCATAAAAGGTTTTATATGGCAAAAAATCAAAATTGTAATCTTAACCTCAGTGAGCTACAAGAGAACACAAATAGACAACTAAATAAAATCAGGAAAACAATACATATACAAACAGAGAAGGTCAACAAGAGACAGAAAACATAAAAGAACCAAACAGAAATTTTGGAGCTGAAGAACACAATGACTGAAGAATTTAACAGAGAGCTTTTTAGTAGCACACATGATCAAGCAGAGGAAAAATAATCAGTGATCTCAAAGACGGATAATTTGAA
The DNA here is from genome assembly GCF_002263795.3 of Bos taurus. Lineage (NCBI taxonomy): Eukaryota > Metazoa > Chordata > Mammalia > Artiodactyla > Bovidae > Bos > Bos taurus. The sequence continues at coordinate 20,094,546 of NC_037340.1, forward strand.
ATTACCAAGTAGAACAACAAAAAGAAAAGAAGAATGAAAAAAAGTAAAAAAAAGTCTACGGAACATATGGGATGCCATCAAGCAAATATATGCCAGATAGTTATTCCAGAAGAAGAAGAGAATAAGAAAAGGACAGAAAGAAATAATGGCTGTAAAATTCCCAAAACTGAGGAAGGAAGTGGACATACAAACTTATGGATCCCAAAGAAGTCCAAATAGATTTAATTCAAAGAGATCTACACTGAGACATACACTTAAATTATCAAAGGTCAAAGACAAAGAAAGAATTTTAAAAGCAGCAAAAGTAACTTATTTCACACAAAAGAACTTCAGTAAGACTACAATGGATTTCTAAGCAGAAAACTTAGAACTACAAAAGCGACAAAAACAATAAAATGGCAATACAAAGTCATTAACAATCAAGAACTACTTTAAATATAAATAAATTACACTCAAAAAAGATTGGAGAATGAATGAAAAAATAAGATGTAATTACATGCTAACAATATGCAATTACATGCTATTAATAAAAGATCAACTTTAGATATAAGGACACACACAGGCTGAAAGTGAAAGGATAGAAAAAGATATTTCAAGAAAATGGTAATCAAGAGAGATCAGAGGTGGCTATATTAGACAAAAAAGACTAATAGAAAGCTGCCCCAAGACACAAAGAAGGTCATTACAATGATGAAGGTCATTTCATCATTTTGATGAAAGAATCAATTCAACAGGATATAACACTTACAAATACATATATGCATCCAATAATGGCTCACTTGAATATATAAACCAAACACTGACAGATCTGAAGGGAGAAATAGATGGCAAATCAAGAATAGAAGGAGACGTTAATATTCCATTTACAATAATGGATAGATCATTCAGACAAAAAATATGTAACAAAGACTCAGTAAAGATAAGTAAAATCAGTAAAGAGAGGGCTTGAATTATTTGAATTCAAATGGACTTGAGATATCTACAGAGCATTCCACTCAAGAGCAGTAAAATACACATTCTTCATAAGCATTCTTCTTCAGGACAGATCACATTCCAGGTCACAAAACAAATCTTAATGTGTTTAAAATTAAAATCATTTCAAGTATTTTTTCTAACCACAGTAGGAAAAAAAATATGAATAAATAATGGAAGAAAAATGAAAAATTCACAGACACATGGAAATTAAACAACACAATCTTGAACAACCACTGGATCAAAGAAGAAATCAAAAGGGAAATTAGAAAATATCTCCAGAGAACAAAAATGGAAACACAATATACATAAACATGTAGGATGTACAAAAACAGTATCCAAGAGGGTAGTTTGTAGTAATACACATCTAGATTAAAAGAGAAGAAATATCTCAAAGACCATAAATTACACCCAAAGGAACTAAAAGAATAATAACAAATTAATGTCAATGTTATCACAAGTAGGAAATAATAAAGATGAGAGCAGAAATAAATGAAATAGGGAACATAAAAACAGTAAGAAAAATATGATAAAACTAAGAGGTGATTTTTGAAAAGACACACAGAAATTGACAAAGTTTTAGCTAGACTGTCTAAGAAATAAAGACGCAAAGAAAATGAGAAGTGGAAGAGAAAACATTACAACTAACACCACAGAAATAAATATGCTATAAGGGACCATTATGAACAAGTATACACCAACATATTGAACAACTAGGAGCAAAGGAATAAATTCCTAGAAACATACAGCCTACCAATACTGAATCATGAGGAAACAGAAAGACTGAACAGACCAGTAACAAAGGAGACTGGGCAGTAGTCAAAAACCTACCAACAACAACAACAAAAGCCCAGGACCAGATGACTTCATTGATGAATTTTACCAAACATTTAAAGAAGAATTAACAGGAACTATTCTTAAACTCTCCCCCAAAATACAAAATGAAGCACTTCTTTTTTTAAAAAAATATATATTTATTTATTTTAATTGGAGGCTAATTACTTTACAATATTGTAGTGGTTTTGCCATACATTGACATGAATCTGCCACAGGTGTACACGTGTTCCCCATCCTGAACTCCCCTCCCATCTCCCTCCCGATCCCATCCCTCTGGGTCATCCTGGTGCACCAGCCCCGAGCACCCTGTCTCATGCATCAAACCTGGACTGGCGATTCATTTCACATATGGTAATATATATGTTTCAATGCCATTCTCCCTAATCATCCCACCCTCGCCCTCTCCCACAGAGTCCAAAAGACTGTTCTATACATCTGTGTCTCTTTTGCTGTCTCGCATATAGGGTTATCGTTACCATCTTTCTAAATTCTATATATATGCATTGGTAGAGGAACCAGAGATCAAATTGCCAACATCTGCTGGATCATGGAAAAAGCAAGAGAGTTCCAGAAAAGCATCTATTTCTGCTTTATTGACTATGCCAAAGCCTTTGATTGTGTGGATCACAAGAAACTGTAGAAAATTCTGAAAGAGATGGGAATACCAGACCACCTGATCTGCCTCTTGAGAAATTTGTATGTAGGTCAGGAAGCAACAGTTAGAACTGGACATGGAACAACAGACTGGTTCCAAATAGGAAAAGGAGTACGTCAAGGCTGTATATTGTCACCCTGCTTATTTAACTTATATGCAGAGTACATCATGAGAAATGCTGGGCTGGAAGAAGCACAAGCTGGAATCAAGATTGCAGGGAGAAATATCAATAACCTCAGATATGCAGATGACACCACCCTTATGGCAGAAAGAGAAGAGGAACTAAAAGCCTCTTGATGAAAGTGAAAGTAGAGGGTGAAAAAGTTGGCTTAAAGCTCAACATTCAGAAAACGAAGATCATGGCATCCGGTCCCATCACTTCATGGGAAATAGATGGGGAAAGAGTGGAAACAGTGTCAGACTTTATTTCTTTGGGCTCCAAAATTACTGCCAATGGTGACTGCAGCCATGAAATTAAAAGACGCTTACTCCTAGGTAGGAAAGTTATGACCAACCTAGATAGCATATTCAAAAGCAGAGACATTACTTTGCCAACAAAGGTCCATCTAGTCAAGGCTATGGTTTTTCCTGTGGTCATGTATGGATGTGAGAGTTGGACTGTGAAGAAGGCTGAGCACCAAAGAATTGATGCTTTTGAACTGTGGTGTTGGAGAAGACTCTTGAGAGTCCCTTGGACTGCAAGGAAATCCAACCATTCTGAAGGAGATCAGCCCTGGGATTTCTTTGGAAGGAATGATGCTAAAGCTGAAACTCCAGTACTTTGGCCACCTCATGTGAAGAGCTGACTCATTGGAAAAGACTCTGATGCTGGGAGGGATTGGGGGCAAGAGGAGAAGGGGACGACAGAGGATGAGATGGCTGGATGGCATCACTGACTCAATGGACGTGAGTCTGAGTGAACTCCAGGAGTTGGTGATGGACAGGGAGGCCTGGTGTGCTGCGATTCATGGGGTCGCAAAGAGTTGGACACAGCCGAGTGACTGAACTGAACTGAACTGATACTGTATTGGTGTTTTTCTTTCTGGCTTACTTCACTCTGTATAATATGCTCCAGTTTCATCCACCTCATTAGAACTGATTCAAATGTATTCTTTTTAATGGCTGAGTAATACTCCATTGTGTATATGTACCATAGCTTTCTTATCCATTCGTCTGCTGATGGACGTCTAGGTTGCTTCCATGTCCTGGCTCTTATAAACAGTACTGTTATCAACATTGGGGTACACATGTCTCTTTCAATTCTGGTTAAGGAAACACTTCTAAAATCTTCATGATGCCAACATCATCCTGATTCCAAACTGAGACAAAAAAGCTACAAGAAACAAAAACTAAAGATATTGACATTTCCTTAATGAAAATAGATACAACAATCCTCAACAAAATATTAGCAAACCAAATTTTGCAGCACATTAAAAGGATCATATACCATGACCTAGGATTTATACAAGAGATGCAAGGATGGTTTGGTTTAACATTTGCAAGTAAATCAATCTTTCACACCATACTGACAGAATGAGGGATAAAATTATATTATCATCTCAATAGATGCAGAAAAACATTTGACAAAATTCAATACTCTTTCACAATAAAAATCCTCAACAAACAGGCTTGGGAAGGAAGAAGAAAATTCTTGTGATTTGCAGATGATACCATTTTATATATAGAAAACCTCAAGGACTCAACCATGAAATTGTTGGAACTAATCAATGATTTCAGTAAAGTTGCAGGATACAAAATTAACATATGGTAATCTGTTGCATTTCTACATGTTAATGATAAAATACCTGAAAAAAACTAAAACTATACCATTCACAGTAGCATAAAAAACAATAAAATACTGGGAATAGCAACTGGCAGTCCAATGGTTAAGACTCCATGCTTCCATTGCAGGGGGTGCGGGTTCAAACACTGGTCAGGGAACTAAGATGCTGCATGCCACACAGTACAGCCAAAAATAAATTAAAAAAATAAAATTCTGGATATAAATTTAACCAAGGAGATGAAAGATCTGTACAATGAAAACTACAAGGCTCTATGGAAAGAAATGGAAGACATAAAGAAATGGGAAGATACCCCATGTATATGTACTAAAAGAAAAATCTTTTTGAAATGTTCATACTATCCAAAGTCATCTATGGATTCAACACAATCCTATAAACACATCAAATTCTCCACAGAATTAGAAAAAAAAATCCTAAAATTTATATGGAATCACAAAAGAAATCAGAAAACGAAGGCAGTCCTGTAAAAGAACAAAGTGAGTGATAACACATTTCTTGATTTCAAACTATACTCCAAAGCTATAACAATAAACATGTTATGGCATTGGCACAAAAAGAGACACATAGACCAATGAAAGAAAGTAAAGATCCTCAAATTAAATGTCCAAGCAAATTAAATGCTTGGTCAATTACTATTGAACAAGAGTGCCAAGAACACCCAGTGGGAAAAGGATAGTCTCTTCAACAAATGATGTTGAAAAAACTGCATATACACATGCAAAGAAATGAAATTGGACTCCTAATTTATGCCACTCACAAAATTAACTTGAAATAGAGCAAAGACTTATAAACATAAGACTTGATTCTGCTAGAGGAAAATGTAGGGAAGAAACTCCTTGACAGTGGTCTTCGCAATGATTTTTTTTAATATATGAACACCGAAAGCACAAACAACAAAAGAAAAACTCAACAAATGGGTCTACTTCAAAGTTAACAGTTTCTGCACAGTAAAAGAAACAACACAATGAAAAGGCAATCAATGAAATGAGAAAATTTCAGAAACCATGTATCAGATAAAGGGTTAATATCTAAAACATATAGATTTCATACAGCCTAATAACAAAAAATTAAACAATCCAATTTTTAAAATGTACAGAAAAACTAAATACCTTTCTTAAAAAGGCATACAAATGGCCAACAAGTATGTGAAAATATGATCAACAACATTAGTCCTCAGAGAGATGCAAGTCAAAGGCACATTGAGATACCATCTCAAACAAGTTGGAATGGCTATCATCAAGAAGACAAGAGATACAAGTGCTGGCAAGAATACAATGACAAGGGAATCTTTGTATACTGCTAGAGGGAATGTAAACTGGTCCACCCACTTTGGAAATGGAGTTTCCTCAAAAAATTAAAAGTAGATTGAACTTCTGATCCCTCTATCCTACTTATAAGTACCTACTTGAAGGAAATAAATACAGGATTTTGAGGAGCTTTATGTACCTATATTTTTTCTCAGTATTATTCACAACAGGAAGATATGAACATATCCTAACAGTCCATCAATGGATGAATAGATAAAGAAGATGTGGTGTATGTATATGTGTATATATATATACACACATATGGAGTATTAATCAGCCATTTGAAAGAAGGACATCCTGCCATTTGAGACAACATGGGTAAGTCCTGAATACGTTTTTCTAAGAGAAATGAGTCATAAAGAGAAAGAAAAATATACTACGGTATGATGCTGTCAAACTGCTGCAGTCAATATGCCAGGAAATTTAGAAAATTCAGCAGTGGCCACAGGACTGGCAAAGGTCAGTTTTCATTTCAACCCTGAAGAAGAGCAATGCCAAAAAATGTTCAAACTATTACACAATTGCACTCATTTCACATGCTAGGAAGGTAATGCTTAAAGTTCTTCAAGCTAGGGTTCAACAATACATGAACTGAGAACTTCCAGATGTACAAGCTAGATTTAGAAAAGGCAGAGGAACCAAAGATCAACCTGCATTGGATCAAAGAAAAAGCAAGAGAATTCCAGAAAAATATCTACTTCTTCTTAATTGACTACACAAAAGCCTCTGACTATGTGGACTACAAAAACCTGTGGAAAATTCTTAAAGAGATGGGAATACCAGACCAACTTACCTGCCTCTTGAGAAACCTGTATGCAGGTCAATAAGCAGCAGTTAGTACTGGACAAGGAACAGTGAACTGATTCAAAATTGGGACAGGAGTTCATCAAGGCTGTATATTGTTACCCTGTTTATTCAACATATATGCAGAGTATAGCATTCAAAATGCCGGGCTGGAAGAAGTACAAGCTGGAGAAATATCAACAACCTCAGATATGCAGATGACATAACTTTTATGGCAGAAAGCAAAGATGAACTAAAGAGTCTCTTGATGAAAGTGAAAGAGGAGAGTGAAAAGGCTGGCTTAAAACTCAACATTCAAAAAATGAAGATCATGGCATCTGGTCCCATTACTGCATGGCAGATAGATGGGAAAACAATGGAAACAGTGACAAACTTTATTTTCTTGGGCTCCCAAATCATTGTAGATTGTGACTGCAGCCATGAAATTAAAAGACGCTTGCTCCTTGGAAGAAAAGCTATGACAGACCTAGACAGCATATCAAAAAGCAGAGACATCACTTTGCCAATAAAGGTCCATCTAGTCAAAGCTATGGTTTTTCCAGCAGTCATGTATGGAGATGAAAGTTGGACCATAAAGAAGGCTGATCGTTGAAGAATTGATGCTTTTGAACTGTAGTGCTGGAGAAGACTCTTGAGAGTCCCTTGGATAGAAAGGAGAACAAACCAGTCAATCCTAAAGGAAATCAATATTGACTATTCATTGGAAGCACTGATGCTGAAGCTGAAACTCTGATACTTTGGTCACCTTATGCAGAGAGTTGACTGACTGGAAAAGACCATGATGCTGGGAAACTGACGGCAGGAGGAGAAGAGGAGACAGGATGAGATGGTTGGATGCATCACCAAATCCATGGACATGAATTTGAGCAAACTCTGGGAAATGTTAAAGGACAGGGAAGCTTGGCATGCAGTAGTTCATGGGGTTGTAAAGAGTTGGACATGACTGAGCAACAGAACAACAACAAATCATCTACCTGTGGAATCTAAAAAAGCAAAATTTTTAGTAAGAAATTGTGGTTAACCAGAGGATAAGGGGTGGGGTAATACAAAAGATGTTGTACAAACTTGAGTAGTAAATAGAGATCTGAAACACAGCATAATGAATATAGATAATACTGCACTATAATCACCAAATGATAACAGACTAGAATTATTACAACCAATAAAATGAAAACATAATTATGTAATGTGATATAGGTGCTAATTACCACTACAATGGCAATCACATTACAATACATAAATGTATCAAATTAGTATGTTGTACACCTTAAATTTACAGGTTTTATGTCAAATGTACAATAAATCAGAAAAGAAAAAAATGTGGACATGAAAGGCTGCTAAATGATAAATAATAAGGATTAAATCATACAGGATGTTGAAATGCTAAAATAATAATAGTGAGAGGACTTCTGGGATTTCCAGGTGGCTCAGTGGTAAAGAATCTGCCTACCAATGCAAAAGACACAGGAAATGCCAGTTCCATTCCTGGGCCAGGAAGGTCTCCTGGTGGAGGAAATGGCAACCCACTTCAGCATTCTTGCTGGGAAAATCCCATGGACAGAGGAGCCTAGCAGGCTACAGTCTGTGGGGTCACAAAGAGTTGGAAACAACTGGGCATATACACATGAGAGGATGTCTACTTCTTGTTATACGTGTAAAGAGCTTGGGAGTCATTACTTCTATTCTTACAATAAGAAAAAATTTAGCAAACATTTTAAATTAAACATCTTATTTGGGCTTCCTTGATAGCTCAGTTGGTAAAGAATCTGCCTGCAATGCCAGAGACCCCAGTTCGATTCCTGGGTCAGGAAGACCTGCTGGAGAAGGGATAGGCTACCCACTCCAGTATTCTTGGGCTTCCCTTGTGGCTCAGCTGGTAAAGAATTCACCTGCAATGCGGGAGACCTGGGTTTGATCCTTGGGTTGAGAAAATTCCCTGGAGAAGGAAAAGGCTACCCACTCCAGTATTCTGGCCTGAAGAATACTGCAGAGGGTACAGTCCTGGAGAATACATGGCTATAGTCCATGGGGTCGCAAAGGGTCGGAAACAACTGAGTGACTTTCACTTTTTCTTATTTAAATCAAGGCAAAATGCTGCCCCCCAAACTGGAGACAGAGGTGCATAAAAGCAGGTTATTGGCAGCTGAAGAGCAGGAGTAGAAGCTCACTGTTGGAGTCAGTACTAGTGAGAATGAGAATGTCAGTTGCTTAGTCGTGTCTGACTCTTTGTGACCCCATGGACTGTAGCCTGCCAGGCTCTTCTCTCCCTGGGGTTTTCCAGGCAAGAATACTAGAGTGGGTTGCCATTCCCTTCTCCAGGGGATCTTCCCAATCCAGGGAAAAAACCTGGGTCTCCTGCATTGCATGCAGATTCTTTATACCATCTGAGCCAACAGGGAAACCTACAAATTGCTGAAAGTTCAGTGTAAACTAATTTGAATCTTACTGGTATTCCCACATTATTATAATTTTTATGTCTAGGAAACCCAAGCAAGTTCTCAAGATGAAGATCAGAGAAAAACCTTCATATGCTTCCAACAGGGGGAGGGGAAAGGAACTGCTTTTCAAAATGCCATTCTCTTTAACAAAAGACTGCCTTCAAGGGAAACTACTTTACTAGAGCTTAACCAAAACAGAGTTTATGAGAACCAACAGACCTTAGGAAAATGGAGTATTCAACATAGGGGTGAGTAGATATATGATCTCAGCCCTTTCCAGCCTTCCTTGTCTTACCAAACACATAGGAGAAACATGAGAAACACTTTGAAGGTTGGAGCCCAGAGGCACAAGCTTATTCAGACACAGGCTGAAACCTAATCAGAGGATTACAGAAACTTTCCCCTTCCCTGACGTCTTACCACCATATTAATAGGGCTCCTATATAATAGCAAATTACAGCTAAAAGAACACCAAGTCACAGACCCTATTTAAGGAATCTAGAGGGAAACCCAAAGATACCAGGGGAGACAAAAAAGAGACAATATAGGGACTTTTAGCTTATGACACCTACAGCTAGAGTAAACAAAAAATACAGACCAATACCTAGCCAGAGAAACATGAAGCCTCACACTAAAGGTCTATATACTTCAGTTCCTTGTACCCAGTGTATCGTGTCTGGATTTGAACAGCAAAAAAATGTAAGACATGCTTAAAAATAAAAACCCAAACTGAAGAGTACGAGTACCAGACTCACACGACAGAAATTTGAGCATAATCATAGGAGTATCTGAAGTAATTATGACTAATATGCTAAAAGTTTTTGTAGAAAACGAGACAATATATAAAAGCAGAAGAGTAATGTAAGAAGAAATACGGAAGCTCTAAGAAAAAAATCACAAGGAAATGTTAAATATCTAAAATATTGCAACAGAAGTGTAGAATGTCTTTGATGTGTTCATTAGTAGACTGGAACACAGTCAAGGAAAGTCTCAGTGAGCTTAACGATATGACATTAGAAACTTTCCAAATTGAAAAGAGAAGCTAAATGGAAAAAAAGGAACAGGATATCAGAGATCTTTTGGACAATTACAAAAGGCATAACACACACATAATGAGGATACCAGAAGGAGAAGAAACAATGCAACAGAAGAGATATTTAAACAATGGCAGAGAATTTTCCAACATTAATGACATTCAAATCAGCGAGCATAGGAATTCAGAGAACACCAAAAAAGATAAATGCAAAAATATCAACACCTATTCATATCATATTCAAAATGCAGAAAAAATCAAAGACAAAGAGAAAATCTTAAAAGACTTCAGGGAAAAACAAAAACAAAATAGAAATATATCTTATCTGTACAGGGATAAGGATAAAAATATCTTTTACTTCTCATCAAACTGTGCTAGCAAGAAGAGAATGGAGAGAAATGTAAAGCGTCTAAAGAAAACATATCAACCAACCTATAATTTTATTAATTTGAGACAAGGCAGACTTCAGAGCAAGGAAAATTACCAGAAATAAAGAGAGCCCTACATGATAATAAAGGGGGTCAATATCTAAGAAAACATAAGAATCCTCAATGAGTATGCACCTAACAACAGAGCAACAAAATACATGAGGCAAAAATAGAACTGCAAGGAGAAACTGACAAATGTATTACATGTGCTGTTTTCAATACCATCTTATCAGTAACTGACAGATACAACAGGCTGAAAATCCATACCTTAACAAATTTAAAAGAACAAAAGTCATGTGAAATATACTTTCAGATCACAATAGATTTAAGCTCTATGATTCCAATGCAAAAACTAGATAAATATCTCTCACAAATAAGATGCAAAAATCCTCCACAAAATAATAACCAATGATGTGAAGCAATGTATATAAATGATTCTATATCATGACCAAGGAGGATTTATTCCAGGTATACAATGCTGACTCAATATATAAAATCAATTAATGTAGCTCATCACATCAAAAGACAAAAGAAAAAAATCATTTGATCAATCAGAGATGCAAAAAATTATTTAAAAAAATCTAAACCCTGTTCATGATAAAAACTCTAAGCAAACCAAGAATAGTGGGAACTTCCTCAATTTGATAAATAACATCTACCAAAACCCAACAGATAACATCACACTTAACAGTGGAAAACTAAATGCTATCATTATCATCTCAGGATAAATCAAGGATGTCTCTTCTCACAACTCCTACCCAGCATCATAGTGAAGTGAAAATGAAAGTCACTCAGTTGAGTCCAACTCTTTGCAACCCCATGGACTATAGAGTCCATTGAATTCTCCAAGCCAGAATACTGGAGTGGGTAGCCTTTCCCTTCTCCATGGGATCTTCCCAACCTAGGGATCAAACCCAGGTCTCCTGTATTGCAGGCAGATTCTTTACCAGCTGAGCCATAAGGGAAGCCCCAAAATACTGGAGTGAGTAGCCTATCCCTTCTCCAGGGGATCTTCCTGACGCAGGATTCTTTACCAACTGAGCTATCAGGGAAGCCCTATCATAGTGAAAGTCCCAGCTAATGTAATAAATCAAGAAAAGGACATAAAAAGTATATAACTTGAGAAAATTAAACAAAACTCTTCTTGTTAAATAACAACAGCAACAACACTCCTGGAATTATAAGCTGGCTATAGCAAGGTTTCCAGATACACATTAATATACACAAGTCAACTGATTTCTTGTATATCAACAGTGAACAGGTGAAATTTGAAATTGACCACAATACCACTCATATTAGCATCAGTAATGAAATCTAACATACATAAAGGAGCCATCAAAGATTTAGAGATTTTTCCATTTTCATGGACAGGAAGTTTCAATATTGTTAAACTGTCAGCTCTTTCCAAATTGATTCAGTGCAATCCCAATCAAAATCCCAACAAGTTATTTTGTGGATATTGATAAACTAATTCTAAACTTTATATGGAAAAGCAAAATACCTACATTAGCTGACACAATATTGAAGAAAAACAAGGTGAGAGGACTGATGCCACCCAACTTCAAGACTTACTAAAAGCTATAGAAATCAAAATAATCGGTGAAAGAACAGTCAAATATGTCAAGATAACAGAACAAAGAGATATAGACCTATACAAATACAGTCAATAATTTCTGAAAGAAAAGCAAAAGCTTTTCAATGGAGAAAGGATTGTTTTTTCAACAAATAGTACGGACACAAAGGGACAGCCAAATGTAAAAAAAAAAGTGAATCTAGACACAGACGTCACACCTTACTAAGAATTAACACAGAATGGATCATAGACCTAAATGTAAAATACAAACCTATAAATGTCCTAGAAGGTAACACAGATGAACATTTTGGGGATCTCAAGTTTGGTGTTGACTTTTCAGGTAGAACACCAAAATCACAATCCAAAAAAAAAATTGATAAGTTGGACTTTATTAAGAAAAATATACATATGACTTATGTTCTGTGAAAGACACTGTTAAGAGAGTGATAATACAAGTCAGAGGCTGGGAAAAAATATTCCCACAACATATATCTGAAAAAAGATTTGTTATCTAAAACATAAAAAACTCTTAAAACTCCACAATTAGAAAAGAACACAATTATAACATGGGCAAAAAAGTGAACAGATATTTTATCAAGCAAGTCATTTAGATGGCAAATAAGAATATGAAAAGATGTTCTCTCTCTCTCTATATATATATATCATAAAGGAACTGACAGTTAAAAGAACAGTGAGATATCACTACATTAGTTCAGTTAAGTCACTCAGTCATGTCTGACTCTTTGCGACCCCCTGAATTGCAGCACACCAGGCCTCCCCGTCCATCACCAACTCCCGGAGTTCACCCAAACTCATGTCCATCGAGTCGGTGATGCCATCCAGCCATCTCATCCTCTGTCGTCCCCTTCTCCTCCTGCCCCCAATCCCTCCCAGCATCAGAGTCTTTTCCAATGAGTCAACTCTTCAAATGATGTGGACAAAGTACTGGAGTTTCAGCTTTAGCATCATTCCCTCCAAAGAAATCCCAGGACTGATCTCCTTCAGAATGGACTGGTTGGATCTTCTTGCAGTCCAAGGGACTCTAAAGAGTCTTCTCCAACACCACAGTTCAAAAGCATCAATTCTTTGGCACTCAGCCTTCTTCATAGTCCAACTCTCACATCCATACATGACCATTGGAAAAACCACAGCCTTGACTAGACAGATCTTTGTTGGCAAAGTAATGTCTCTGCTTTTGAATATGCTATCTAGGTTGGTCATAACTTTCCTTCCAAGAAGCAAGCGTCTTTTAATTTCATGGCTGCGATCACCATCTGCAGTGATTTGGAACCCCCCAAAATTAAGTCTGACACTGTTTCCACTCTTTCCCCATCTGTTTGCCATGAAGTGATGGAACCAGATGCCATGATCTTAGTTTTCTGAATGTTGAGCTTTAAGCCAACTTTTTCACTCTCTACTTTCACTTTCATCAAAAGGCTCTTTAGTTCCTCTTCACTTTCTGCCATAAGGGTGGTATCATCTGCATATCTGAGGTTATCGATATTTCTCCCAGCAATCTTGATTCCAGCTTGTGCTTCTTCCAGCCCAGTGTTTCTCATGATGTACTCTGCATATAAGTTAAATAAGCAGGGTGACAATGTACAGCCTTGACGTACTCCTTTTCCTATTTGGAACCAGTCTGTTGTTCCATGTACAGTTCTAACTGTTGCTTCCTGATCTGCATATAGGTTTCTCAAAAGGCAGGTCACGTGGTCTGGTATTCCCATCTCTTTCAGAATTTTCCACAGTTTATTGTGATCCACACAGTCAAAGGCTTTGGCATAGTCAATAAAGCAGAAATAGATGTTTTCCTGGAACTCTCTTGCTTTTTCGATGATTCAGCAGATGTTGGCAATTTGATCTCTGGTTCCTCTGCCTTTTCTAAAACCAGCTTGAACATGTGGAAGTTCATGGTTCATGTATTGCTGAATCCTGGCTTGGAGAATTTTGAGCATTACTGTACTAGCGTGTGAGATGAGTGCAAAGCAAATACAACACCCAGTTGTGTATGTGACTGGTGATAGAAGCAAGGTCCGATGCTGTAAAGAGCAATATTGCATAGGAACCTGGAATGTTAGGTCCATGAATCAAGGCAAATTGGAAGTTGTCAAACATGATATTGCAAGAGTGAACGTTGACATTCTAGGAATCAGCAAACTAAAATGGACTGGAATGGGTGAATTTAACTCAGATGATCATTATATCTACTACTGCGGGCAGGAATCCCTCAGAAGAAATGGAGTGGCCATCATGGTCAACAAAAGAGTCTGAAATGCAGTACTTGGATGCAATCTCAAAAACGACAGAATAATCTCTGTTCGTTTCCAAGGCAAACCATTCAATATCACAGTAATCCAAATCTATGCCTCAACCAGTAACGCTGAAGAAGCTGAAGTTGAACAGTTCTATGAAGACCTACAAGACCTTTTAGAACTAACACCCAAAAGAGATATCACTACATAACTATAGCTAAAATCCAAATGCTGAAAACAACAAATGATCTCAGAAATTTGGAGCAATGGGAAACTTGATTTGTAGCTGGGAGGAAAGCAAAACACTACAGCCACTTTGAGGATGGTTTAGCAGTTTACAAAGTTAATAGTTTTATCATATAATTTAGCAACCATATGAAAATTTATGTTGCCACAAAAGTTATGTAGTATTCAGCAGGTGTTGTTTGTACACAATTAATAAAGAAACTGTTTGGCTTTTCTTTTGGTTTAGGATCATTATGACAAAAACTACTGACATCATACAATATACCATGAACTTCTGTCTGAACTGTTTACGGAAGACAGAAGACTATATACAGAAGACTGTATAAATACTTATCATAAGAAAGCAAATATGGCTGTACTATTATCAGATAAAATAAATATAAAGGCAAAAAATGTATTCTTAGAGATAAAGGATATACTTTTATAGAGATGAAGGCTCATGTTTACCAGGTAAATATACAAGTTTAAATTCATACACATTTAATAACATCATTTCCAAATATATAAACCAATCTGGCAAAAAACTACCTGGAAACACAAAGATATCCATAATCATAGAAGGAAAATTTAACATACATTTCTTAGTAACACAGAATAAACAGAACTTCAATTAAAGAAGAACTTAACAACACAGTAAATATATGATGTAACAGATCTATACAAAAGATATGATTAAACATTCACAAACCTAAGACAGAGGATTTTTTGCTTTTTACTTTAATTAAAAATAAATTAATATTGAAATTTATCAGACTTACTATTCAGAGTTTCCATTTTGCCAGCTCTAAGTTTCTCAGTTTGAGACTGGCTTTTTGATCCAATTTCATCCTCAGATGATATGTCTCTTGCTTTCTGAGCTGCAAGAAAGATGTTTTTAATCCATTAAGTAGAGAACTGGATATACTGAAAATCCTCTGTAATTCAAACACACTTCAATTATCCAGGAATATTTCTTCTCATAGTTTGAAACAATAAAGTCAAATACCACATTATTGAGATAGTGAATTATAGAGTAAGTATGTGAAATGTAGAGAGATGTGAAAAATAGAGAGAATAGTTTTATGAGGTATTTACAATTTAGGGTTAAATGTGATATTTTTTTTTAATTTGATTTTATTTTTAAGCTTTACAATATTGTATTAGTTTTGCCAAATATCGAAATGAATCCACCACAGGTATACCCGTGTTCCCCATCCTGAACCCTCCTCCCTCCTCCCTCCCCTACCCTCCCTCTGCGTCATCCCAGTGCACCAGCCCCAAGCATCCAGCACTGTGCATCGAACCTCGACTGGCAACTTGTTTCATACATGATATTATACATGTTTCAATGCTATTCTCCCAAATCTCCCCACCCTCTCCCTCTCCCACAGAGTCCATAAGACTGATCTATACATCGGTGTCTCTTTTGCTGTCTTGTACACAGGGTTATTGTTACCATCTTTCTAAATTCCACATATATGCGTTAGTAAACTGTATTGGTGTTTTTCTTTCTGGCTTACTTCACTCTGTATAATAGGCTCCAATTTCATCCACCTCATTAGAACTGATTCAAATGTATTCTTTTTAATGGCTGAGTAATACTCCATTGTGTATATGTACCACAGCTTTCTTATCCATTCATCTGCTGATGGGCATCTAGGTTGCTTCCATGTCCTGGCTATTATAAACAGTGCTGCGATAAACATTGGGGTACACGTGTCTCTTTCCCTTCTGGTTTCCTCAGTGTGTATGTCCAGCAGTGGGATTGCTGGATCATAAGGCAGTTCTATTTCCAGTTTTTTAAGGAATCTCCACACTGTTCTCCATAGTGGCTGTACTAGTTTGCATTCCCACCAACAGTGTAAGAGAGTTCCCTTTTCTCCACACCCTCTCCAGCATTTATTGCTTGTAGACTTATGGATTGCAGCCATTCTGACTGGCATTAAATGGTACCTCATAGTGGTTTTGATTTGCATTTCTCTGATAATGAGTGATGTTGAGCATCTTTTCATGTGTTTGTTAGCCATCTGTATGTCTTCTTTGGAGAAATGTCTATTTAGTTCTTTGGCCCATTTTTTGATTGGGTCATTTATTTTTCTGGAGTTGAGCTGCAGGAGTTGCTTGTATATTTTTGAGATTAGTTGTTTGTCCGTTGCTTCATTTGCTATTATTTTCTCCCATTCTGAAGGCTGCCTTTTCACCTTGCTAATAGTTTCCTTTGTTGTGCAGAAGCTTTTAAGTTTAATTAGGTCCCATTTGTTTATTTTTGCTTTTATTTCCAATATTCTGGGAGGTGGATCATAGAGGATCCTGCTGTGATGTATGTCGGAGAGTGTTTTGCCTATGTTCTCCTCTAGGAGTTTTATAGTTTCTGGTCTTATGTTGAGATCTTTAATCCATTTTGAGTTTATTTTTCTGTATGGTGTTAGAAAGTGTTCTAGTTTCATTCTTTTACAAGCAGTTGACCAGCTTTCCCAGCACCACTTGTTAAAGAGATTGTCTTTAAACCATTGTATATTCTTGCCTCCTTTGTCAAAGATAAGGTGTCCATATGTGCGTGGATTTATCTCTGGGCTTTCTATTTTGTTCCATTGATCAATATTTCTGTCTTTGTGCCAGTACCATACTGTCTTGAAAACTGTGGCTTTGTAATAGAGCCTGAAGTCAGGTAGGTTGATTCCTCCCATTCCATTCTTCTTTCTCAAGATAGCTTTGGCTATTCGAGGTTTCTTGTATTTCCATACAAATTGTGAAATTATTTGTTCTAGCTCTGTGAAGAATACCATTGGTAGCTTGATAGGGATTGCATTGAATCTATAAATTGCTTTGGGTAGTATACTCATTTTCACTATATTGATTCTTCCAATCCATGAACATGGTATATTTCTCCATCTATCAGTGTCCTCTTTGATTTCTTTCACCAGTGTTTTATAGTTTTCTATATATAGGTCTTTAGTTTCTTTAGGTAGATATATTCCTAAGTATTTTATTCTTTCCATTGCAATGGTGAATGGAATTGTTTCCTTAATTTCTCTTTCTGTTTTCTCATTATTAGTGTATAGGAATGCAAGGGATTTCTGTGGGTTGATTTTATATCCTGCAACTTTACTATAATCATTGATTAGTTCTAGTAATTTTCTGGTGGAGTCTTGAGGGTTTTCTATGTAGAGGATCATGTCATCTGCAAATAGTGAGAGTTTTACTTCTTCTTTTCCAATTTGGATTCCTTTTATTTCTTTTTCTGCTCTGATTGCTGTGGCCAAAACTTCCAAAACTATGTTGAATAGTAATGGTGAAAGTGGGCACCCTTGTCTTGTTCCTGACTTTAGAGGAAATGCTTTCAATTTTTCACCATTGAGGATAATGTTTGCTGTGGGTTTGTCATATATAGCTTTTATTATATTGAGGTATGTTCCTTCTATTCCTGCTTTCTGGAGAGTTCTTATCATGAATGGATGTTGAATTTTGTCAAAGGCTTTCTCTGCATCTATTGAGATAATCATATGGTTTTTGTTTTTCAATTTGTTAATGTGGTGTATTACATTGATTGATTTGGAGATATTGAAGAATCCTTGCATCCCTGGGATAAAGCCCACTTGGTCATGGTGTATGATCTTTTTAATGTGTTGTTGGATTCTGATTGCTAGAATTTTGTTAAGGATTTTTGCATCTATGTTCATCAGTGATATTGGCCTGTAGTTTTCTTTTTTTGTGGGATCTTTGTCAGGTTTTGGTATTAGGGTGATGGTGGCCTCATAGAATGAGTTTGGAAGTTTACCTTCCTCTGCAATTTTCTGGAAGAGTTTGTGTAGGATAGGTGTTAGCTCTTCTCTAAATTTTTGGTAGAATTCAGCTGTGAAGCCGTCTGGACCTGGGCTTTTGTTTGCTGGAAGATTTTTGATTACAGTTTCAATTTCCATGCTTGTGATGGGTCTGTTAAGATTTTCTATTTCTTCCTGGTCCAGTTTTGGAAAGTTGTACTTTTCTAAGAATTTGTCCATTTCTTCCACGTTGTCCATTTTATTGTCATAGAATTGTTGATAGTAGTCTCTTATGATCCTTTGTATTTCTGTGTTGTCTGTTGTGATCTCTCCATTTTCATTTCTAATTTTGTTGATTTGATTTTTCTCCCTTTGTTTCTTGATGAGTCTGGCTAATGGTTTGTCAATTTTATTTATCCTTTCAAAGAACCAGCTTTTGGCTTTGTTGATTTTTGCTATGGTCTTTTTTGTTTCTTTTGCATTTATTTCTGCCCTAATTTTTAAGATTTCTTTCCTTCTACTAACCCTGAGGTTCTTCATTTCTTCCTTTTCTAGTTGCTTTAGGTGTAGGGTTAGGTTATTTATTTGACTTTTTTCTTGTTTCTTGAGGTATGCCTGTATTGCTATGAACTTTCCCCTTAGGACTGCTTTTAAAGTGTCCCACAGGTTTTGAGTTGTTGTGTTTTCATTTTCATTAGTTTCTATGTAAATTTTGATTTCTTTTTTGATTTCTTCTGTGATTTGTTGGTTATTCAGCAGGGTGTTGTTCATCCTCCATATGTTGGAATTTTTAATAGTTTGTCTCCTGTAATTGAGATCTAATCTTACTGCATTGTGGTCAGAAAAGATGCTTGGAATGATTTCTATTTTTTTTAATTTACCAAGGCTAGATTTATGGCCCAGGATGTGATCTATCCTGGAGAAGGTTCCATGTGCGCTTGAGAAAAAGGTGAAATTGTTTTGGGATGAAATGTCCTATAGATATCAATTAGGTCTAACTGGTCTATTGTATCGTTTAACGTTTGTGTTTCCTTGTTAATTTTCTGTTTAGTTGATCTATCCTTAGGTGTGAGTGGGGTATTAAAGTCTCCCACTATTATTGTGTTATTGTTAATTTCTCCTTTCATACTTGTTAGCATTTGTCTTACATATTGTGGTGTTCCCGTGTTGGGTGCATATATATTTATAATTGTTATATCTTCTTCTTGGATTGATCCTTTGATCATTATGTAGTGACCATCTTTGTCTCTTTTCACAGCCTTTGTTTTAAAGTCTATTTTATCTGATGTGAGTATTGCTACTCCTGCTTTCTTTTGGTCCCTATTTGCATGGAAAATCTTTTTCCAGCCCTTCACTTTCAGTCTGTATGTGTCCCCTGTTTTGAGATGGGTCTCTTGTAGACAACGTATGTAGGGGTCTTGTTTTTGTATCCATTCAGCCAGTCTTTGTCTTTTGGTTGGGGCATTCAACCCATTTATATTTAAGGTAATTACTGATAAGTATGATCCCGTTGCCATTTACTTTATTGTTTTGAGTTCGAGTTTATACACTGTTTTTGTGTTTCCTGTCTAGAGAATATCCTTTAGTATTTGTTGGACAGCTGGTTTGGTGGTGCTGAATTCTCTCAGCTTTTGCTTGTCTGAGAAGCTTTTGATTTCTCCTTCATATTTGAATGAGATCCTTGCTGGGTACAATAGTCTGGGCTGTAGGTTATTTTCTTTCATCACTTTAAGTATGTCTTGCCATTCCCTCCTGGCTTGAAGAGTTTCTATTGAAAGATCAGCTGTTATCCTAATGGGAATTCCCTTGTGTGTTATTTGTTGTTTTTCCCTTGCTGCTTTTAATATTTGTTCTTTGTGTTTGATCTTTTTAAATTTGATTAATATGTGTCTTGGGGTGTTTTGCCTTGGGTTTATCCTGTTTGGGACTCTCTGGGTTTCTTGGACTTGGGTGATTATTTCCTTCCCCATTTTAGGGAAGTTTTCAACTATTATCTCCTCAAGTATTTTCTCATGGTCTTTCTTTTTGTCTTCTTCTTCTGGGACCCCTATGATTCGAATGTTGTAGCGTTTAATATTGTCCTGGAGGTCTCTGAGATTGTCCTCATTTCTTTTAATTCGTTTTTCTTTTATCCTCTCTGATTCATTTATTTCTACCATTCTATCTTCTAATTCACTAATCCTATCTTCTGCCTCTGTTATTCTACTATTTGTTGCCTCCAGAGTGTTTTTAATTTCATTTATTGCATTATTCATTTTATATTGACTCTCTTTTATTTCTTCTAGGTCCTTGTTAAACCTTTCTTGCATCTTCTCAATCTTTGTCTCCAAGATATTTATCTGTGATTCCATTTTGATTTCAAGATTTTGGATCAATTTCACTATCATTATTCGGAATTCTTTATCAGGTAGATTCTCTATCTCTTCCTCTTTGGTTTGGTTTGGTGGGCATTTATCCTGTTCTTTTATCTGCTGGGTATTCCTCTGTCTCTTCATCTTGTTTAAATTACTGAGTTTGGGGTGTCCTTTCTGTATTCTGGCTAAATGTGATATTTTCTTAACAGATATGGGTGAGAAAAAAAACAAATGATAAACAGTATATTTAAATATTTAGAAGATTTATACTGGATTAAAAAATAACTGATTAGGATTTCCCTGGTGGCACAGTGCATAAGAATCTGCCTGCCAATGTAGGGGACATCGGTTCAAACCCTGATCCGGGAAGATTCCACAAACGGTGGAGCAACTAAGCCCATGCACCACAACTGCTGAAGCCTGCATGCCCTAGAGCCAGCAAGTTGCAACTACTGAGGCCTCTGTGCCTAGAGCCTGTGCTCAGCAACGAGAAGCTATCACAAAGAGAAGCCTATGCACCACAACGAGAGAGTAGCTCCTGCTCTCTGCAACTAGAAAAATCCCGAGTGCAACAATGAAGATTCAATATAAATAAATACAGCAGTGTGCACATGTAAAATAAAAAAAGAAAACATTGCTGAAAAAAATTAGGGAAGGTTTAAACAAATAGAGAAATATATTTAAAAACCAAAAAAAATCCAAAAACCAAACAAAAATTAGCAATTATATACAACTAAATCATAATATGAAAAGGTTAAGAATAAAGGGATAAAAAATCATTCCATGCAAATAGTTATATAAAGATACTATGCTAACATCAGATAAAATAAAGGTACAAAAAATTACTACAAAATGTCCATCATAAAGACAGAATTTCAGTTCACTAAGAACATATAACAAATTAAAATCTGCATATTTATTATACATACTTGTATGTAATATATCACCTATATATATGACATAGATCATGCATCTGTATTTTTATATATAATAAAGCTTTAGAAACATAAAATTGAAATTGATGGAACAAAGAGTAATGGAAAAATAAACACAGTAGTTGAATTTAACATACCTTTCTCACAAATGATAAAATAAACAGAACTTCAATGAAATTAAGAAGGTAAAAACATCATAGTTAATCAACTTCACCTAATGGAGAACATACATACACAAACATGTATATGTTATGTATATGTGTGCATATAAGTACATATGATACATATATAGCATACATTCCTGTGATCACCTGAATAAATATTAAAGAACTGGAGAAAATTAATTAAAAATCAGTATATGATATTCTTACTACAAAGCCTCACTTTTCTGGCAGTTCCAAGTGTCTTAATTTGAGATGAGTTTTATAAGATTTAAACTTTTTCTTTAGGTGTAAGATTTCATCTGACATCTCATCCATTTTCTCAGCTACAAGTATAGAGGCTCTTAATCCAGTAAAAAGTAAAACAGCTGGACTGTGAAATCTTTGGATTATTAATGTATACCAAGAACTTAAAGTTTCCATCCAATTTTACAAGTAAATACACACAATTTAAACAAATGATCAAACCATCCTCCCCTTGCCCACCCCATCCTCTAACTGATAACGCATTTTCAAAATGGACTGTGAAATTAAGTATAAAATCATCAGAGTGGTTTCCTTAAAGTATGTGGAAGACTTGTTACAGCATACAACACTTAAAAAGTTGTAATTAGACTTTATTGTACTAAGGATAGTCATATTTAAAAATACTTTAAAACTTTTAACAACATATACAACGGGTTTAAAAGTTAAACTGATTAAAAAGTAATAATTCCAAAATAAGGAAAGAAACAGAAACCGGAATCAGGTGCAAAAATTAGAAAGCACCCAAAAAAGGAAATACTTACAATTTAAATATATTAGTAAGTACAATAATTATAAGTGGATTACATGTTTTTGGGCTAGACAATGACAGTCACACTGGATTTATAAGCAATTTAACTATAATCTATAAGTGATGTCACTGGTTTATAAGAATATAGAAACTGGAAAATAAAGAGGTGAAAAAAGATATGCAAATATGAACCAAAAGAAATCTGTAGTAGTTATATCAACGTCATACAAACTAAGATTTTAATCAAAAGATCTTACTGGAGACAGACTAAGATGGTACTGTTTATAAAAAGAAAACATTGAGTCCATAAGGACTATCAGACATTTTTATTTGTATGCTTCTAACAACACAGACAGTATAAGGAAAAAGGACAATACTACAAAAATAGGTAAATCCACAATCATAGTGGGAGAATTCAGTACAGACATTGCTCCATAATGGATATAAGAAACAAAATTTGAAGAAGTCAAGAAATAGGAGTTTAAATAACACAATAAAACCTTGACTTTGATGCCTGTAAGCTCACACATTCATGAACATAATTCTGCTTAAAACAATTAAAACGCAAAATAATTTAATAACATTCATAGTAATATTTACTACTGAGTCTTTTCGTTCTAACAGTACCAAGTGTCAGGCAAAAGATTTTCATTTGATACCTCATTAATTTTCTGGGCTTTAGGAAGAATGGCTCATAAAAACACTAAATAGAGAATCAGAAATCTGCAGTGGAACCTCTAGATTTACAATTTATGTTAGTTATCCTACAATATTGTACTTTATCTTTAAATGATATAAACAAATCATTGTCTATTTGAAGTGCAAATATCATGTGAATATGTTTTTCACACATGTATATGAAGCAGTCATTACTTTCCAGATATACAGACGCATCAAATATATTTAAAGCAACAGTTAGAACTGGACACGGAACAACAGACTGGTTCCAAATAGGGAAAGGAGTACATCAAGTCTGTATATTGTCACCCTGCTTATTTAACTTATATGCTGAGTACATCATGAGAAATGCTGGGCTGGATGAAGTACAAGCTGGAATCAAGACTGCCGGGGGAAATATCAATAACCTCAGATATGCGGATGATACCACCCATATGGCAGAAAGTGAAGAACTAAAGAGCATCCTGATGAAAGCGAGAGAAGACAGTGAAAAAGTTGGCTTAAAGCTCAACGAATGAAGATCATGGCATCCGGTCCCATAACTTCATGGCAAATGGACAGGGAAACAGTGGAAACAGTGATAGACTTTATGTTTTTGGGCTCCAAAATCATTGCAAACGGTGACTGCAGCCAAGAAATTAAAAGACGCTTACTCCTTGGATGGAAAATTATGACCAACCTAGACAGCTTATTAAAAAGCAGAGACATTACTTCGCTGACAAAGGTCTGTCTAGTCAAAGCTATGGTTTTTCCAGTAGTCATGTATGGATGTAAGAGTTGGACTGTGAAGAAAGCTACATGCCAAACAATTGATGCTTTTGAACTGTGGTGTTGGAGAAGACTCTTGAGAGCCCCTTGGACTGCAAGGAGATCCAACCAGTCCATCCCAAAAGGACTGATGTTGAAGCTGAAACTCCAATACTTTGGCCACCTGATGCAAAGAGCTGACTCACTGGAAAAGACCCTGATGCTGGGAAAGATTGAAGGCAGGAGGAGAAGGGGACGACAGAGGACAAGATGGTTGGATGGCATCACCGACTCAATGGACATGAGTTTGGATCAACTCCGGGAGTTGGTGATGGACAGGAAGGCCTGGTGTGCTGCAGTCCATGGAGTCACAGAGTCGGACGACTGAGCGACTGAACTGAACTGAACAAATAAATTTAATTTGGAAATACTGTTACTATAAACATTATTATAAATACTTACATTTAAAATTATTATTTAGTTTTTTTTATAGCATTTGTAGTTTTGAATAAAGCTTAAAAGTTTTGGTATTAAATATGGCCAAGGAAAACACATATTATGATAAAGAACATAGTGAAAGACTGAAAGAAATATATCAAATAGGAAAAATAGTGGAATTACACTTAAATATATCAATAATCAGATTATATATGATTGTGAGAGGTAATTAAAAGATCAGGCTGAATTCTATAAGTTTCTTACCAGAAATTCAGCAAAATCACAAAAATACAGGAAAGTATCTTTAAAGTAACAGGAGAGAAAAAAATGTATTGTGCAAATACCAACCAAAAGAAAGTTTGTGGAGCTACACTGATAGCAGATAAGGTAGTTTTAAAGGAAAATAAATAAAAACCATAAAAATAATGAAGTCTCTCCCTTAGGATAAAATGCTCTGTCCCCAAGAATAATTATCACTTTAAAATTTATATGCACAAAAATAATAGAATATCACAAGATATAAACCAAAGCCTGTCACAACTACAAGAATAGAGAAATCCACAAAGTGTAATATATAACACATTTAATTCAGTGATTACAAATTGCTAAGTCACTTCAGTCATGTCTGACTTTGTGCGACCCCATAGACGGCAGCCCACCAGGCTCCCCCGTCCCTGGGATTTTCCAGGCAAGAACACTGGAGTGGATTACAAAAGAAAGAGATAAATCATCAATAAAGATCTGAAGTACAATGAGAATGTACAATGGGCATTGGCAAAGTACAAAGTACAATGGGCTTCTTGGGTAGCTCAGTCAGTAGAGTCTGACTGCAATACAGAAGATCTGGGTTCAATCCCTGGGTTGGGAAGATCCCCTGGAGAAGGAAATCGTAACCCATTCTGGTATTCTTGCCTGGAGAATCCCTTGGACAAAGGAGCCTGGCAGGCTGCAGCCTACAGGGTCGCAAGAGTCGGACACGACTGAACAACTAAGCGCAGAGTGCGCACATTCAGCGCTGGGCACAATGAGAGCAATTACTAAATAAGCAAATGGTTGAAGATATATTCATAAACAAAAAACAGCATTCTGAAATTAATTACATACAAGTTTATAAGATTTATGCTTAATTACTTACCATCAAGATTCTCCTTTTTGATAGCTCTAGGTTTCTGAGTTTGGGATTGCTTTCTTGAAAACAAATCCTTCTTCTCAGGATGTAGATTTTCAACTGTTATCATATCATTTTTCTGGTTTTGAAAAGGATATGCTAGGTAGAAAAACATACATGTATAATGGAACTTCTGGATATGCCAAATAATCAAATTTTCTTTGCATAGAGCTGACCTAAGAAACATCATGTGAATATTTGTCATGAGTGTGTGAAAGCAGTTTTGTTACTGAGTGACCAACCTAGATAGCATATTGAAAAGCAGAGATATTACTTTGCCAACAAAGGTCCGTCTAATCAAGGCTATGGTTTTTCCAGTGGTCATGTATGGATGTGAGAGTTGGACTGTGAAGAAAGCTGAGTGGTGAAGAATTGATGCTTTTGAACTGTGGTGTTGGAGAAGACTCTTGAGAGTCCCTTGGACTGCAAGGAGATCCAACCAGTCCATCCTAAAGGAGATCAGTCCTGGATGTTCATTGGAAGGACTGATGCTGAAGCTGAAACTCCAAAATTTTGGCCACCCCATGCGAAGAGTTAACTGATTGGAAAAGACCCTGATGCTGGGAGGGATTGGGGGCAGGAGGAGAAGGGGACGACAGAGGATGAGATGACTGGATGGCATCACCGACTCAATGGACATGAGTTTGGGTGAACTCCAGGAGTTGGTGAGGGACAGGGAGGCCTGGCGTGCTGTGATTCATGGGGTCGCAAAGAGTTGGACACAACTGAGTGACTGAACTGAACTGAATTATTAACTGTGCAAATACCAACAAAACGGTATCATTACTTTTGCCATTGTTCTCAAATTATATTAGGTCATTCATTTTGACTTCTATAAAATATATGCTCAAATACATATTCATGAACCAAAGGAAAAAAAATCTTCTGACGAGTTTAAAATCATTTAACATTTCCTTTAATTATTATACTTACTATAGCGTCTTTCCTCTCGAGAAGCTATCTCTTTCTTCACTTGCTTTTGGGGTTTTGAAACTAAATCTTCATTCACAAGCAGAGGATTTTGACCTGATGCTCCAAAATAACCTACATAAAAACATGCATTTAGTCTATTACATGGAAAAATACAACTATTGGGCCATCTTTAGATTTCAAATTTATAATAAGGGTACAGTAGAATTTTCTCTCATTTTTATGAAGTCATAAGTCATTGATTAATACTTTAATGCTAGATCTGTCCTAAAACTAGATGATGTTGAAGCTATCTCATTATATAAATTTTCCTAAGCAGCAAGTATATTTTATTTTATTTATTCTTTTTTTGGAGGGGAAATTGGCTTTTTTAAAAAAATACATTTATTTTAATTGGAGGCTAATTACTTTACAACATTGTAGTGGTTTTCCATACATTGACATAAATCTGCCATGGGTGTACATGTGGTCCCCATCCTGAACCACCCTCCCACCTCCCTCCCCATCCCATCCCTCTGGGTTGTCTCAGTGAAACAGTCCCAAGTACCCTGTCTCATGCATTGAACCTGGACTTGTGATGCATTTCACATATGATAATATACATGTTTCAATGCCATTCTCCCTAATTATCCCACCCTTGCCCTCTCCCACAGAGTCCAAAAGACTGTTCTATGCATCTGTGTCTCTTTTGCTGTCTCGCATATAGGGTTATCGTTACCATCCTTCTAAATTCCATATATATGCGTTAGTATACTGTATTGGTGCTTTCCTTTCTGGCTTACTTCACTCTGTATAATAGGCTCCAGTTTCATCCACCTCATTAGAACTGATTCAAACGTATTCTTTTTAATGGCTGAGTAATACTCCATTGTGTATCTGTACCACAGCTTTCTTACCCATTTGTCTGCCGATGCACATCTAGGTTGCTTCCATGTCCTGGCTATTATAAACAGAGCTACAATGAACATTGGGGTACACGTGTCTCTTTCAATTCTGGTTTCCTCAGTGTGTATGCCCAGTAGTGGAATTGTTGGGTCATATGGCAGTTCTATTTCCAGTTTTTTCAGGAATCCCCACACTGTTCTCCATAGTGGCTGTACTAGTTTGCATTCTCACCAACAGTGTAAGAGGGTTCCCTTTTCTCCACACCCTCTCCAGCATTTATTGCTTGTAGACTTTTGGATAGCAGCCATTCTGACTGGCGTGAAATGGTACCTCATTGTGGTTTTGACTTGCATTTCTCTGATAATGAGTGATGTTGAGCATCTTTTCATGTGTTTGTTAGCCATCTGTATGTCTTCTTTGTAGAAATGTCTATTTAGGTCTTCGGCCCATTTTTTGATTGGATGGTTTATTTTTCTGGAATTGAGCTGCAGGAGTTGCTTGTATATTTTTGAGATTAGTTGTTTGTCAGTTGCTTCATTTGCTATTATTTTCTCCCTTTCTGAAGGCTGTCTTTTCACCTTGCTTATGGTTTCCTTTGTTGTGCAAAGGCTTTTAAGTTTAATTAGGCTCCATTTGTTTATTTTTGCTTTTATTTCCATTACTCTGGGAGGTGGGTCATAGAGGATCTTGCTGTGATTTATGTCATAGAATGTTTTGCCTATGTTTTCCTCTAGGAGTTTTATAGTATCTGGTCTTATGTTTAGATCTTTAATCCATTTTGAATTTATTTTTGTGTATGGTGTTAGAAGTGTTCTAGTTTCATTCTTTTACAAGTGGCTGACCAGTTTTCCCAGCACCACATGTTAAAGAGATTGACTTTTCTCCATTGTATGTTTTTGCCTCCATTGTCAAAGATAAGGTGTCCATAGGTGCGTGGATTTATCTCTGGGCTATTTTGTTCCATTGTTCTATATTTCTGTCTTTGTGCCAGTACCATACTGTCTTGATGACTGTGGCTTTGTTGTATAGCCTGAAGTTAGGCAGGTTGATTCCTCCAGTTTCATTTTTCTTTCTCAAGATTGCTTTGGCTATTCAAGGTTTTTTTTTTTTTTTTTTTTGTATTTCCATACAAATTGTGAAATTATTTGTTCTAGTGCTGTGAAAAATACTGTTGGTAGCTTGATAGGGATTGCATTGAATCTATAGATTGCTTTGGGTAGTATAGTCATATTCACTATCTTGATTCTTCTAATCCATGAACATGGTATATTTCTCCATCTATTTGTGTCCTCTTTGATTTCTTTCATCAGTGTTTTGTAGTTTTCTATATATAGGTCTTTTGTTTCTTTAGGTAGATATATTCCTAATATTTAATTCTTTACATTGCAATGGTGAATGGAATTGTTTCCTTAATTTCTCTGTTTTCTCATTGTTAGTGTATAGGAATGCAAGGGATTTCTGTGTGTTAATTTTATATCCTGCAAATTTACTATATTCATTGATTAGCTCTAGTAATTTTCTGGTTTCTAGGGTTTCTGGTTTCCTAGGGTTTTCTATGTAGAGGATCATGTCATCTGCAAACAGTGAGAGTTTTACTTCTTCTTTTCCAATCTGGATTCCTTTTATTTCTTTTTCTGCTCTGATTGCTGTGGCCCAAGCTTCCAAACTGTGTTGAACAGTCGTGGTGAGAGTGAGCACCCTTGTCTTGTTCCTTACTTTAGGGGAAATGCTTTCAATTTTTCACCATTGAGGATAATGTTTGCTGTGGATTTGTCATATATAGCTCTTATTATGTTGAGGTATGTTCCTTCTATTCCTGCTTTTTGGAGAATATTTATCATAAATGGATGTTGAATTTTGTCAAAGGGTTTCTCTGCATCTATTGAGATAATCATATGGTTTTTAGTTTTCAATTTGTTAAAGTGGTGGATTGCATTGATTGATTTGCAGATATTGAAGAATCCTTGTATCCTTGGGATAAAGCCCACTTGGTTATGCTGCTGCTGAGTCACTTCAGTCGTGTCCAACTCTGTGCGACCCCATAGACGGCAGCCCACCAGGCTCCCCCGTCCCTGGGATTCTCCAGGCAAGAACACTGGAGTGGGTTGCCATTTCCTTCTCCAATGCATGAAAGTGAAAAGTGAAAGTGAAGTCACTCAGTCATGTCCGACCCTCAGTGACCCCATGGACTGCAGCCTTCCAGGCTCCTCCATCCATGGGATTTTACAGGCAAGAGTACTGGAGTGGGGTGCCATTGCCTTCTCTGACTTGGTTATGATGTATGATCTTCTTAATATGTTGTCAGATTCTGTTTGCTAGAATTTTGTTAAGGATTTTTGCATCTTTGTACATCAGTGATATTGGCCTGTAGTTTTCTTTTTTTGTGTGGCATCTTTGTCAGGTTTTGGTATTAGGGTGATAGTGGCCTCATAGAATGAGTTTGGGAGTTTACCTTCCTCTGCAATTTTCTGGAAGAGTTTGAGCAGGATAGGTGTTAGCTCTTCTCTAAATTTTTGGTAGAATTCAGCTGTGAAGCCGTCTGGGCCTGGGCTTTTGGTTGCTGGAAGATTTCTGTTTACAGTTTCAGTTTCCGTGCTTGTGATGGGTCTGTTAAGATTTTCTATTTCTTCCTGGTTCATTTTGGAAGGTTGTACTTTT
This sequence comes from Bos taurus, assembly GCF_002263795.3. NCBI lineage: Eukaryota > Metazoa > Chordata > Mammalia > Artiodactyla > Bovidae > Bos > Bos taurus. The sequence goes on from NC_037340.1 coordinate 20,124,362, forward strand.
CTAATTTGTCCATTTCTTCCAAGTTGTCCATTTTATTGGCATGTAATTGCTGATAGTAGTCTCTTATGATCCTTTGTATTTCTGTGTTGTCTGTTGTGATCTCTCCATTTTCATTTCTAATTTTGTTGATTTGATTCTTCTCCTTTTGTTTCTTGATGAGTCTGGCTAAAGATTTGTTGATTTTATTTATTTTCTCAAAGAACCAGCTTTTGGCTTTGTTGATTTTTGCTATGGTCTCTTTTGTTTCTTTTGCATTTATTTCTGCCCTAATTTTTAATATTTCTTTCCTTCTGCTAACCCTGGGGTTCTTCATTTCTTCCTTTTCTAGTTGCCTTAGGTGTAGAGTTAGGTTGTTTAGTTGACTTTTTTCTTGTTTCTTGAGGTAAGCCTGTATTGTTATGAACCTTCCCCTTAGCACTGTTTTACAGTGTTCCATAGGCTTGGGGTTGTTGTGTTTTCATTTTCATTCATTTCTGTGCATATTTTGATTTCTTTTTTGATTTCTTCTGTGATTTTTTGGTTATTCAGCAGCGTGTTGTTCAACCTCCATATGTTGGAATTTTTAATAGTTTTTCTCCTGTAACTGACATGTAATCTTACTGCATTATGGTCATAAAGATGCTTGGAATGATTTCAATTTTCTTGAATTTACCAAGGCTAGATTTATGGCTCAGGATGTGATCTATCGTGGAGAAGGTTTCATGTGCGCTTGAGAAAAAGGTGAAATTCATTGTTTTGGGGTGAAATACCCTATGGATATCAATTAGGTCTAACTGGTCCATAGTCATTTAAAGTTTGTGTTTCCTTGTTAATTTTCTGTTTAGCTGATCTATCCAGAGGTGTGAGTAGGGTATTAAAGCCTCCCACTATTACTGTGTTATTGTTATTTTCCCTTTCAGACTTGTTAGCATTTGCCTTACATACTGTGGTACTTCTATGTTGGGTGCATATATATTTATATTGTTATATCTTTTTCTTGGATTGATCCCTTGATCATTATGTAGTGTCTTTCTTTGTCTCTGTTCACAGCCTTTATTTTAAAGTCTATTTTATTTGATATGAGTATTGCTACTCTTGCTTTCTTTTGGAAAGAAAGACAACATATACAGGGTTATTTTATTTTTTTTTTTTGTATCCATTCAGCCAGTCTTTGTCTTTTGGTTGGGGCATTCAACCCATTTACATTTAAGGTAATTATTAGTAACTGGACATGGAACAACAGACTGGTTCCAAATAGGAAAAGCATTATGTCAATGCTGTATATTATCACCCTGCTATTTAACTTATATGCAGAGTATATCATGAGAAATGCTGGGCCGGAAGAAGCACAAGCTGGAATCAAGATTGCAGGGAGAAATATCAATAATCTCAGATATGCAGATGACACCACCCTTAGTGCAGAAAGTGAAGAGGAACTAAAAAGCCTCTTGATGAAAGTGAAAGAGGAGAGTGAAAGTTGGCTTAAAGCTCAACATTCAGAAAACTAAGATCATGGCATCTGGTCCCATCACTTCATGGGAAATAGATGGGGAAACAGTGTCAGACTTTATTTTTTTGGGCTCCAAAATCACTGCAGATGGTGACTGCAGCCATGAAATTAAAAGACGCTTACTCCTTGGAAGGAAAGTTATGACCAACCTAGATAACATATTCAAAAGCAGAGACATTACTTTGCCAACAAAGGTCTGTCTAGTCAAGGCTATGGTTTTTCCAGTAGTCATGTATGGATGTGAGAGTTGGACTGTGAAGAAAGCTGAGCGCTGAAGAATTGATGCTTCTGAACTGTGGTGTTGGAGAAGACTCTTGAGAGTCCCTTGGACTGCAAGGAGATCTAATAAGTCCATTCTAAAGGAGATCAGTCCTGGGTGTTCTTTGGAAGGACTGATGCTAAAGTGAAACTCCAATACTTTGGCCACCTCATGTGAAGAGTTGACTCATTGCAAAAGACTCTGATGCTGGGAGGGATTGGGGGGCAGGAGGAGAAGGGGACGACAGAGGATGAGATGGTTGGATGGCATCACCAACTCGATGGACGTGAGTTTGAGTGAATTCCTGGAGTTGGTGATGGACAGGGAGGCCTGGCATGCTGCGATTCATGGGGTCGCAACGAGTCGGACACGACTGAGCGACTGAACTGAACTGAAGTAGGTTATAAAAGTGAAAATTAAAGGAGTAATAGAGGACTTAAAAAAAAGTTTAAAAAATTTAAAAAATGATATAAGTAAAAATACATCTAGGAATTTCTCCAGAGCTGTTGTGGACAGTGTGGGGTCAGTTCAGTTTCAGTTCCTTGATCCGGCTTATACTTCTCAGGATCTATAGGCCCTTTCCAATGTAGTCAGTGCTAACTACAGGGTTTTAATCTGTTGCACCTGTCACTTCCAAAGCGGTTCCCTCTGTTTATTTTAGCTTCTGTTTGCTGGTCTCTTCAGTGTCTAATTTCCACCCTGACACCAGGGGGCAATGGTGGTCACTTATTTAGGCTCACTTGTTCAGTCGTGCTGTGGGGAGGGAAGAACACTGCAAACAAATATTACTGGCATGTGTGGGGAGTGCTCACAGTGTTTCAGCTGCAGTGGGTTTGCCCCTACTCACAGCGTGTGAGCTTTCATGGTCTACACTGCTCAGGCTCCAGGTTGCTCTGCCGGGAACTGTCTGAGGCAGGCCCTGGGTTGCGTGCACTTTCCAGGTCTAAGCCGCTCAGGTTCAGGTTTTCGGGTACTCCACAAAGGCGCAGACTTGGTTGGGCCTGCGTTTTGTACCCTTCCCAGGTCTGAGCAGCTCAGGTGACTAGGTGCTTGGAGAGCACAGTCACCCCCAGGTAGGGGGTGCGTCTTATTGCCTCCCCCATCACAGCTGCTCAGTTTTCTGGGTGTACAACGGGCGCGTCTTCTCAGGTGTGCCGTGTGTCTCTTCTGGGGAGCTGATCTCTGGCTGTGACCCTCCCAGCAGATGTCAACAGTCCAGAATCCCAAGAAGTCTTGGTTAGCAATGAAGGCTGCTTACAGTTTGGTAGAGGATGCCTCTCTGGGGCCGTGATTTCCCGTTCATGGCTCTGGCTGCAAACCCCCACTGCCTGCTTGTCTCCGATGGGGGATGGGCTGGTCTGCAGCCTGCTAGCTCTCCTCTGGTATTTGCTCAGTCCTTTGTTCTGTGAGCGGGCCTGGCAGTATCTTAGGTTAGGGCTTTTTGCAGGACAGTTCTCTCTCTCTCTCTCTCTGGCTATCCCACAGTTTGGGTTGCTATCTCACATTAGTTCCCTCAGATTGCCCTTAGGGCATTCAGGCCCAGTCCTTACCCTAAGCAATGCAGCCTGCGCCTCCCTGTTCAGCCCCCACTTGCTGGTGGTGGATGCGAGCACTGAGAGTTGCCATTAGACACGTAATCTGTGGGTTTTAATTATTGATTTATTTATTTTTCCTCCCAGTTTTGTTGCCCTCTGAGATTCCAAGACTCCCCACAGACCTGTCGATGAGAGTTTCCTGATGTTTGGAAACTTCTTTTAAGACTCCCTTCCCAGGATGGATCTCCATCCCTACCTCTTTTGTATCTCTTTTTATCTTTTATATTTTGTCCTACCTCCTTTTGAAGACAGTGGGCTGCCTTTCTGGGTATGTGATGTCCTCTGCCAGCATTCAGAAGTTGTTTTGTAGAATTTGCTCAGCGTTCAAATGTTCTTTCAATGAATTTGTGGGGGAGAAAGTGGCCTCCCTGTCCTATTCCTCTGCCATCTTAGGACCTCCCCCAGCAAGTATATTTTATTCTGGTCTTCAATTTCATGAGCTATTTATACTTTAGGTTAATACATAATAATAGACCAAATAATGAAAATGCCTGTGTAGAAAGTCATTCATTAATTATAAAACACAGCCATCTAAATGTTAAAGCATAGGAGACTGGTTGAATAAAGTGATTATGTATACCACAAATATGGTATTGGTATAATGTAAATATGCTACAATGGTAGATAATTCTGTGTGTATATACATATACACACACATACATACTATATATAGTATATAAATATCTGAACATAGAGAGGGACATTCACTTTCCTTATTATCAATACATCAGATGCTCCCAGATGTCATGGCATGGGAAAATGAAAGTGGTAGGGACACTGGTAGAGCTCCTATCCTTTCATGTTTAGACTCTTACTAATACTATTGCAGTACGTGAATAAAGACTTTTTACTTTCAGTTTGGTTCACTGTCTTTATAGACTACCTTTACAACTGATAGCTCTATTTTCAGTGACAAATGGTGGCAGGCAGGGTGGCCCAATTAAGTACAATGTCTTTCTGGAAAAGTAAAAAGCATGAAGATCCACCTGGGCATTTTCGGGAAATGCTAGACAAGACTACAAGACTTGTTGGGGAGTACTAGCTGGTCAATTGCAAGAGTCTGAGGGTCCAACAATGCACTGTGCTAGCCACAGCAATGAGCCTCAGGAAGTGCTACATCAAGAGTACCCAGGAGCACCCTTGGAGAAGACTTGCTGTTTAGTTGTTCAGTAGTATCCAACTATTTGTGACCCCATGGACTGCAGCATGCCAGGCTTTCCTGTCCTTCACCATCTCCCGGAGTTTGCTCAAACTCATGTCTATTGAGTCGTTGATGCCATCCAACCATCTCATCCTCTGTCGTCCCCTTCTCCTCCTGCCTTCAGTCTTTCCCAGCATCAGGTCTTTTCTAAGGAATCAGCTTTTCACATCAGGTGGCCAAAGCATTGGAGTGTCAGCTTCAGCATCAGTTCCTCCAGCGAACATTCAGGATTGATTTCCTTTTTAAGATTGATTGATCTCCTTGAAGTCTAAGGACTGTCAAGAGTCTTCTCCAACACCACAGTTCAAAAGCATCAAGTCTTTGGTGCTCAGCCTTCTTTATGGTCCAACTCTCACATTCATACATTACTATGGGAAAAAGCATAGCTTTGACTAGATGGACCTTTGTCAGCAAAGTAATGTCCCTGCTTTTTAATATGCTATCTAGGTTGGTCATAGTATCTCTTCCAGGGAGCAAGTGTCTTTTACTTTCATGACTTCAGTCACCATTGGCAGTGATTTTGGAGCCCAAGAAAATAAAGTCAGTCACTGTTTCCCCATCTATCTGCCATGAAGTGATGGGACCAGATACCATGATCTTCATTTTTTGAATGTTGAGTTTTAAGACATATTTTTCACTCTCCTCCTTCACCTTCATCAAGAGACACTTTAGTTCCTCTTTGCTTTCTGCCATAAAGGTGGTGTCATCTGCCTTGAGGTTATTTGTATTTCTCCCGGCAATCTTGATTCCAGCTTGTGCTTCATCCAGCCTGGAATTCTACATGATGTACTCTGCATCTAAGTTAAATAAGCAGGGTGACAATACATTGCCTTGACGTACTCCTTTCCCAATTTGGAACCAGTCCATTGTTCAGTGTCTGGTTCTAACTGCTGCTTCTTGACCTACATACAGGTTTCTTAGGAGCAGGTACGGTGGTCTGGTATTCCCATCTCTTTAAGAATTTTCCAGTTTGTTGTGATCTACACAGTCAAAGGCTTTGGAGTAATCAATGAAGCAGATGTTTTTCTGGAATTCTCTGGCTTTTTCTAAGATCCAGAGGATGTTGGCAATTTGATCTCTGGTTCCTCTGCCTTTTCTAAACCTACATTGTACATCTGGAAGTTCTCAGTTCACATACTGCTGAAGCCTAGCTTGGAGATTTTGAGCATTTCTTTGCTAGAATATAAAATCAGGGCCACTGTGTGGTAGCTTGAAAATTCTTTGGCACTGCCTTTCTTTGGGATTGGAATGAAAACTGACCTTTTCTAGTCCTGTGGCCACTGCTGAGTTTTCCAGTTTGCTGGCATATTGAGTGCAGCACTTTAACAGCATTATTTTAGGATTTTCAATAGCTCAGCTGGAATTCCATCATCTCCACTAGTTTTGTTTGTAGTGATACTTCATAAGGCCCACTTGACTTCACATTCCAGGATGTCTGGCTCTAGGTGAGTGATCACACCATTGTGATTATCCGGGTCATGAAGATCTTTTTTGTATACTTCTTCTGTGTATTCTTGCCACCTCTTCTTAATATATTCTGCTTCCATTAGGTCTGTACTGTTTGTGTCCTTTATTGTGCACATCTTTGTATGAAATGTTCCCTTGGTATCTCTAATTTTCTTGAAGAGATCTCCAGTCTTTCCCATTCTGTTGTTTTCCTCTATTTCTTTGCATTGTTCACTGAGGAAGGCTTTCTTATCTCTTCTTGCTATTCTCTGGAACTCTGCATTCAGATGAATATATCTTTCCTTTTCTCCTTTGCCTTTTACTTCTCTTCTTTTCTTAGCTATTTGTAAGAGCTCCTCAGGCAACCATTTTGCCTTCTTGCATTTCTTTTTCTTTGGGACAGTTTTGATCACCACCTCCTGTACAATGTTATGAATCTCAGTGCATAGTTCTTCAGGCACTCTGTCTATCAGATCTAATCCCTTGAATCTATTTCTCACTTCCACTGTATAATCATAAGGGATTTGATTTTGTTGATACCTGAATGGCCTAGTGGTTTTCCCTACTTTCTTCAATTTAAGTCTGAATTTGGCAATAAGGAGTTCATGATCTGAGCCACAGTCAGCTCTCAGTCTTGTTTTTGCTGACTGTATAGAGTTTCTGCTGACTGTATAGAGCGTCTGCATCTTCGGCTGCAAAGAATGTAATCAACCTAATTTTGGTTATTGACCATCTGGTGATGTCCATGTGTAGAGTAGTCTCTTGTGTTGTTGGAAGAGGTTGTTTTCTATGACCAGTGTGTTCTCTTGGCAATAGTCTGTTAGCCTTTGCCCTGCTTCATTTTGTACTCCAAGGCTAAACTTGCTCTTTATTTTAGGTATCTCTTGACTTCCTACTTTTGTATTCCAGTTCCCTATGATGAAAAGGACATCTTTTTTTTTTTTTTGGTGTTAGTTCTATAAGGTCTTGTAGGTCTTCATAGAACCATTCAACTTCAGATTCTTCGGTATTAGTGGTTGCATTACTGTGATATTGAATGGTTTGTCTTGGAAATGAACAGAGATCATTTTGTTGTTTTTCAGATTTCATCCATGAAATGCATTTCAGGCTCTTTTGTTGACTATGAGGGCTATTCCATTTCTTCTAAGGGATTATTGCCCACAGTAGTAGATATAATGGTCATCTGAATTAAATTCACCCATTTCCATCCGTTTTAGTTCACTGATTCCTAAAATGTCAATGTTTACTCTTGCCATCTCCTGTTTGACCACTTCCAATTTACCTTGATTCATGGATGCAACATTCTATGTTCTCATGCAATACTGTTGTCAGTTTTCATGAGGTCCCAGACAATGATGGACAGCCTAAAACTGAGACTCATGATTGAATTAAATGAATACAGAACTCTTTGGGATTGCTCTGTATGTGATGTAAAGAGGCCTTAGAGACTTGAGTTGTGCACTTGCATGATGAAAGAAGTAATCTAACAGAGTGAGGCACTGTGGTGCTTTGTGGCTTGCATCACTATAAAGCCCGTTCTTAAGTGTGCCCTGAAAGCAGGAAGTTTGCTCAAGGTGGAGGGAGAAAGAGGGAAGAGGACAGGCAAACACTGAGACCCTTTCCTTTCTCGGTTGGGTACTTTTTATGCTCTGGCAGCTTTCAGCCTGAACCTGTCACTAAAATAATGTTTGGACCACCACTGCAGAGTCTATAGCAGCCCTGTTAATCATGCTATAGTGATGAATAAGAACAGTAGATAAGCTTGTTAACCAGGCCAGGTTTCTAGATTTATTTCTGCTATTCCTGCTGGTTATTGAGCTAAACCAAAGTTCCTTATAAGGTCAGGTGATAATGTTCTGCAACAAAATCCAGAACTTAACTGACCTACTTTTAGACACAGAAAAAAACACCTTCTGCTCAAATGGTAAAGACTGGCTAAGAGAGCAATATAAAATGGTAACCATGTGCTTTCTCCTCGATGATGCTTCTAGAGAAGCTCTCTGAGTCTGGATACTCAAAGAGGAGGTAGATGGCCAGGTATTAAGCCATAAGGGCCACAAAACACAGCCTCATTAGAGTCTGCATATTTAACAACTTCTATGATGAATTGAAATTATTATCTCTGGCTCTCCCTGTGAATATGGAGATGAATAGGTGAGCCCCTCTAACATTCAGCAACAAACAAGACAAAACTGCAGATCAGATCTCAGGATCTCCAGTAGGGACCAGAGGTTGTATCCCAAGGTCAGAGTTGAATGTGGAGGTAGGGAAGAGTTACATTTCTGGGACTTTGGGATACCAGTACAGAGGTGGCTGTGACCCTCAAACCCCAGCACCAGAATGAGGGGAAAAAACAATGTCTCTGATTTTGGATCTGAGGTCATTACCAGTGGGACCCTTACCCAGATCCAGCTATGGATGGGTCTCTTTGGCCAACTCCAAACTCCAACAAAAACTTCTTAGGGCATTCACTATTGAATTTATGAGTGATATAGATGTGCTGCCTAAGTGAACACCTGCTCACATTTGCCCATAAGCCCTGAAGAAAACTGCTCCAGCTGGCACCATTTTAGCGGGCATATAAGAGACCATAAACCTTCCTGACTAGCAGCCCCTAGGGCTGTTGTTTCTCAAAAACAGCAGAAACTGCCTAGAATAAAAAAGCAAAAAGCAACACCTTCATTGCTAAATTCAAGAATAACAAGGTCCTTCGTGAGACTAATTCTCACTCAATAGCCTCAACTAACCTGTGCACATGGCCTTAGGAGCATGGAGTCTCGATGACTATTGGCAGCTCAACATTGTAGTAAAACTCTGAGCACTGGCAGTACCTGACTTTGACATTGTCACAGAGGTTATCGCCCAAGATAAAAAACTTGGTATACAACAACTGACATCTCAAACTCCCTTTTCAGCATCATTGTCAATGTGGATAATCAGGATCAGTTTAATTTTATGTGTAATGGTTTGCAATATACCACTAATGTCCATCCAAAAGTCTACCTAAATTCCCCTACTATCTGTCATTAGATATGATAAGACCTAGAAAAATTCAAGCTACTGGAAGGAACACTAGCTTTCCACTATGTTGAAGACGTCTTCCTGGTGGTCCCAGACAAGGGCACTACCCAATGATGACTGGTCATTCTGTGGACTCACATGAGGCAAAATGATGAGTCATTAATACAGATGAGGCACCAAGACCCATCACCCAAGTGAAATTCCTAGGCACAATATAGAAAAAGCAACAACATCCTATCCAGAGGAAACGACTGACAATATCTGGTCCTCTCAATTTCCCCAAATAAAAAGAGGTACTTTTCTGGTATTGGCACTTTCCAAACAGGGAACTTGATGGCACCTACCTATGAGGTCACCAAGAAGACCTCACCTTTGTGTGGCCCAACTAACAGAATACCCTGGTGGGGTTCTCCATCAAGCCTCCAGGCTGCCATTCCCCTAAGCCTCTCTGATTTCTATTTGCTGTTTTAGTTACAGACCTCAAAAACTTCTGTTTGTCATTTGGAGCCTAGGCAGAATGACACTGCTACTGGTCAGAAGTGCCCACTGGGCAGAATTTCCTGGAACCTGTAATCTCCCAGAGTCAGCTAAAAGGTATACACAATTCGAGATATGACTGGACAGTTACTGAGCTTAGTGGATACTGAGTGAATGCTTTATGGCTGTGAAATAATCTTATGACAAAGAAATTACAATCCAAAGGTATTAACACTTTGGATCTTGTTCTCTAGTTGTCTGTGGGTATTCACAGTTTAGGTCATTTATTTTACTTCTATAAAATATACACTCAAATACATATTCATTGACCAAAGAAAAATATTTTCTGATGAGATTAAAATAATTTAAAAGTTACCATAATTATTATACTTACTCTGACTCCTTTCCCTTCTGTAATTTATTTGTTTCTCTACTTGCGTTTGGAGTTTTGACACTGGATATTGATCAAAAACCGTAAGATTTTCATCTGGTACTCCAATACGAGCTACATAGAGATGCATTTAGTTCAGTAAATGGAAAAACAGATCCATCATGAAATCTCTAGATTTCAAATTTACAGCAAGTGTACAGTAGAATTTTCTCTCATTTTTAAAGTTATCAGTAAATTGTCATAACGATCTTACATGCAAATAAGAAAAGTTTTAATGGATGCTACTGAAAATGTCTCATTATTTCAAAGATATTCTGAGGCATCAAATATATTTCATATTAATCTCTACTTTGGGGGCATGTATACACTAAATAAATACACAATAATAGATGAAACAATAAAAATACATATGCACAAGGTTATTCATTATAGTATTATCTGTAATTGCAAGATATTTTATTTCTTGAACAGCTAATGTTCAAGAATAGGATATTGGTTAAATGCTGTACTAAGTCACTTCAGTTGGATCTGATTCTTTGCAACCCTATGGACTGTAGCCCACCAGGCTCTTCTGTCCATGGGGATTCTCCAGGAAAGAATACTGGAGGGGGTTGCCATGTCCTCTAGGGGATCTTCCCAACCCAGGGATTGAACCTGCAGCTCTTATGTCTTCTGCACTGGCAGGCAGGTTCTTTACCACTAGCGCCACCTGGGAAGCCCCTTATTGGTTGAATAAACCAAGGCATATACAATTAATTATGGTATAGTATAAACTGTGGTATATAATGTGGTACTATTTTATATATTTACATAAAAATAATAAAAGATTTTTATAAACTACATGGAGGGATTTCTAGGAGATAATGTTAAGTGGAAAAAAATTTTAAAGGGTATGTAGTATGCTAACTTTTGGTTCAGAAAGAAGTAATCAGAAAAATGAAAAAATGGATATTAACTTTACAAGATGAAGCACAGAAAAGATAAGCATAAGAAGAAAGGGAGAGAGAGAGAGGACTGGGGAATGCACAGAGATGCACTGGAAAGAGATGATGCCCTTAAGTATACCTTTGGTAAGTAGGTCAATATGTTGCATACATTTCAAAAATAGAACTAAACCAACAAGGATAATAAGAGGAAATGAAAACTGAAAGCAAATGAAATGAACCTGCTTCTGCTGCTGCTAAGTCACTTCAGTCGTGTCTGACTCTGTGCGACCCCATAGATGGCAGCCCACCAGGCTCCTCCGTCCCTGGGATTCTCCAGGCAAGAACACTGGAGTGGGTTGCCATTTCCTTTTCCAATGCATGAAAGTGAAAAGTGAAAGTGAAGTCGCTCAGTCATGTTTGACTCTTAGTGACCCCAGGGACTGCAGCCCACCAGGCTCCTCCATCCATGGGATTTTCCAGGCAAGAGTACTGGAGTGGGGTGCCATTGCCTTCTCTGGAAATGAACCTACTGAAGGGTTAAAAAACCAACAATGATCCCAATTAGTCATAAATACAGTGTTTGAAACATACCCTCAATCTTGGGCCAAAGGATGGGGGAAAGACAGAAACCAAATCACTAAATATTTTCAGTAGCCTTTCTCTCTCTTTTTTTTTTTTTTGGTAGTGGTACATGCTAAGTAATTCTGTAACAGGGGTGGAAGCACTGTGGGATTGGAGCAAATATATAAATCTGTTGATGTAAGAGTCAGGTTTAACACCATGGAAAACACACACACGAAATGAAGGAAGGCAAGCAGACCTGAGAGACTAAAACTAAAGGTGTCTGAGAGTCCTCATGATTTCTTGAATATAAGTATGCATGAACATATGCATATTTATGTGCACACGCACACGTATGTGTCTATGAATATATGTACATGTGTATAAAAACTAAGGAGTATGGATCCAAGTTAAAATACTATGTGTATTGGGTGGTTTGATTCATTGATGGAGGAGGTAATTTTGTTTAACTTGGTAACAGTAGCACCTGTAAGATCCATCAATACAGATGCTTCCTACTTTTACTCAGACCTGTAAGCTTTGATAAATAAACATAACTAGACATTAGAGAAGGTCTCTATGTCTTCAGTGGGGACCTGAGGACATACCCTTACAAAGTTCCAAGTAAGGAGGGGAAAAATTGCATTTCTTGGGCTTCTTGGATACTGCTGAACAAATTTCTGTGATTCCCATAGCCATTATAGAAGGATGAGGAGGAAACAGATAATTCTGTATAGTTTTATTTTACCATAACTCTTTTCCAGACACAACTATGAGTAAATACACTTTGGGCCTCTAAAAACCCCAAATATTGTGGTTTCTATTAAAGAATATGTTATTGGTAGAAATGTACTTTTTATATCAACTAGCACAACCCCCACCATGTCCCCACTGTGAGATTTACTGAGTTTAGGGTATTTTAATGAAGTACGTTAAGGGGAGATAAGAAAACCTTCCTCAGCGATCAATGCAAAGAAATAGAGGAAAACACCAGAATGGGAAAGACTAGAGATCTCAAGAAAATTAGAGATACCAAGGGAACATTTCAAGCAAAGATGGGCTCGATAAAGGACAGAAATGGTATGGACATAACAGAAGCAGAAGATGTGAAGAAGAGGTGGCAAGAATACACAGAAGAACTATACAAAAAAGATCTTCATGACCAGGTAATCATGATGGTGTGATCACTCACCTAGAGCCAGATGTCTTGGAATGTGAAGTCAAGTGGGCCTTAGAAAGCATCACTCTGAACAAAGCTAGTGGAGGTGATGGAATTCCAGTTGAGCTATTTCAAATCCTAAAAGATGATGCTATGAAAGCGCTGCACTCAATATGCCCGCAAATTTGGAAAACTCAGCAGTGGCCACAGGACTAGAAAAGGTCAGTTTTCATTCCAATCCCAAAGAAAGGTGATGCCAAAGAATGCTCAAACTACCACACAATTGCACTCATCTCACATGCTAGTAAAGTAATGCTCAAAATTCTCCAAGCCAGGCTTCAGTAATATGTGAACCATGAACTTCCAGATGTTCAAGCTGGTTTTAGAAAAGGCAGAGGAACCAGAGATCAAACTGCCAACATCTGCTGAATCATCAAAAAAGCAAGAGAGTTCCAGGAAAACATCTATTTCTGCTTTATTGACTATGCCAAAGCCTTTGACTGTGTGGATCACAAGAAACTGTGGAAAATTCTGAAAGAGATGGGAATACCAGACCACTTGACCTGCCTCTTGAGAAATCTATATGCAGGTCAGGAAGCAACAGTTAGAACTGGACATGGAACAACAGACTGGTTCCAAATAGGAAAAGGAGTACGTCAAGGCTGTATATTGTCATCCTGCTTATTTAACTTATATGCAGAGGACATCATGAGAAACGCTGGGCTGAAAGAAGCACAAGCTGGAATCAAGATTGCAGGGAGAAATATCAATAACCTCAGATATGCAGATGAAACCACCCTTATGGCAGAAAGTGAAGAGGAACTAAAAAGCCTCTTGATGAAAGTGAAAGAGGAGAGGGAAAAAGTTGGCTTAAAGCTCAACATTCAGAAAACTAAGATCATGGCATCTGGTCCCATCACTTCATGGCAAATAAATGGGGAAACAGTGGAAACAGTGTCAGACTTTATTTTCTGGGGCTCCAAAATCACTGTAGATGATGACTGCAGCCATGAAATTAAAAGACGCTTGCTCCTTGGAAGGAAAGTTATGACC